>NW_026947502.1:21906284-22251284 GCF_034190915.1 Cavia porcellus | reverse complement strand
TGGGAGGAATTACAGGCAGACTTCAGAGCTAGATGAAGCCTTCTCCCCTCCATATGGTGCATGTAGGAGATAAGAAACCAGAAACAAGCAGACTCAGGGCTTGGCTACTCTTCATCCGCACTTACGACTAGTCAGTCACGCGTGTGAGTGTAAGGGAGTGCTCACACTCTGGGCACGACGGGAAAGCAGCAAAATCCACTTCCATGTGGTTTTTTTTCCTGGCATCTTTCTGCTTTATAGTCACACCTTGCCTCTTTATGTAGGTACACAAACACCCTGAGAAAGTTCGATGGAAAGATGATAGTGTACAAAGAAAAGGAATTATGGGTGAGGCAGCTGAGCAGAATGAAAAATCCTGGGCTTCCAGCCAAAGCGAGCTCCCGACTTCCCCCCTCTACACCATGGGAGGGAGCATGTGGGTACGATGCTCACATACCCAGGGCTCTGATTTCCTCATCTGTGAAGTGGACGCTGGGACACTTATTCTGCACGGCAACGGTGAGACAGAAACAGACTAACACAGGTGGAAGTCATTTATCAGGCAGCCCAGCATATTACTGGGGCTCCCTGTGCCAAGAGAATCAGATGACATACCCCCTTGGGACAAATTCTGGTTTGCAGTCACCTAAATTCATTCAAATGTTATATAGGGAATTTAAATTGTTTATGATCAATTAATTCTATTTCTATTCAGATGCAAATGAAGACTGCTGGCGAAGAGGTGGCTGAAAGACCAGGTGATGTCCTCTGATCATAAATTAAAGGTTGTGAACACTGCACACAGTTTTTTTTATGGCTTTAGCTAAAGAGAGAGAGGCCCCAGGGGAGGCCAACACCAAAAATGTCTCAAACCTAACAACAGGCATTGACGTTTGGGCTTTGGATGTGTAGGCCATTCTATAGTTTCCTTGTCCTTTTTTTTTTTTGTTCCAAGGGCATAGCAAGAATACAAATCTTGCCTAGAAGGGCATCAGAAACAAGTAAGAAAGATATTGACTGATGTCAAAACGGCCCTAAATGAGTGAAAATTTTTGCCTGGGTAAGAGAGCACCTTCAGAGAGGTGGGCACAGCTGGGCTGGCTACTAAAAATGGGAGGAGTCTGGCAGATAATTGAGGTGAGAAGCCTGTCTTGGTCCATGGAGAGACTGTGATTGATAGGAAGCCGAGGAGTGTGGGCAGGTGCTCAAAGAGAACGGGACCAGGGGGGTAGATGAGCAGACTATGAGAACTGTCCACGGGCTTGTCACTCTGTTGAGGACAGGGTAGGTTTTATTTCCCAATGTACTTTAGCCTGGGTCAGGCAGGCAGACGAAGAATGGCTAGACTGAGTTTTGAGGAGACGGGAGTAATCGAAAGCAGCATGCTGGATGACCTGGGAAAGGGAGAGGCTAGAACTGGGGAAGCCAAACTGCAGGATGTTGCTCTAGATGCAGAGTCTGTTGATAAGCTCTAAACTGGGATGCTCACGAGGATTTACAAGCCAGGGACACAGTCAAGAGATTGACAGGGGATGTAACAAAAAACCAGAGGTCAACTGGATATGGGCCACGAAAGGAGGACTGAAGGGTGACTGCAGATTTCCAGTGGGTGTCTCACACTGAGGTGTATTCCACAAGAAGCTAAATAACCATTGTGCTGATATTGCTTTTCATGTTCCCTGTTAAAACAGCTCATACTTCAGGACTGAGTTCCTTTTCACTGTTTTATAATTCCCATCCATATGGCTGACCCCATCCACAACACTCATGGCACATTGCTTCATGGTGGAGAAACCAGACAGATACCAGTGCCTGTCCTGGCTCTGATGCTTGGAAACTGTGATACCAAAGAAACTTCTCCAGTTCTCTCAATCTTTAAGTTTTTATTTGTGAAGTAGGAAAGATATGACTTTTCCTGCAGGGTTGACTTCAGGAAGAGGATAAAAGATCCTATAATCATGGTACAATATCCTGTTCATCATTGGTCGCTATTCATTAATCACTATTTTCATTACTCATCACTGTATTTTTATCAGTCTCATTTAGCAGAATCTCTGAGATACACTGAGAACTTCCCTCCTCCAGGTAAGCTTGCATCTCCCTCCACCTGAGACTCCTTTAAGACTCAGTTTAAATTAAAGAGTCCACGTTTCTCAAAAGTTTCCTGAGGTTGCTCACTGGCTGATCTATGAAGCACACTTTGAGGACTAAGAATCTAGACAATTTTGGAATGAAGAAAGATATACAGATTATCATAAATTTTGATCTAGAGCTTATCTTTCATACTGACCAGGAAACTTTCTTTAGAGCAGGCAATTTCATTGCAATTATACTGTTCCTTCATCTATGTACTCAGCCCCTATGAATGGAGCCAACTGAATATTAGTTTGTCTTTTGAGATGAAAATACTTGGAACTAAAGTAGGCATTAAAAAATAAATTCTGCTTATCCTGCAAGTAATGAGTTGGAATCTTTGCCTATCGAAAAGTAATAAATATATTTTTCAATGTCTGTTCCATAATTTATCACACAATTTCTCTTCCTGCTTACTGTGGTTTATCATCAGGATAATACCAGTGTGATAAGATGAAGACACTGCCAGTAATTTTTAATATTAAGGTGAAATCATATATTTTCCTAGATGGTTGATTTGATATAAGGCCCAAGCCTTGGTCCATAAATCTTTAAGTGTTTGAGATCTGCAGTAATTTCATATTTAATCTATTACCTATCAATACATTATCAGGACTTTAGAAATGAATAAGAAGTGCCTGGAAGAGAAACATGAATGATAGTGGATAATGATCTGATTTTCAATGAATTATAGATTAAAGACCTTGGAATGAACAAAGTATGTCAATTGTTATTTGTTTGTTTTTATTGGAGATAATTTTTATCTAACTTTTAACTCATACCCTGGAGTCCCTGTAGGGTATTTTCTTATTTCATGGTGTCGTATTATGAGTGACACTTAGAAAAAGAAACTATTCCTTTTATCTGGAAATCTTACTTACTTAAGTTATGAATTCAAGTTTCAAGATATCTCTGGATTATTCTTTTCCTTAGAGTGTAGAACTTTTATGGGCTCTGTGTAAGAATCTAAGTGCCCTCAAGGCTGGGCTACGCTTTGTTCCCTTCTGTACCCTTGACACCTACAGCAGTGCTCATCCCAGAACAAATAATTTCAGAGTGATTGAATTTTAGTGGTGTATAAATCTCATTCATTCATGAGAAGCCACCAATAGGGTCACTTTTAAAATAGCATTTTTGCTTGTTGCTTCGTCTACGTGTCTACTTGAATTGTTAATATCCTTCTCCTATCTCTTTTCCCTTCAGATCTGAAGTGCTGACACTCTGATGTGATCCCTCTTGCATTAAAGTCTCCCTTCCACTACTGTGTGAGTGCAGAGAACGCTCCCACTTTTCCACAGTAAGCTGAGGTTGGCAGGCTTGCTCAGCAGAGCACCACTGCATATGTGCCTTGTCTCATCCACAAAAAAAACTATATCATTATTAATTCCATCTTGAGTAGCCATGATCTTGGGGGAATTTAGGAAAGACAAATAAACTCAACACAGAAATGGTTGTGATCTCGTCTCTTTCTTAAGAGTCTTGTCAGATCTATGGCTGGTGTACTCTGATACATGCTTGAGCGTTTTCAGTTTACTTCCCATCCGTTCTTTCCCACTTGCTATTCTCTCTGCCTTCTGTACGGGGATTTTAGGAAGTGGGGTCCAGAATCAGCTTTTTTTCTAAGCAAAATTCACCCCCACTTAAGTTTTAGATTAACAGCATTTTTCTGTCAAGCCAAGGGATCACCTCTCTGCCTGTCTCTCTGGGAACCCAAGGAAACTTGAGCCCTCCTCCTTTACGTACAATAAAAGCCAGGAATAATGTGTCCTTAAACTATAATTTGCTTGCATTCGGCAGCTTCCTATCTAGCACCACAATAGTTCTCTATGTAAATCAGATTTATTTATTCATGGGCACTAGCATTCCATTACTTTCATCAAAACCAGTCACGCTGCATTCAGCGGTTTCCGCATTCTTATAAACTAACTGGAAAAGCAATTAACATTAGCCAGCACTTTAGACAGTGGGGAGAGGGCGAGGGACCCCGCCACACTCGTGGTAACACAACCTCTGTAGGCAGATGTCTGTGCAAAATGACTGCTCCTCTGTGTCGGGGGAGATAAGAGACGTGACACAGATTAAAACAAATTGTTGATCCATACCAGGGAGAAGCTAGGGAAACAATAGAAGTAAAAGCATAAATGTCAATTTAGGATGATAAAGGGTACAATCTAAATGTAATATGAGAGGCCCCCAGACAAAAGCAAGAAATAGAGACTGCACATTAGAGACGTACCAAAGCACGGGGCATTAGACTACACACATGCACGCACACCCGGAGTCATATGTTCCCAGCATATGAAAATACAAGCAACACATTGTTGATTGCTCAGCAAACTCAATTATGAATTAACCCGCAATTGCAGATATTCTCCAAAATTATGCTCATTTCAAGCTGCTCAGAAGAACATTTTGTTCCTCTGGTAACTTTGCTTCCCATATTGGCTCCCTTTTCCTGCTCCTTTTTCTATGGAGTACCTAAAGGGTACAAAAAACACAAACAGGGGGAACAAATCCCACACCAAATCCAAACTCCCATGATTGTCAGTCAACAGGAGGGTCTGGCTCAATGCTTACTGGCCTCACCCACAGGAAGATTAAGAGTGAGGTCATTCTGCAAGGTCACTGTTGCAGCTTCCAAGACATCGCCACGCAGCTCCTGTCTCCCTCCCAGGCAGTGTGCTGGGTAAGTCCAGATCTGAGAATTCATTCCTAATTACTCTGGTGTCAATTCCACTCCTGCCTTTATGGTGACAAAAATCAAACTGTGGGCTCAGCTGCAGCTCTGTCTAATAAAATACCTGCCACTTCCTAATGTGGCAGCAGCGCTTACGGGAGGTGTGCAGGTGGCAGCATGTCCCACTGTCCTCGCTGTCTAAGGCAGCATCTCAATTACCAGAATGGTCAGCGCGGCACAGCAGGTCTTAGGGAGCTGGCTACATCCCAGGCTGCCCTATGCATGTTCAACATACATCTCAGAGCTCTTTTATAAGGACGAGTACTGTTTTTATTCATTCAGCTTAACTGTTATGCTTTCATAAAACAGAGAAATATAAATAAATTCTTTTTTGTCTCACCAATGCAATACCAAAAATGCACATAGAAATGAATGTTTCAAAAGGCAATAGTGGGTCTTGACAGGGGGTGTAAACTTCACCGAGCTAAACTTTCTGCTAAGTACTACACAGCATGATCAATAAATGGTGCTCTTTGCTATTGTTGTTCTCTACAGATAATAATAATAGCAACACCAGTAACCATAATGATATTCATAGTTGGGTAGCAACAAAAAGATTCTGTGTAATTTGTCATGAGGTTCCCTTACGGATACTTTTCCAAACACATAGAAATATTATTTATCCTCCAAGTTAACTCAATCATAGTCAACACATACTGAGCCTCCATTAAACACCAGGTACCATGCAAGGCACAGGGAGACAGCCAAGAGGCAGCCACTTCACAGGCACCTCTTCTTTTGTGGTCTGTAACTCTAAATGGACCATGAACTTGTGGGGCAAGAATGGTGTCATTTACAGGGACAAATGCTTTCCATAGATTTTTATTATGATTTGTTTTCACCATAAAACCTCTATTTTATGGACAAGAAACCTGAGATCAGGCAGGTAAGGTGGATTTCTGAAGGTCACAGCAAGCTGGTGGCGTCTCTCTGCAGTGTGCTATAACACACCCTTCTCCCCACTCTTTTTTCTGGGATGGAAATAAATTACCCAAACTTTAGTAAATTTTATATTAAAAAAATCCCCAGCCTAGCATTCCCCTAAGGTTCCCAATTCACAAGCAAATGATAGTTAGCGAGTTGAGCACACTTAATCCCTGCAATCCCACAAGAGACAGCAGGACCTCATCAGTGGATGAAGCATTTGCACCAAGTGGCCCCTTTCCCTGACCCGTTGGCTCCTAACAAAACTGTCTCTAGGGCCAGCACTGGGATTTGCAAATTATCCTGGATCCCACAGGCAAGTTATTCAGTGAGCAAGTCTCTTCCTTAACTTACCTCAGTTTCCATATTATAATTTAGAAGTGAATGAAGGGAGGGGGGTGGGAGAAAGAGGATAAATAAGCTCCCATGAGAATTTCTCTTTTTCAAGGAATTGTCAGGTGGATGAGGCTTGGCGGTATCACAGGACAGAAACTGGTACCTCCAGGGAATATCTTTTCCTCCCTCTTCTCTCACCTCTGAATGTGGGACCTCTGCGAGAAACCCAGTGTGACTCTGTTTTAAGTGACAACATCCACAAAGCAGGCCAAGCCGAAAACACTAAAATCAGCAGCTCCTGTTGCTGCTTGGTGAATGGCAGAGCCCGTGCTGGTGGGGATGTTCACCCTCAGAAGGTACTCAGCTGCCAAGTCAAGGGCAGTGGGCTACTGAGAATAAGTGAGGCTTCCCACAGACTTTCCTTTCTTTTTTCTTTTTTTCTCCTCTGGTCCTGGGGCCTCCCTCCCTCTCAGGAAGAGCGGGCTTGGCTCACAGGCATCGTCTCAAGCTTTCAAGGTGAACTCTACTCCTGGAGATGTGCTCCTCGGCAAAGGCTGGGGGAGAAGGAGGGGAGGGGGCCAGATCAAAGCTGCCTTTGAAGTGAGTATAATTTTTGGAATGTTGCTAAGAGTGTAACATACAGTTCAGCAGGAAATTGGCTCTGGAAACAGCTTTGTAGTTGCTCCCCGGGACTGATGATTTCCCTGACCTGGTGGCAAAGGTGCAGAGCCAAACAGTAGGGGAGATGAAGATTGCTGACTCTCACTGATCTGATGTAAATTTTTCACCAGCCAAGTCCTTTGGCTCTGACTTGCTGAACAAAATCGTAGTACAATAATGGCCAAAACAAACCCCCAGAGAAACTGCAGGTCTCTCACTGGATTCTGAGCTGCTTCCAAGGCTGGACAAAAAGGACAATAAGGATATTTTGCTTTCTGTGATAGATCCCATAGAGCAAGTCATATTATCACAAAACAGTAATCATTTATTGACTATTTAGTGTGTGTCTGGCCCTCTGCTAAGTGATGAGATACATATCTTGAATCATCTCTGGAAAGAGTATGTATGTATGTATGTATGTATGTTGTATGTGTTTATCTTTCAGAAACAGGGTCTCACTATGCTCTTCAGGCTGGCCTTGAGCTCACTTTGCAGCCCAGGCTGGTATGAACTTGCAACAGTCCTCCCAGCTCAGCCTCTGGGGCGCTGGGATTACTGGTGTGTACCACCACTCCAGGCTTTACATAGATTTGGATTAGATCAATAGGTACAGTACTTTTTAAATCCTCATTTTGCCAAGAAGGAAACTGAGGCCCAAGGTGAAATCGATTGACCTAAAATCAGCAGAACAGATGGTGGTACAGATTAGCTAGGGGACATCTACCAGAGTTTCAACCTACCTTTCCTACCTATGTACCACATGAATTACATCAAGAACAAGTAAAGTAAATTAACAGTAAAGTCCGTTTTGCAACGACTAATTTCCTCCAGATTAAGGAAATGCAATCCTTTCATGAATTAAAACTCAGAGTATGTTTTCCTTTGCGGGGAAAAATTAGAAAACAGCTCATCTTTCTCAGTGGTACATGGGTTTTCTTTCTCAGGGGTGCTATGAAGGCTGAAGATGTTTTGCTCTTTTGCCTTTGGCCTTTCATTTGTGTTGTAGTTTTTGTTGTAAGGGGAGGGATAGAGAGCAAGGATTAGGTAGACAATTAGCGAATCAATATGAAGGAACAAAAGATTTTTGCTGGAAAAGTGAGACCAAGCCATCAGCTTCAAATATCAGCAGCAGATGAGGCCAGTGCCAGCAGAAGGGAACTGGTGGTTAGTGGGGGTGGAGTGGATGGAGAGAAGCAATTCAATATGGAGCAAACTTCGCCGAACAGGAGGGGAAAAGACACTTCCAAGAACGGATTCAGACACCTTAAATGAAAGCTCAGTTGGGATGAAATTTGACCATATGTTGTCAGGGATTTAATTTCTTCCTTTTTCTTCTGTGTCTCCAATTCCTTTTTCCCTATCACTACAGACTGCAACCTCTCTGACAACCCTGTCTAGCTGTGTTTTTTCTGTGCTCACAGCTTAGCTCTGTTTTTGCATTAATGGACATCACATTAGTACCTCGAGCTTGGGAGTAAATGTAGTGTTTATCCCTTATTCTGTGCTCTTATCTCAATCGGGAATGAGGGTGACTTGAAAGAGGTGGGTGATTTTCAGAGCCGTCCACTTTCTCCTTTGCAGAACCCATGTCTACAGTGTCACATAATGCTATGGATTAAATTGTGTCTCTAACCTAACCTTGGTCTCCTAACCTTGAGACCTCCTAATCTTGTTGATCTCCTAACCCGGAGCACCTCAGACTGGCACCTTATTTGGAAATAAGGTCATTGTAGATATAGTGGGTTACCTTATACTGGAACCGACTGGGTCCTTAGTGGCACAGGAGGATGACTTACTTCAGTGGTGAAGCACAGACAATCCAGGAATGCTGAAGGGTGCAAGCAAACCACAACATGCTAAAAAGAAGAATGCAAGGGTTCCTTCCAGGTTCCCAGTGAGCATTGTGTCCCAGACACCATGATTTAGGTGGGACTTCTAGCCTCCCGAATGGTGAGACAGTAAATTTCTGTTTTTCAAGTCACCCCTTTTGTTGTACTTCGCTACTGCAGATTTAGGAGATTAATTACAGATGCCAAGGAAGAATGAAGCCTGCAGATGGAATTAAGGCTGTGAACTGGCTGACTCTGAGATGAAAAAAATTGTCTTGGATTATCTGTGTAGACCCAGTGTGACCATAAGGATCTTTACAAGTGGAACTGGGAGGCAAAAAGAACCAGCGGGGTTGCAGCATGTAAAAGATGCAGCCTGACATTGTGGGCTTTGAAGACAGAGGGTGAGGGCTGCAAGCCAAGGAACGGGGGCAACCTCAACAGCTAGACCCTGCAAGGAGCCTGCATCTCCACTAGAGAAGCTGGTAAAACACAGCCCCACTGACACCTTGGTTTTAGTTTTACCGAAGTCTTGCATACTTTGCCTTCCAGAACTCTATTGTAAAAATTTGTTGTCTTAAACCACTAATTACAATTTGCTATAGTACAGAAAACTACTGCAGCAAGGTAGTGTTGGATTTGTATAAATAAAACAGAGGCAGATATCTTTCCGATCTGTAGCACTGGGCTCCCTATTCCATCTTTTTGGTCCTTCAATGGAAGACACAGAGATGATTGTCTCTTCTATACACATGGAACAGTACAAGTAGCATTAATAGCAACTACTAACATTTATTGACTGTTCACCAGACATAAGCAGCAATCTTTCACTTAATATACAGGATCTCTTTTAATCTTTGTAACAGCCTTAAGCATTAGACTCTGATCTTTCTCTCTTTTACTAAAGACAAAATAGAGGCCTTCAAAATCGACTCATTTGACATGGGTCACATAGTCAATGGTAGAGCCTCGACTACAATGAGCAGACAGGATGCTTGGATGGAAATCACAGAAGCTCCAAAGTAAAGAGGCCACCTAGGTGTGAGACGACCAGAGAGACCTGGAGAAGAAGACAAACTTCCATCCCCTTTCTGCCTTCATCAGAGCAGGACTTACACCTTGCAAGGTCGTGTCTATCTCAGTGTAAGACTTGATTGTTTGAATTTCTACAAGACAAAGCAGCAGTAGATCAATGCTGAAGATTTTCAAAATCTTGAAGATAGTCTCAACTCAAAATTGGCAGTAAGGGAGTCGAGAAATGGGAACATGTTGCATTTCCCTCCCTATTTCAAGTGTGGTGCCAATATCCTGTCGAAAAAGGATAAAAAGAGCGTCTGCATAAATAAATATGCTTTGTAACACCACTTAAACTTACTCTTTTGCCTGATATGCAAATAAGATGTGTGGCAGTAGGTAAAGCTTGTTTCTTCTACTGCTTTATCACAGTGTATAAAACCCACTGATCTTTGGCATGGAGTCCACAGTCTGGAATCCCAGGCAAAAAGATGGAGTCAGCTAACTAGAATGTCATCTGTGTCTCTAGGTTATATTAGGAAAAGAGGCAGAAGATGTAGAGTTAAACTAGCTATCAGTCAGAGCACAGCAAGTGCCCCCTGGTTCACAGCGCCATGCTGGTGCTCTACCGTCTTGCTAAGATTGCTGCATTTCTTTTCCAGAAGGCAAGAATGCTAGGAAATCAGTGCCCCCAGGGCTTCTCAGAGAACACTGCTTCATCTATCACTTCACAGCTTTGTGAACCTCGCTTGATGCTTGGTTGGCCTTGTTTTACCTGGGAATGACTTCTTTCCTTGCTTTTGCCCAAGATGTAAAAATGGCTGGAACAAAGAATAAAGATGAACAGAACATGCATACCAGAAATATCACCTCCCCTGTCCACTTGTTATTTAGAGAAGGAAAGTTACCCTTGTTTCTATATGCACAACCACAGCATCCTAACACTGCCTCTGCATGAGTCCTTTCCCTTGATGGAGACTCCAATACCTAACTCCTTTGTCTCTCTAATTTGACCCATATACCACTAAAATCATTCTACAAATACCTCTTCTGCTTGCTCATGAGATGCTTAGGACCTCAGAGGACAGAGATAGCAGACTGATGCCTTCCCTTTGAGAGGTTATTGTGTGTAAAAGGAACGAGAAAATCATATTTCACTCACCGCTTTTTCCTGTTCCTTTTGTGTAACTGATTAGGTCAAGACGTATGTGCTTGACATACCTACTTTGTGCTCACACTATTTGCAGAGGATCAAATCTACATGGTCCCTGCTCCAAAGAAGTTCATTCAACAGATATGTAAGTGTCCATCAGTGAATAAATAAAGAAAGTATGGCTTATAGGCATACTTATAGGCACAATGGGATATTACGTGGTTTTACAAAAGAAGGAAATGCTGTTATTTGGTACAATATGGATGAAGATAGAGGATCTTATCTTATGTAGAATAAACCAGGCATACAAAGACAAAGTAGCCAGTGATTCCCTCACATATGGACTCCAAACAAGCCAAATTCATAGAGTATAGAGTAGGCGTGGCTACCAGATGGGGTGGGGGTATGTGGGGAAATGTTGGCCAAAGAATACAAAATTTTAGTTAAAAAAAATAACTTCAAGAGGCCTGTGGTACAACAGGTTATGGCTAACAACAGTGTATTCTGAGAGTAAATTTTAAGTGTCATCATTACCAGAAATTAAGCATATAAGGTAATGGTCATATTGAGAAACTTGATTTAACCTTTCCACAAATTATAGCCATATTAAACCATCCTGGTGTATGCTACAAATATATATAATTTTTCCATTAAACATTAATGCAAGAGGTGGGGCTGGGGCATAGTTCAGAGGCAGAGCACATGATTGTTACGTGTAAGACACTGAGTTTAATCTTCAACACCCAAATGAATATACAAATGACAAAAAGAAAGAAAATGAATCATCCATGATGATAAACCACCATACCTAGTTGAACCTATTGCTGCAGCCTGGTAGTATCATCAGAGGGCAAGGGTTTTGCCCTGACATTTATCGAGTAGCAATACATGTCCTTTGCACAAGGGACTGTTGGTGCTGACCTCTTTCTGTAATCCTGTGGGGATTTTTGCCCCAAATCTCCCAGGACTCCCAAGACTATCAGAGGTGCAGTTCCAGGGCTATCTCAGGGCAGATGCGCAACTGATACTTGCTGATTTCTTTACCTCACTACCTTCTCCACAGCACATACTGTCATTTTTGTGAAAAACTCTATTCGGCAGTAACAATTAAAACCATAGGCAGTCACAGTCATCTTGAGTAAAACACGATGTGATTGTGCCTTTCCACAAAAGGAAATACAAAAGCATACTCAGTTCCAGAAATTGTTGTAGTTAGAAAAAGAATTCAAATCTTCTAACAAGAAGTTTACATTTTGAGCTCTTAATAATAGGTCTTTGATGCATAAACATGATTTTTCCCAGGGCTTGTTTAACCAAGAAAATATGTATTCGTAAAATGCATAGTCCTCAAGGTAGCAGAGATCCAGAGGAATCTGAAAATAATGGTAGGTTCTTGCTCTTACGAATTTAACTATGGTGCCATGGATTTCCTTATTTTAATGTAACTTAAGACAAATTATTCCTCTATACATATAGCTCCCTTAAGAATGTTTCATTCAGTGGAAGGACACTAGAATCAGTATTCAGGACAAAGAATGCTAAGCACTCAGATCTTGCCCATAGGAGAGTGAATTAAAATAGTGAAATTATACTAAAAGAGCTACCTTTTCCTTTCTTTTTTGGAAACATGGGGGAAATTAATATAAATCAAGCTATAAATGACTGGATTCCAAAGATGCCCTTTGTGTGTGTGTGTGTGTGTGTGTATGTGTGTATGTGTGTTTATGTGTGTGAGTTTGTATGTTATATCTGCAGGTACAGTTTGGTCTTAGGGCTACAAAGAAATTCAAAGATATTAGAAGTTTTACTTCTAAACAAAATCTACTTTTTATGACTATTCTTTTTTGTTGTAATGATGGAAAAGGGAATGTTAAATACATTTTTAAAGAGGTAATTATAAGAGGTTTTGATCTTTTTGGCTACCCCAGGAACTCACATTGAAATTTTATGGGATTATTGTCCTAAATGGCAAGGGAGTTTTCATCTTGCAAGCCAATTCTGATTGATTAGTAGTGGCTGTCTGTAGGACTCTTGAGAAGTATGAACAGGCTGCACCTGTTCACAGCGGGAAAGCGAGCTGGGATCGATTAGTGATGTCTGTCCTAGGTAAAAGACTATAAGTAGTAGCACGTGTGCTCAGTATCTATCAAACGGAAGACAGTTCAAAACTAGGAGAAAACTTTTTTATTGTGTTATTATAGAGATATAATTTAAATTATATATCAAAATGGGCCAGATTTTTATTGATTAAAAATAATCTAGTCTTATAGCAGTCCTAGAAGATAAGTCATAGGTCAGTAGTTGCATACTAATGAGCCCTTCAGAGTACAAATATTATCACAAAGTGTACATTTTGTACAAGTGTTTAAACTGAAAAGAAAACCTTATAATTTCAAAGCTAGGAATTAACCTTAAGAATCTAAATTTTTTTCTTAACCACAACAGTTCAATGGTCTATCCTTTATTTCATCTATGATACATCCTATCCCAAATGTCTTTCCTCTTCAAAATAAAATCATTCATTATATTATTTTTCAGGGTTTGCATATTAAAGTCTAGACATTTGAGTGATAATATAACATGTTAATCTCGGAGTTCAAATCTCAGGCATTTGTCTTTTTTAAACTTAAAATTAGATTCCTAATATTTGCAAATGCACATTTGACAGTTAAATGGAGGTTAGTCATTAAGGCTTTAATAGAACTTTTAATCTAACACATTATAATAAATAAAAATTTATGAGCACATAATTATAAATGAAGGCCAGTAGCTAAGTAGTGATAATATAGGTTTCTTTAAGAGTAACTTTACAGTGACACGAGAATAATATTTTTGATAATCTTTCATTCCTGAGGAAGGGAGATTAGAGTGATTATATTATGCAACAGGATGAGGGGAATATAGCTAATATTTTGAGACTAAGGAAATCATCAAATATCTGATTTATTTCCCTTTAGAAATTTCATCCATAAACTCTGACACAGAATGAAATAAAAAAAATTTTAGTGGGGCATCCAAGATTTTAAAATTTATACTATGACTTTCTAGCTTGTTTCCTGTTCTTCCTTTAGAAAAGGGAACTCCTTTGGAAGAGAATAAACTACTTCAGTTCTTACTAAAAAAAAAAAAAAGAAAGAAAAAGGAAAGAATAAAGAAAATGAAAATATAGAACTCAGCAGAAATGTCACACCGAGGAATCATAATAAGCATTAAACATTATGTAAGTCATGCATAACCACTAAAATATATGACCCCTTTCCATAAATTGAAAGGTACTGTATTCAGCAGATTATGAGCCTCAAGTGCTGAACTAAGGGAGTGCCTAAGACATCCACGCCTTGTAGCCTAAAGATTAGCTGTGATTTGCACTAACTTCGTCTTCCAACCAGCAGTATATGCTGCTGGGCACCTGCCAAGTCTGGCTTTGTTCTCCCTTTTGTGAGTGCATATTCGTTGGGAACCTACACGCTTGGGGAGAGGCAGTGAGAACAGAAAGAGGGTAGGAGAGAGAAGAGAAGCTGACAAAGACAGACAGACAGACATAGAGAGAGAGAGAGAGAGAGAGAGAGAGAGAGAGAGAGAGAGAGAGGAGAGCACGAGCAAGATCAACTTTTGCCTTGAAGCATGTACAACCCCTGAGGTCCTACCAAGAGACTCCAGATGACACCTGACACCTTTAGGCTCATCTGCTGCTAACAGAATGTGTGGCTTTCATTTGAGAAAGCCCAGAACAGAGTGCTTCAGACAACTAAGGATGGGTTGGAAATAAGAAATTGGCAATCAAGAGAAATGCTCCCGCCAAAAACCTCACTCAGAGACGGAGACCATCAAGTAGACACTGAGGCATAAGGAAAGTGCTTGATCTCTGGTTGTTCTTGTGTAAGGTTTGGTGGCTTTAGGCGCCAGGTCACTCATAGTAACTGTATTTAGATGAGCCCTTTGAAGTAAAAGTACTGACACAAAGTCTTACATTTTCTACAGATGTGTATGAATTTCATGTCTTTGCAAGAGCTTCAGCGTCACTGGCTCTACTAGATTTAACTGAATTTAGGGCAACATAATTTATAACGATACTTTGTGGTTCTTAATGCTAACTCAGTAACACTTTTATCTACATGGTAGGGCTGTGGAAGCCAAAGATGGGATAAAATCTCTGAATTTGTAGTTCTCTATGCTCAAAAGCTTACCAAGACATATATATATATATATATATATATATATATATATATATTTCTTTTCATTTTTAGGATGTCAAAACACTACTGCAGACTGAAGGATTATCACGACCAGAAAACAGTTCTTGTCACCTACTACAACTTCTTTTATTATCATGTTGGTGTCATTAGTGACAATATATACATTTAGAATGGTCAACTTTTGGTGCAGTGTTTTACAAACAAGAATGTATGTAGCCACTGAGATGTAGGGACTTGGGTTGTGATATTTCAGAGTGATGCCCTCTTAAGCTGTGATCTTTATTTCCTGGGTCATTTAGGATGGAGGACCAATTGTAATTGGCTTCTATGTCAGGTCTCCAAAATACCTACTCCCAATCTCTCTTTCTCTCTCCCTTTTGGGAGGGGGTTCCCCCCTCTTTTGCTTAATCAAAGGAATGTAATGTAGCCAATCAGCAGAGCAACTAAAAAGAGAAATAACAAGCCACAGGGGCACTATTCATACTGTATCCCCCACCCCTGCACAACTTTACATAGAAAACAATGTGAATGGGGCTCCCTGGTGTTGCACAGCGCTATTATGCAGAGAGCGTTCTTAGCCTGCATCAGAAGATCCGCAGTGAGCTGAGATCCTGCCTCCTAAGCCTTGTTATAGTCAGGCTGAGGCCAGAATGGGCAGGAGGTGCAGATGATTGCTTCAAAATGCTGACCTTGAGTAGTTCTGTGAAAGGAGAAATTGAGGGCTTTGATCATGGCCACTGAGTTCGGGGTGGGTGGGTAGCGGCGCCTTTCTCAGAAAATCAGGGGCTGCACTTGTGCAAACAGGTGCACAGGCTAATTGTGGGCTCCCTGGCGGGGCTTGCTAGTCACTGGAGAGCCGCTTGCACCTCAGGAGCTCTTTGAAATGTTCACTGATTTGATTGTTTAGCACCACCCACAAGAGGCTCTTAATTGCATTCCTAGAGCATTGGGCTTTCTATGGAAATTACTTAAAACACAGCTTAAGTGTTAAATCTGAACTGTGTAATGTGCAATTGAGGGTTTTTATTTTACTTTATATTTTTTTTAAATAACCTCACTCCTGGCTGCCTCCTTGTAGGAAGCTCTGACAGGTTCAGTGGGAAATCTTGGGGCTGGCGCACATTATAAGTTATCTCCTGCAGGGTTGGCAGGTGTGAGCTATGTCAAATAAATTTATTACAGTCTGCGCTAATAATGAAAATTATAGAAAAGCTAGATGAAAGTGCTCTACAGCCAGCTAATTTGAAGCTACCTTACTAGACAATAACAAGCTCCTAACAGTTTTTCCTTTTTTTAAAAAACACTAATTATGCTTAATGTTCCCTGTCGCATTAGCTTTCATGGTAATTATATTTCAAAACTTTTGCAATTAGGGTGCAGTTAATATTGTGGAATATTGCAATTATTTTTCATTGTGACACCTCTATTGAAAGCTGGTGGCATAATGATCACATTGTTCAACTAAATCAGAACTGTAGAAATATGGCAAATGAACCAATTACACATTATTATTTCTAATTACAGATAATGTCATTTTCTACGCTTTTGTCCAAAAGAATTTCCCAAACATAGATATCCCAAATTCTCCTATTTGTAAAGACTCCCTCATTTTCTCATCCACACACTGGTATATTCTTAGATTAGTGTCTCGAGTGCTAAATTTAAAAAAGGTCTCACAGGGAATTCTTGAATTTTTTTCCTTTACCTCCAGCCCTCTCTTGGGGAGTTTAAAGCCAGATGTTCTCAATGAAAAAAATCTCCGCCTTGGCCCAGCCACTGACAGCAGCCACTGTCACGAGCTGGGATGAATTCAGCATCTCATAATCGTCACTCATGATAGCTCATTTCTATTCACGCAACAGGTCTAACCTTTCGTCTCAATGAAGATTCATTAGTGATAACTCCATGGATCTCCAAGAGCTTCTACCCTGTACCTTCCCTCCCTTACCACCACAAAATGCTGGGGTTGAAAATGCTGGAAATGCTATGGACATTGACAGATGGTTTCTAGGCACCAGTTAGGTTTGGATTGGGGAATTTATTATTTTCCTTTTATCCCCAATTTCCTCGGACACGGCCTACCTAATCACAACAATCAGGTCCCGTGAAGTCACTCTTGGACTCAATACCTATGATGATATATTCTATGAAAAGTGGTCTAATTTTGTCCTACAACTATGACTAAGAAATACATTCCAGATGTTAATATCTAGTTTTGTGGATAAAGAGCATAAAACTCAAGGAAGTGGTCAATATTTTATACTTAATTTGTGGCTATTAGAAAGGAGTCCTTCTGTCCTTACAGTTAGACTGACCTCCCTGTCCCATATTCCCTGGGACAGAAGGGTTTGTAAGATAAAGCATTTTTCATGTTCATATAGAGAAAAGTTCCCAGCAAACTGGAACAATCATTGACCCTACCAAATAGTTTGTTAATTTGCCTGTGAAAGGAGAAACATAAACATAGATGTTTTATATATTGACCTTCCTTTAAATTCTGAGTTTTCTGAATATAAGAAAGAGATCAGTGGGAAAAGGGGAGGAGCGGTGCCAAGCATGGACATAATCACTTTCTTAGGCTACTTTCTCACTGGGGCTGGGCATCTCCTCTTACCGCAGCTCCAGCATCTTTTCTGTATCTAGCCTGTGGTAGGAGCACAGTACAATATGGGAAATAATATTACTAATATTAATAGCTGGTGTTTACCGAGCACTATTAAATTACTTTGTTCAATAATTGTGTTTTCTCAATTAATATACACACCAACTTAATAAACACAGCAGTCTCATAGAAATTTAACCCCTCTGTACCAGTGTGGAGCTCAAAGTGTACACAATGTGCTGTCCAGGTGAGAAGTGGGAAAGGCAGACAGGTGTATAGGTCTGATGATTCCTTAACCCACACCCATAACCGCATGGTGGCATTTTGGAACTAAAGACCAACGTTGCTAATGCAACGCTTTGGTGACGTTGACTTTCTGGGAGTCGTAAGACAATCTAATCTAGGAGAAAAATATTTCTATTTTCTGGACTGGGTCAGAAGTAGGCATTATTTTTGTCTACCTGCTCACAGGCATGGGATGGCAGACAAGCTTTGGAACCTTCCTAGTAAAATCAAAAAGGTCTGAATGAAGTCTTAAAAGTCTTTCCTTTTAAGACAATTGCTGCTGATGCTGCTGGTTGACTCTGACCTGTGACTGTCTTGTGCTCCTCTCTCTGGGCTGGTTACATTTTAGCCAGACCTATTTTCTTCTACAATTTCTTAACATAACCAAGAGCTTTCCCATCAAAGAGTCTTTTCCTTTTTTTGTTACCTTTGCTTGGGAAAAACCCTCCCACTTCGACTCAGCCACCACACCTTGTTACACAGTGATCAAAACTTTATTTTTCAGGGTTCAGTTAGATGTGACCACCTCAAAAGTCCTTCTTTCTGGAAATTCTCTCTTTGTGTTGTCACATTATTTTCTCAATATACACTGTGTTTCTGGCATTGCAAACACACTGTTGATCATTATGTTTTATCATTTCAAAAATTTAAATTCCTCTTTAGAAGAGAAGATTCATAAGATCTTTCTTGATAGAAAGATCAGGCCTATGGGCTTGAGCCAAGTTCTGGCTTGGGACATGTGTACAATGATTATAAGTTGAAATGATCTATTAGCTACAGAGAGGCCACACTGACTCCATTTTGTTCTGGACACATCCAGTCAACAATGTTGTGGGAAAAAGTGCAGGCCTTTAAACACTGCCCCCACCCCAAGGTAAAAACGTGAGGTCCTATAAGAACAAGAAGCAATTAAGTTATATAATTTAAGCATGTGCAATTTGAGTTTCTTTGTTCTTTATCTCAATAAAAGCTACTTGCGTAGGCTGGCCGGGTGGCAGCCATTTTGCTGATCCTTAATGTGTGTGACCCTTTTGCTTACAGAATCCCAACAACTAGCTAGTCAAGGAGGGAATTTACTTTTGTTGTTGAATTCAGACATCTTTAAGCATGTATTTTTTATTCCCTTTTAAAAATTTTTCTGGACTATTGACAAGTTACAATTGTACATATTTACAGGGCACAAAGTGATGCTTGGGTATATGTACACAAGGTAGAATGATTGAATCAGGCCAATTAATATATTTATCACCTCTAGTACTTACCATTTATGACACATTTACTTAAATTGCAACATTCACAGGGATTGCTACCGTTTGAACCGTGTTTCCCTAGGCTGCTAATGCTATTTTTCCCAGGAGTACAGAATAATATGTAAAAATGCCAGGTTTGTTTTCCTGTTTGGAACAAACACGGTACACCTAAGTGCCCTGTTCTTTTTCTATAAAACGGGGAATACAAAAGCAAACTGTCACACGTGGTCACTTCCCGGGTGGCCTCGAAGCTCTGCGATGTGAAGACAGCTCCCATTCATAAGCTGGGAGAGCTCCGGACCCTGACATGACTCTGCCACTCACTGTGGAGGAGTGGCTGCCCCCACACCTTCTTTCTACAACTCCTTTCGTTTCTCAGAGGAGTTTTACAACCATCTCGTCAGTTTTCCGCCTGGGGAGGTAGCTTTGTAGGAGGGATTAATCCTCTTAGGCCAGGTAGCCGCAGGAAGTGGTTTATATTATCTTTGTCACAGAGAGGGAAACTGGGGGCAGCCTGAAATCTGCTATCTTGCAAAGAGCAGGGCAATGGTTACCACAAGACGGGGGACCAACCCCTAACCAGGGCTCCGCCTCAGGCGGCTGCAGCCACACCTTGACAAGGCAGTGTCCAAACCCTTCCAGCACCTGTGACACTCTCTCTACCCTGTGCCTTGAGTGCCTAGTTTTATTGAAGGTGGAAGCCTGGTTTTTCTTTGACAGTCACTGCAGATTCTTGGGATAGAACATCTGTGCCTAAACTCTCTCCTCATGCTGGGTTCTGCATATACAGAACCCAGTATTTGATCCTAAAAATATCTGGCTTTTTGACAGAATTCCTCATTGGCTTAGGTTAAGATGGCTTAAAAAACTGAAGCAGATGCTGCAGACCTGTATAAAACGTAAAAAATAAAAGCAATAATCTCTATTACTTGGGACATGGGGAAATGGGCTGTCTCATATACTATAGTACTTTCTACGCTGCCACCACATTTCAGTGGCAATACAACACACAAAATTATATAAAAATCAGCTATCTGTGCTGGGGATACAGCGCAGCAGCACTGCACCTGCCTGACAAGTGCAAGGTCCTGAGTTCGATTCCCAGGGCCAAAAAAAGAAAAACTTTCCAGTATTAAAATCAGGTACTTAAAAGTCAACGGTCTATGAGCTCATGTTGCTATAAGGAAATGACTTTAGGTAGTCAAAATAGTATTTGCATAGGAAGGATTCTTGCAGTGATATTTTAATAACAAAAAGTTGAAGCATCAAAAGGAAATAAGTTTAAGTGGTAATGCATCTCCATAACGGGCTAATGTGAATATGGTGCTCTAGAATCCTACCTAAAACATAATTTTAATTACTCATTTACTAACCAATTCTGATTATACCATGTATGGTGTTACATGTATTTGTTTTTTCTGAGAATGTTCTGAGTACAATTTATTGCTTCCATCTCACAGATTAGGAACCCAAGGCTTAGAGGAATTCAGTAACTATCTCAGGTCACATGCTAGCAAATGCTGAAGTGTGGATTTCAAATGAAGCAATATTGCTCCAGAGCCCAGACTTTTCCCCATCATATGAAAGTGTCACCAGCTCAGTTTGACAGTTGAAAATTGTAAAAAATGTAATTACATACAATTATACATAATTATATATAATAAATAAGAAGAATATTTTTCTTTCTGTCATTACATCAATAATTATTTAAGTATCTACTATGTACTGGTATCAATTTTTGGTGCTAACAGCTGAGTCATGAACAATTGAGATAAACTTCTTGACTTCCTGTTTTTATAGATTTTCTATTTTAGATAGAGAGAGAGAACTATATAACCTAGGTATATGATTTTGGGTGCTTTTGATTATTTTCTTAAATCTCAAGTGTACATTCCAGTTGTTTATCATGTCCATAGAATGAAGCAAAAAACAAAAACAAAAACAGCATTGGATACAAAACACTGAAAAAGAGAATCAAGGAATTAACACATATTTTTTAAAGAAGACACCTCAAGCCATTTTTACTGTGCTGCCCTCAATTCAGGGCTCGTGAAAGTGCATCCTCTGCTGCCAGTCTCCAACACTGGAACCCCTGACCTGGCACTGTGGTGCCCTCAGTGGCACGGTGGTCACACCATCAATCCCACATCACCAGCCCTTCCCACCGCTCCACTCTCCCTGCATCCCAAGCTCCATCAAGACGGGACACGCAAGGCTGATTGGGAAGCTTGACCTATTTTAGACAATCTTTCCCTGCCACATCACAACCAGGTAGTTATTAACTAACCCTGTGATTAACAGGAAAATTAACTGTTTGCAAAACAGGGCCAGTGCTCCAATCCCTCAACTTCAAAGACTAATGTGTGTCAGCCTCATCCATCCAGGCTCATTTGTGATGTTTTCTCACAGCCAAATTTCTCTTCCAAACATGGGAAACGATGTTTGAAAATCCTTGTGCTCATAAATCATTACCCCAATTCCCAAATTTTACTTTGGATCATCAGAGCAGGCAGAATTTGAAAACAAATATAAATATAGAAATTCTCTTGCCAGGCTTGGAAGTTTCTTCTCTTGATTGCTGGAGTGGCTTGTGACCTCTTCCACTGCTGGTTTCGCCTCTGGGATACACAGGTGATAATTCCTCCCCTACATAAGTGCGGGGAGTCCCATGTATGCAAAGCGGTTTGAGTTTATTTTTTTAATTGCAAGGAAAGGCCTGAAGCCATCTCCTAGTTCACTGTCTCCTCTCACTATGGGTCTAATGTACTGCAGCAAAACACGGACATTGGTGTGAAGTTCCCAGAAGAATATACGCTGCCTTACACCCAACCTCCTAGTTTTAGTGCATTGAGGGCCCAGGAGGAAAGAGACAGCACAAAAACCGTACAAGGTCTGCTCACTTCGGGTCTGCAGTGAGCGCTCCTTGCCACGGGCTGGAATTCGTCCTGAGCAGCTGCTCAGACAGCTAAACATGGGGAGGTGGTCAGAGGCAGAACACAGTGCCTCTGTGTGAGCACATTTAAACAAGACTTTTAAAATTAATTTCATTTACTCTCTTTTATTTAATTCTCTTTGCTCAAATGTCAACTTTTTGCCAGAACCGGATGTCGTACCTTGGCGCCATCCTGATGGGCACTGGCTCATCTACCCAGCAATATTCCCTCCACACAGAGCATCTGCTTCCTCCGGAGGGAAGCTCCCTCTGGAACAACCCGGAGATGTCTTCCTCGAACTGGACTGCACTTCTGGCCCTTGTCCTCTTTCCTACCCACACAAAGAGTCATCCTTGGCAGTGGTTATGCTGGTTTCCACGGAAACTCAAATGTCTCTCAGGATCTAGACTACTGAGTTCCTCAAGGAGTCACCAGTTTTCTCTGCATAACCTTGTACAAGATACTTAACATTTCTTTGCCTCAGTTTCCTCATCTGCAAAACGGGTATAATGACTACATCAAGGTTGCTGTTGAATTCATGGGAAGCGCTTGACCAAGGCACATAAATCCATTATTAGGATGAGGGATTATTGTTTATTGGTATCATTATGGATTGGAAGCTTTCTTCTTTCTTGAAATATTTTACCCTCCTTGTCTGTCACTGGCATTTGAGACCACTGGTGGTCACGTTGCCTTCACCCATGCTGCAGGCCATTCTTCATTTAGCTTTGGTGACCTATTTCTTCTTTTACTCTGTTCTTTTTGGTCACATAGAGATGTCCCTGGAGGTTTGCCCTTACACCTCCTTTCTCCTCTGGGCAATGGTGCTCATTCTATGGGCTGCCGATGTGCCCACTTTCCCCAGTATCCCTGGTGGCTCCTCTTTTCTCTTTCCCTCTACTTCTCTTTTCTTCTCTCCCCTTTTACTCTTTCCTCCCACGAAGTACAGATCCAAACTGTCAGCTGCTTACCGGGCCTCACCGTTGGGCTGACCTGCCCATCTTAGAAGCAAGTTTACTTGTTTTTTTCACGCAAGCAAGCCTCTCACCTGTCCCAGAGTCTCATCTTGTTTTTCTGGAGAAAGCTCTTACTGTTCTCCAAGCCATGATCAAAAAGTCAGAGCAGCCTTCAGTTCCTCCTTCTCAAGCTTCCCTCCATACCTGCGCCGGGTACAGGTTCCTGCAGTTTCCCGACAGTCTCAGGCCCCTCCCCGCGCTGTGACTCAGGCGTGGGTCCTGTGCTCCTGCTTCTGGCCTTATGTCATCAGCTAACCGCACATCTCCAGGCTCCTTGTGCCGCCTCATCATAGAGCTGCCTCCCTGTGAACTGTCTCAAGAGCAGGGCAGATTGACACACCCCGAGGCCCAGGGAGGCCCAGGCCGATCCCTGGCCCTGTGGCCTCAGAATCTCCAGGCTGCCACCCAGACAGCATACGGTTGCCAGCTCCCAATGTGACTGCATTGTTTGCGCAGGGCTGAGGGACAGTGGAGCAAGTCCAAGCTACTAGATGAGTGGCTCTTAAACTTTAGTACGGGTGAGGATCACCCAGAGAGCTCCCTAAACTGCTGACTGACCAGCCTCTCACTTAGAGTTCCTGATTTCATAGGCCTGGGCAAGGGAGGGCTGCAGGGGAGATGCTCAGAATCTGCGTTCCTAACAAGTTCTCAGGAACTGCTGGTCTTTGGGGACAAAACTTGGAGACTCATGACACTAGCCACTAAGTTGTTCCTTTTTTCTGGCGGCATCTAAAGGTGAGTTCAAAGAGAAGGACAACATTTCACTAGGTCTGGGTAAGCTAGGAGTCCTCAGCAATGCTATCGCAAGGGGACCTTGGAAGATGCAAAAGAAATAAAACAAGAAGACTACAGATACCCAACTGAGACATGTATAGAACTTCCCCGGTGCCTACGTTTATTTCTCTGCCCCACCGTGTCTCTCTATGTACCATTCTATCTATATCTATTTTCCCTATCAGACTATGAGTCTATCTGCGAACCTATCTATCTATCTATCTATCTATCTACCTATCTATCTATTTGCTTTTAAAATAAGGATCTCTGGACAGATGCAGCAAAAATCTAAGGTACCAACAAGACTAACACCAGAATATCCCATTACTGGGAAGAATGTGGTTTGTCTTCTTTCATTTCATTTAGGTTTTAGAGGTAATTGTGACCTGGCAGGCAGATAAATCTGTATTCAACATCTCCTGACAGGGACTACTGTAAATAACACTCCTACTCAGATTCTTGAGGGTTTCTAGCGAGAAAGAAAGATGATGAATGCCATGTGGAATGGGGTCTATAAATCTTTTTAGGACTTGATTTTTTCCTATGTATCTAAGAATCTGTATTATAAAGAGTCCTTCAACTAATATTGTTTTGTACAAAAAAGCAAAGCTTATCAGGATTGTCTGGACTATGAGTACTTTATAATTACATGAGAAGGACAAGTTTCTGAATTCTGAGCAAGGGGGAGAAAAAAACTATTGAGAGCTGCACCAACTCAGCTAATGGCACAAATGAGACTTACGAGGCAAATGAAAGAGTAGAGATAGTAGAAGTCCTCATTGCTTGCTAAATTGGGGGAAAAATCCTACAAAGCTAAACTAAACCAGCTCATCAGTCAGAACTCACTCGTATTCGGAAAGTGTGGATTAATCAGGAACCGGGGCTCCGATTCCCGTCCACTGAAGCAAGGAGAATGATGAGCCTAATATTAGAAACCTTTCTGCCATCGCAGACCAGCAGAGTTAAGCTCATTCTGGGTAGTTATAAAGATTCATGCAGCAATTATTTAGAAACTTGCACATGCACCCTTTAATCATGCCGGGGAAATGCACAAGCTGGCCGTTTCCTCCACGTGGAGCAAGGAAGAAAGAGCAGGATCTTTCCAAAGACGATTCCTCTTCAATCGCTTTTGGGGTTTGTACTTCCTCGTTTCTACACCTACACTCTTTGAGGTCCGTGAGAGGACCATTTATAAAAATATCCATCAAGGTATCAAGGCAGCTAATGGGGACCTGCTTTGCCTCCTGTCTTTGATTCTGTTACTAAAATTGTCACAAATGGAGCGCCTGCGATTCTCCCCCAGCAGCCTTTTCCTCCTACGCTGTCCCAAGATTTCATTCTCCAGCTCTATGACTTTTAATAAGGAACTTTTTTTAACTTATGTACTGAATTTTAGATTGTAAATATTTTATTTCTCTTCCTGGAAGACAGATTCAGCGTTTCAGCCCTCTTTTTATTAGCCCATCATCCAGCACAATTGCAAAAGGATTTGGAGGACGGATGCCTTCTTGAATGAATACAGGGCGCCACATGCTTCATCTGGGGACTATCTGCTTCGGCCATGAGCACTTTTGAAAGACTCCCTGACTTCCACTTATAATCTATGGTAAGCAAACAAGGCCCTTCACAGCTAGGTGTTGGTCTCATTTCTAATTGTGCCCATTTCTGTTATTACAACCAATACTTGAGGCTGGGTAACTTTAGAAGGAAAAGAGAATTATTAAATCACAGCTATGAAGTCTGGCACTAGTAGGATAACTACATTAATCCCTTTCCAGGATACACCCCAGTGCTCTAGTGACCTCTCCCTGGGTTGCACCTCTGGAAGGTCCCTATCATCTCGGCACTGCCACACTAAGGAGTTAGTGCTAATAAACGACTTTTGGAAGAAAAATTCATGACCTGAATCTGGATACATCTGCACCTTAGTTTTTCCTTCCACATCTCAAGTATGTACCGTGTTCTTTCATCTCTCTACCTATTACTATTTTTTTTTTTTTTTTTTTTTTTTTGCATTTCCTGACACCTCGACTCTGGCTGATGACCAGCCACGGTGTGGCGTGCCAGTCAGATGCCAGGAAGGCTTTCCCTCATCCCAGCCGTGGTCCAGTGGGGAGGGACTCACTGTGGCATCCTAGCAGCATGGCCACCCTCAGAGCATGTGGCCTGCTTTATTACAACAAGCTGTTGGCGTTTCATTTTCCTTCGTGCTTTTCTCCTTCTGGACTGCCACTAACGACTTTCCCGAAGGTCAGGTACCTGGTCTCAGTTACTGCTGAAGCCCTGTGTAGTTTAGACTGTCTGCAACAGTAGATGTCAATAAACATTTGTGGAATTGAAATGAATTATTCATATCACTTAGAGGCAGTAAAGCCTAACTAAGGAGCCTGCAGCTTCTTAAGTCTCTAATAATTTTACCAAAAAGAAAAAAAAACCCAACCAAACAAAAAACAACTCTAGCTAATGAAAATAGAGCTTTAATCTATTGCTTCTCAAACTATGGGCCCCAGGACAGCATCACCTAGAGACCTTTTGGAAATGTAAATCATAACTCAGACCTATGAAATGAGAAATCTAGCATAGGTTTTACAAATTTGTGGTGAGAACCTCTTCTTTAGGGCACAATATTTGGGGAGGCAGTGTAGAACAGTGAACAGGTCAAGGCCATGAGAGTCCTACAGTCATGGATCACACCCTAGCTGTGCCTGATTCCGTGGTGATAAGGACTCGGGTGTGGAGGACCCCCAGGATAACTCCTTGAAAAGAAAGACAAAATTGTCTCTATTCTGGCTACACGTGACCCTATCTCTATGTATCGGTATGTACAGAGCTGACTAGGCCATTTCCTTATCCCTTCAGTTGACCTTAAGCAATGCAAATTGGTCAACAGAGGTGCTGATATATAGTCTTTGAAGTAAGAAGGCAGTTAGTGTTTCTCTGCCTTGTGATTCCCAAAAATATGTGAGCCTGGTGGGATGGAGAGCTGTGCTCCACACTTTTGGCTAGGATGGAGTCTTGAGAAAGGGTCTATGACTTCTCAGGGTGTAAAAGATTACATGTCAGAGCTGAAGCAATGATGCTATCTCAAATTGTGTTATGCAGATTACTTTTTCTGCAAACCCTTCTCTCTGCATGTTGCAGAGGTGATTTCAGCCTTCTACCTAGCCCAGCTCACAGTACTCATGTACTTCCTGCAATTCTCACAGGCATTCATCCTCAAGCCACTCTCTTCGCCATGAATGAGTAAAACCCAGGTTTGGCCTGGGTGGAGGCCTTTGTTCCCATGAACCACCTACCACCTTGGCTGGATTTAGGACCCCTTAGCTCCCCATAATTATAAATGCAGCTTAATGTATAGCCTCACTGTGGGTTGCACCAGAAGTAGTAGGTTGGAATTAGCTTATTGGAATTCCAGTAACTTTTCTATTGGATCACAAATATGGACCCAAGTAAGGAACAGAAGGGCTCTCTATATCTGGTTAGCTTAACTGAACTCTGGGAGGGTCACTTTCCTCCCAAAGGAATGGGAGATTGGTAAAGGTGGTGAATTTAAAATGCCTGGCACAGTACTAGGATATAGTACATATTCAGCAGATGGTAGTTCCTAGATACTGTTCTCCAAATTGTATATCACTTAGGGTTAATTCCAAAAATATTTGGGGGTGAGGAGGACAGGGGAAATGGGGGGGGGGGAGAAAGGAATAGGGGCAACGCTGCCCAGTAAGATAATATTCATTCATTCATTTGAGACAGGATCTTGCTATGGAGCCCAGGCTGTCACTGAACTCACAGTGATCCTCCTGCTTCAGCCTTCCAAGTATAGCAGGTGTGGGCCACTGTGCCTGTCACTGAACTCACAGTGATCCTCCTGCTTCAGCCTTCCAAGTATAGCAGGTGTGGGCCACTATGCCTGGCTCAAACAACTTTTAGAAATAAGGTATCGATAGTCTTTTGGAGAGACTCAGATCCCATAAGGATTAAGGGTGCTGAGAAGTCTCAAATATTTTTCTTCTTAATTTTGTTTGGTCTTTTTCATTGTTCCTTCTTATTTTCTTTCCTCCCTTGCACTCTTCCATTGAATTGCCAGGCACAGTACTTAGCAAGTTACAGAGACACAAAGGTAAGTTAGGGAAAAAAGTCTGCCCTCAAGAAATGGATTACCCAATAGAGCACTTGCAGTGAAAAAGGGCCTCGGCAGATTGCACTGACCTTATCATATTCTTCAGAGAGTCAAAAGGCACAACAGAACTAAGCCTTTGGATGAAAAGAAAGTCCACAGTACTTTGGGTACTGGAACATAAAATGCATGATTTTACCCCATTTAACAGCATGGTAAGCATAACTATCTGGATTCTGAATTTGTTTGGGTCTCAGAAACCAAGGTAATAAGAATTTAAAGCTGACACCAGAGCTCAGTTCTTGTCACCGAAGGACCTAATCTCACTTAGGTGTCTACCACATGATTTCACAAGGCATTGGAAATTATTTCCTTTTTAATTTCATTAACACTAATGCCTCTCCCTAACTCCAACACTATCTTGAAGTACCTCTGATAAAGTCTTTAAGAAAATATTTCCTGTGGCAAAGGAAATGAAGAAAAACACTAGCAACCAAGCATGTACTAAGGTAATTGAGGAGTTGTGATAAGCCAAAAGGAAAGAGAAACAGCCCTCAGAAACTCGCAAAGTTAAAGAGGTTGTTCCTTTTTAAATAAGTTTAATTGGACTCAGCAGGGATCTTGATCCTTGGGCCTAGCTGTTTTATAAGCGGAATTTTCTACTACAATGAAGAAACTGAAAGATGAGAGTTTAACTTCTGTGTAATTCAGTTTCCTTGCATCTGTTGTCCCATTTGAGCTGGTAAGACAAATTTTGGAGGGAAGACATCCATGGGAATATATGATGAATCCTGAACATGAAGTATATGTTTCCATGATCTGCCAGCTCTTTGTTCTGAGTGGCTGGTGACCAGTTACCAGGCTTTCTTGAATTTCCATATATTTATTACAACAGAGAAATTCTGAGCAGCCCGATCCCATTGTTTATAGCATGTGCTGATAGAAGAAGACAGGACCATATGAGAAGAAACTCAGAAAAGAGTGCATGTTTGCATTCTACATAACCACTAGTGAAACCTAAGGTAACAATTAAAGAGAAAGTCTGGATGAAGGTTCCAAGCTCTATGAGGAGAAGCAGTGATTCCAGGGTCCACACGTGGTGTCAGTGCTATCATTAAATAATAACCATAACTTCTACATCTGTCTCTCACTGTTCAGTGGAGAGGCTTTTCCTCTACTCATTATCTTGAAGTATAATTGTCCTTGTTTCATAAATGGTGACACTGAAACAGAGAAGTTAATTAAACTACTTGCCCAGGGTAACAATAGTCCAAATAGAAAAGGGTGTAAGGCACAGACTTTGGAGTGCCTATGAGCTGGCACTTACAGAAATGTAACAGAGGCAACATAAGGACACCAACACCCAACGGGCCCTAGCTTCCCCAGCTTCCGTGCTGGGGACGTGTTTCTCAAATTCTTCAGCAAGGCTTATGCTCTGAAACTTCACAGATGTTGAAGATGGAAACACTCCACTCTAACTACAGTGATTCCTTGATTATCAAATAGCTGCAAGCTTCAACATTCCAAGACTCAAACAGCAATGTTTGAAAAACAAAGAAATAAATGAACCAACGACAACAAAAGAAAAACTACTCAATATTTATGACTTTGCTTGATAGTCCAACCAAAAACCCGAGTTGAAAGAGTCTGTTCTGGTCCAGAGGGAGCCATGCAGGGTATCTCACCAGGGAAACAAAGGGCTAAAGTCTAAGTGCTGCTCTTTGCCAAGACAATGTACTGCACAGCGCTAGTGGTAGTGAGGTAAAGCATTCCTCAATGCGCTTTTGTTTTTGCACTTGAACAGCATAAAATATTATAACCCTGGCTCCAAAGGAAGTCAGTGACACCATCAGTAAAGCTAAGAGGAAAACTGTGAGAACCACCACAGAGGTAAAGAAAGAAATTGTGAAATTTGATGAAGTCTTGGAAAAATAAATTTATATGGGGGGCCCTCAGAGCCAATTACCTGGTTTTACATTATTCTTATGGGAAAAGTAGGTTCAGTTCTTGAATTTTGCAATGATCCAAAGTGAATTTGGAATGAACTGAATACAACAGCCAAGGTATCAGTGTAGCTGCAGATGGATTCCTAAGGGCACATGCTACTCCATGACATCTGAGCTTTCCGTACCTTTTCTACTTTGGTTCTGCATGTTGGCAAAAGGTTGGTTGTTCATCCCAGAAAGGAAAACAATTCCTCAGATTAGGAGCCTTATTAAAAACCCGGGTATGTTGTAACATAGGAATGTTCCCTAGAAGACCAACCTAATTTGATCTGGATTGTTCAAAACATGCAAGTCGAGGCATGAGGAGGAGCAGGACATACATCTTCCATATTTATGAAGACGTATATTTAGCTCATGAGAATGTATGTGCTATATTTTCTTCCTTCTGGGGAAATATATTTTCACATTTAATTTTCCCATAATCAGGAGCTTTAAGAATAATGCAGGTGTTTAATATAGAATTTCTTTTTGCCTTCTGCAAAAGGCTATAATTAAGTCCATAGTATACTTATCATTGGTGCCCCCTTACAATAAAATATATCATATTTATTCACTTCTATTACCAGCTTCTTCCACAAAGGGCTTGTACACCGAACAAAATATTAGGAAACATAAAAAGAATTACTCGTCTAGGAAATATTGTTTTGTAAAAGTTGGACTCTTCCGGAGAAGACTGAGGTCCAGTTAAACCCTGGAAACCTCTAGGCTATTTTTTAAAAAGGAATCTCACACTAATCTTGTACTTCTGTGAGAAAGCAGGCAAGTTAGGGCCAGCTCATTCTCAGAACTCATGAGTGTCAGACGCAACACCAGAAGCAAGTCAAGGACCTGGCTCTGGGTGACGATGATCTTCAAACCCAGGGTGATGCCCAGTACCTGTGACATACCGGATGTTCTATAAGTATTCAATCAAAATGTACAGATAGATGGCCACGGTTTCTCAGTATCAGCTTCAGGTGTTCCATTCTGTATACTCCCCTCCCCAAAATAACAATAACAAAACACGAGTTGTAATTCTGTTTCAATATGCCTGAGCACTGAACCTCAGAGACCAGCATAAAAACCGGTTACGCTATTTGGGTATGGTCCAGACTCCCTAAAACTCACCTAACCTTCCATGAGCCAGGTAAGCTTTCCTTCCTCCTCAGTGCATGCACCTGTCTGTAAGTGTAACTGTGAAAGCATAGAAACCAAATGTAATTGTGTAAGGACACCAAAAGTTGGTCCATGCGTGCTAACAAACTTGGTAAATGAATTCATCCCTGAAGGTAGAGGTTAGAAATTAGTTGAAGTATATTTGGAAAAGTTATTGGCAGCTAAGGAAACACCAAGAGAAATTATTTTGGATGTAGTATAGTCTATGGTATAAGAATTCAGTGTACTGGAACAAATTATGATTTAAATCATGGGTAACTACTATTGGTCTGCTTATTTATTTTCATATAACACAGAATGAGTGAAGAAACCATGACTTACTATACATGAGTAGGTAAAGTCTCACAAAACGTTGGTTATAGGAGGAGAAATAGTTAAAAGAATTCCTTAATAGTGGAAAGTGGAGGGCTATGAGACCAAATAGGGTGTGCTCAGAAGTCTCCTGAGCTCTCTGACCCTGGAATGAGTTATCTGGGTATAACAAAACTTCACATCTCTCTCCCAAAAATAGTTGAAATGTAGTTGCACATGGTAGTGTTTGCTAAAGGTGTAAACAGTGTAAATACGGAGCTGATTGTTAATGACAGTCATGCAGGTGGCTCCCTCCTTCCCTTCCTCATCATCCAGGCTGAAAACCCAGATCACTGGGCTCACAAGTTCCAACGCCAGTGTGGCGAGGCAAACAAAAAATCGACCCCTATGTAGAATGGGCAGGCTCTACTTGTCTTCCACGAAGTGTGGGCATGGTATAATGTAAGGGGGTGTCAGGGTGTGGTTGTTTCAAAATAAAGTAAAGGACATTCATATAAAATCTCTTAGGTGTTGTCACCTAAGTAAAAATACCCTTTAAAAAATGTCAGGCTGGTAAGATCATTTGTTTAAGGGCCAGATGTTCGCAGCTTGTGATGAAGTATATGAATCTGTCTCTTGAAACACAAAATGTTATTAAAACATAAGTGACGGTGATGATTATTTGATATCATCATCATCATCACCACCATCAGTCTGGGAAAGGGTGTCGGTTTTAGTTTCTTGCCTTACAGAGGGAAAATGTGTGTCTGATTTTTTGAAAAAAGGGGAAACAAGGCATGGTAGTGGTCTGAAGCTCCAGATACGCAGAAGCTGAGGGTTGAGCCCACTAGTTCAAAGCCAGTCTGGGTAATGTAGCAAAATCGTGTCTCTTCAGAGGAAAAAATAAATAATCCAAATAAAACAAAGAAGTGTGATGGTTTCAGTGATTTAATATATCACTGAAAGTGAAGTAAATGTCTTGTGCTTCATTCTCATTCTTTGCTAAGAATCATGACATTTTGAAATTGGCAGAAATCTTCCTAAATATCTGGCCCAAATCCGCCCAATACTACAGGAGAAAAACATCGGGCCCGAGAGGAGAAGGGACTTCCCAGGGCCACGAAACAAATTCTAGGAAGAATTAGGGCTCGAACCAGTTCTCTGGCTCCTCCAGTCTCTAGGGCTCTTTTTGTCTTCACTGTGATTTTCTTTGTCTCACAGATTCTTTTCATCTTCTCAATCCTTTCAGCAATTTGAGATCAATAAATAGAGGCAGAAAAGGCCACGTCTGGCCAAAGTAATATGTCTTTTTTCTCTTTTGGTGAATTATTTTCACAACAGAGCTTGTCTCTTATATTCTAACCAGTCTTCAGGCCTCATGAGAAGGGGCACAGGTTAGGAAAGAAATAAAAAAAAAAACAAACCCTAGCATCCTAATATCTTAACTAGGTGGCGTGCCATCTTATCTCTTTCCATTTTTAAAGTAAATTGCTTGACCGGAGCAGGAAGACCATGAGAAGAACCTACAGAGAAATAGGGGAAGTCATCAGCTGGTAAAGTTCATTGCTTATTCTTAGTAATGAAGTCACTGTCAAAAAAAAAAGAAAAACCTGTATCAAAGACAACAGTTACTGCACGGAGAGTAACATCAAAAGTGCTATCCTAACCAGGCCCACTAAGGGGGAGTGGTAACAGGGAGGGACCCAAGGGGGATGGAAAAGGTCATTGAAATGAAAATAACCTTGGGAACTGGGAATGAGTGCTCCATTACCACAGACGGGAAGAAAACACAGTATGCAATCAGTTGGAACAGATTGAAATGCGGTTCCAGTGGAGTGTGAATGCCACCAAATGCATTGTGGACCTATTGGGGGAGCTGGCACAAAGGAAAGGCACCCTATCACACAGCCCCTCCTCAGTCCACCATTGGACACGAGTACAATTCATAAACAGGGTATCATCAGGCTGCAACTTTCAAAAATGCTTCTCTGCAGCCTTTAAGTGAGGGGGAGAGGTGGGAATATAAGACAGAGATAAACGAGGAGAGATCTTTTCTTAGAGGGGTGTGGATATTTTGCTGAGGGTTAAAAAGATGCTATTTTATTGGTCCAGGTGTAGTTTTAACGTGAAAGAATGCAGAGTCTGCTTTCGATGTGAAAGGGGGGAAAACACGACTGATCACTGTCTTTTATTGTTAATTTCTTATGGTTGAGTGTTCACTGTTAGGATTGGTTTAACTCCAAGATGCTGTCTTGGAAACAATTATTGTTTTCCACTAAAATACAACTCTAGCAGCAAACATTAATTTAAGTGATAACTGCCTAAGTGCTTCAGTATCAAGAATGTGCTGGTCCCTTATCTTTTGCTTAAAACACCAGAAAGAAATAAGGATCATAAGGAACAGACATCATAAAACAAAAGATTCAGTAGAAAATGATGAAAGAGGAGGCTTGTGTTGACCCTGGGGGAATCAGAGGAAAGCCTGGTACCACACAAAATAGTTCTTCTTTACGTTCCCTGCTGTATTCAGATTCTGGAGTTTAAATATTCACTATATGGGTCTCCTTTGCCTGCTTCTGGCTTTCATTGCTATTCTTGATGCACTATTCCATCATCCAAAAATAACTTCTTCATTGTTTTTCTCTCCTACTACAGAATGAGCGAAGTGGTCTGAGCCAGGAAAAGTGGCTACTGTTCTTGGACCACTGTTTGGAAACTGAAAATCCCTCTGCACACCTTCCCTTCATCATCTGACTGGCATTATTTGTTGGTCCACTCACTTAATATTCATCAAGCATGTGTGGTGTGCTATACTCAGCACTAGCTAAAGGCATGGAATAAAATGGAACAACACAGGAGAGGTGTAATAAGAAAAGAGACATGGGAATCTAGATCTCAGCTCTACCCAGCTGAATATTCAATTAGATACTGTTATGGGTCAAAGTGTGTCTTCTCAAAAGGTATGTGAAAGCCCTACCCTAATAAACCACAAATATGACCTGATCTCAATTTTGTGACCTTGTTTGCAGATTTATTTCAAATGAATTTATTCTGGATTAGTGTGACTCTCATGTTTAACAACTGGAATTCCTATGAGCATGAAGAGATTTGGAGACACACTGATGCGCACAGAAGAATGCAATGTGAAGACAGAAACAGGGTTGTAAGTTGGGGAGCCACCAAAAGGTCTTCCGGCAACCATCACAGCTGGGAAAGGCAAGGAGGATTCTTTTCTAGAGTTTTCAGAAGCAGCATGGCCTGGCTACTCCTTCAGTCTTGCACTGCAAGGCCAAAGATCTGTGAGACAATAAATCGTCATTGTTTGAAGCTGCTGTTTGTGGCACCTTGTTAGTGCAGCTCTAGGAAACAACAGAGAGCTAAGTTCAGGCATTCTTTACACTAGTTCTCTAGATTATGGCGTTTCCCCCCACGATGTATCAGTGGAAGCAATTATCTCCAAAGTACTACCAATTCAGGAGCACTGTTATACTGGGGAGACAACTATGTTTTAGACACATATCTCTTCTGCCCCTTCCAAGGAAGAAGAGAGATTAGATACACATGGACCTCTTCTCATGTCCTACCTGTATTACCTTGTCCATTCTTTTTTAAAAGTAATCGAGCTCACACATCGTGACAGTGGCCTCAGATCTAACAACACGACAATGACCGGCAGTCAACAGGCCCACATGAGAAGGCCTAAGTGGGGATGTACCAGCTCTTGTTTCGCTGGTTTACTGCTGTCCTTTAAAAGCCAGATCAAGGGCATCAAGCTTATCTCAACCTGCACCAGGCTCTCAGTGATACAAAAAGACCAAAGAAATGACCCTTGTCTTTAAATAGTGACAGTTTAATGTTGACACAAGTGACTTATCTGCATGAAACACCAAGAGAATATTACAAATCAGAATGTAATGAGGTGCTAAATTGAATAAGACAGACTATAAGCCTGTTCTGCAATTCTGAAAGGGGAGAGTGCTAGCTGGGCTGAGCAGAATGGGAATGGGTAAAGAGGGGCCTATGCTTAGACAGATAGTGGATCAGTAATGAGGGCAAACAGTAGCCATGGTGTCTTCTTTGTTCTCCTGCCGTCCTAAGCCTCGGATTTGGCCTGGGTTGAGATAAGGAGCTAAAACCCTAGCAACTCCTCCGGGCTCCCTAATCAACAGAGGCAGGTACAAAGCATTCTGCACATTCAAGAGAAAAAGTACTCCAGTGCCTACCTATTCAGGTTCGCAGAACCAGACGCGTCAACCCTAATCAATACATATTTGCCACATGAAAATATATTTGAGGACACGGAACAGCAACTTAACGTGGTAATTTTTGCTCTTCAGGTGCAGTCTCTTGAATTTTCTTTTAAAATGTTTTCTTTGCAGCAAAAGGAAAAGCATGCGTAGTTTCAAGAATCAAAGACTTCTACGATGCTCCATTCAAAAATAGCAATCTTTTTCCATCACCATCAATTTCTTCCTTCCCAGCAGCAAGTACATTTACCTTTTTTTAGCTGATTATTTTGGTATTTATCTCTAGTTCTATAAATAACACGCTTTGCTGCTATTTCTTGTGTTTTCAACTTTAGGCATTATCTAGTGGCTTCCCACTCTGGAAGGTGCAGATTTGGGCTTTATACCTGCCCCTTCCAGACACATACATACACACTCCCTTCCCATCGCCTTATTTTCCTGATAGTCTGCTTAGACTGTAGTTCCAGCTTTCCATTATTATGCCTTGCAAATGCTCCTTGGACCTCAGCCATGTAGCAAATGATAATTACTTTTTATTTCATGAACACATTTTTTCCCCCAGAATTATCTTTTAAAAATTTACTTAAATTTCTACATGCTGATTATTCTGGAAACTGCTTTCTTTGGGCCAAGTTCTTGTTGTACTACTTAATAACTATGTGTCCTGAGTCAAGTTACTGAATGTCTCTGAGCCACAGTTTTCCCATCTGTAAGACAGGAATAATAATAATAATACCAACTCAGAGCATAATGTTGCCAATGTCCTCCAGCCAAAACACTACCAGGAAGGAGCACATTGCAGCCAAAGTTTATTAACTAATTCCAGTGAGGGAGAAGATAGATAATGAAATCATGAGCCTTTTTACTAAAAATGCCATAAAGGATTGTTAGATGATTTTCAGGGAGTATTTGAAGAACCTGGCTGATTCTTATATTTGGGACTATTAAAGTGTGAGGATAATTCTATGATCTGGTTTCTCAGTACCTTTTATCAATAGGAAGATGTGACTTAGGCTAAAATTGGAACTGGTAGAGAAGACTTGAGTACGTCCCTAGGGTTCATGTTTAGGGAAGTTGGTCTCTACTGTGGCAATGTTAGGGGTGCTGATACCATTACGGGTAGGGACTAGTGGGAGGTCTCCAGAGAGGCTCCTGCTCCTTGTTCTGCCTTTCTGTCTTGTCATGAGACATCTCTCTTTCCTACATGTTTCTGCCATTGTGGTACCATCCACCACGAAGGGTCACAGCTAAGAGAGCCCATCCTAGGGCTGGTACTCAGCTTGCTAGATTTCCAGCCTCCAAAACTGTGAGCTAAATAAGTGTCTGTTTTTCATATAAGCAGCCAATCTCAAGTGTTTTGTATAGTAACAAAAATTGGACTAATAGATACAGTGACCTTGCTTTTGCTTGTAGGTAGGTAAAAGCACGAAGTGTTCTTGTTTGCATTTTGTTTCACTTATTCTCATGCATGGAGTGGCTTTGTGGAGTGTGGGCTTTCTGTAGGATTGTTTATGCTTAATAGGAGAACACCATGACCCAGCAATGAGGGTCAGGCCAGCTCTGAAGAAAAAGGTAAGCCTCACCGTTACTGTCAGACTGGCTCTCAGAATCAAGGACTGCTTTTTGTCCTTCTTGGGGGGAGAGGATTAAATTAGCTACCATTTGTAAAAATCAAGCCCTTAAAAGTGTCTGTTTATGACACCAAAAGCACAGGTAACAAAAGACACAATAGATAAATCAGACTACACCGAAGTTAAAAACTTTTGCACATCAGAGGACATCACTGATAAAATGAAAAGGTAACTCACTGAATGGGAGAAAATATTAATAAATCACATATCAAATAAGACATTGATATCTACAATATCATCACTCCAGAATACTTCCACAGATAACCCAAACCAAGCAATCCAATTAAAAGCTGGGCAAATATCTGAATTAGACATTTCTCCAAAGAAGATCTACAGATGGCTAGAAAGTATATGAAAAGATGCTTGTCATCAGTAATCAGTAAGGACTATAAGACAAAACCTCCACGCCATAATACCTTACACCAATTCGGATGGTTGTTACAAAAACATTCCAGACAAATAACAAGGATAGGAAATGTTTAAGAAATTTAAACTCTTGTGTAATATTGCTATGAATGTAAAATTGTGTATCCACTGCAGAAAACAGTATGGCAATTCCTCAAAAAGTTAAATGCAGAATTTCTGTACAATTCAGCGATTCCTCTACTGGTTATGTATCTAAAAGAAGTTGTAGGGAATACACGAGCAGATGCGTGTTCATCGATGTTCACAGAAGCTATCCATTGATGGAGGAGTGAATAAATTAAATGTGATGAATCTTGAAGACATTACATTAGGTAAAATAAGCCAACCAGGAAAGGAGAAATATTGTAGGATTCCCCTTATGTGAAATACCTTCAGCAGTCAATTTTAGAGACTAGAAATAAAATGGTGGTTTCCAGGAACAAGGGAAAGAGAGTTAGTATTTAATGGGCATAGAGTTTCTTTGGGTGAAGATGAAAAGTTTTGGAAATAAATGGTGATGATGGTTACACAACCATGTGAACATACTTCATTCCATGGAATTGTATGCTTGAAAATGGGGGAAAAATGGTAAATTTCATGTTAGGTATATTTTACCACAATTGAAAAGTGTTAAATTAAAAAGCATCATTATATATTGCATGCATGAGGTGAATTATTTGATATATTTCCTAAATATAAAAATAATTATTATGTGACAAACAAAAAATGTTACAAAATTATGAAAACATTTAAAATCATTAAAAAATAATATCAAACTAACCTTTGCTCCAATTGTTTAAACCTCATTTTGAGCTATTTAGATGTATCAGAATGTCATTAAATATTCATAACAACTTTAGAAAATAGAGATGTTTTACCACTGTTTTACAGATAAAAATATGAGACATAGATTAAGTTGTTCAAGATCATAGTGTTCAGAATCATAGAGCTGTGGTTTGAATTCAAGTAGGGTACAGTTTTAGACTCCAGACTTTTAAGAATATAATTATTCCTAATTACTATTTTAGGGCTAAATCTAAGAGCTTTACTTGGAACAGTAGCTTTCATGTGTAATGAAAGTGCTCCCTGGTAAAACAAACATATCCTGTGATTTAACAGAAGTGAGACATATCTAACAAGGGATTGTACCCTTGAACCTTACGCATTTTGAACCTTATTCAGAAAGCTAGTTAGAATCAAATGTGGTTTTAAAGGAAATTTAGGGGAAGTTGAATTTCCAGGTAAAAATTCCTAGGGCAGGAAACTGTTAAGATGTCACATGTAATTCTCAGTCTCTGCTAGCTCAGAATATCTTTTTGTATGTACCAGGCAGCCAGGGACAGAGATGGCGAGGCAGAATGTACACAATGCCTATCGACCCTGGGATTTTTGTCAATAGCAAGATTATTTGCTGAGGAGGAGCAGTTCTGTGCTGTCTGTCAGTTTCTTGCTATGCATCTCCAGAGGAATTACCTGTCCATCTTGACTGTGTGCTCATTTGTACCACAGTGTAGCACAGGGCTCCCAACCTGAGCTGGGTTGGAAACTATTGGACCTATAAACCAAATGTACATATGTGTGTGTGCACATGTGTATTGCAAGAAGGCACACATGAAAAGTTCTGATCTGCACTGGCTACACTGCTAGGCAAGTTAGCAGTGTCTGGAGTGTCCTGAGGAATATTCACTCTGGACTTGTAGGCTTGGTGACCTGTTTAGGGGGTAAACACTGGTTTCTGGGAGCCCAGGTTCATGAGGAATGAGCTACACTTTCTTTCTTTGATGAGGTTGCTATCAACATGTCCAATCCAGTGTCACCAGACCCCAAAACACTTGTCAGAATCTACAGGTGAACTGTGGAGATCTGTTGTGCCTGATTCAGAAGGTCTCAGTTTTGACAGTGATCTACAAGATGGTAGGGTGGTCTACCTGGATGCAGGAAACTCACAAACACAAGATGCTAGAACAAGAAGGAAACTTCAAGGTCTTTTAGGTCAATGCCTGACCTTGATAGGTAGAAAACCTGAAGCCCAGGAGAACCTAAAGTCTTGCCAAAACTCACCCTGTGAATCAGGGAAAGAGTTTAGAAACTCAAGTTCTCCAACTTCTACTTTGGAGATTGGTCATTACATGAATGCTTCCCAAACTTTCTAAGTGGTAAGACCCATCTCGAGAGAATCTATAGGAAAAGAATCTAGAGGTTTGCATGCTTGTCAAGAAGTGGAGGTGAAGGATGTCTTGTGATGTGTATTTAGTTTCTCTTAACCTTTAAAAAGTTATTGTTCATGGTCTTTAATATAGTACTTTCATTGTCTATTGTATATCAACATAAGCCATGCTTACAACTTGAGATAAACATTTAATTTAACTGAGAGTTGGTAATGTTTAGTTTAACTGAGAGTTACAGATCCTGTAAGTTCCAGCTTCGAGAATTTGGTGCTGTTTGACCTCTCTGTGGCAGTCCTCTGCATTGGCCATGAATTTGTCCTAAAATTGTGTAAAATATATAAAAACCTACTCAGGAGGCTGAGACAAGAGGACCATACATTTGAGGCTAGCCTGGGCAAGGGTAGCAAAAGCAATCTCAAATATAGTAAAAATCTGTGCCAAAAATTTAATTAATTAAAAAGGACTGATAGTGTAATTCTTTGCAAGGGTCTGGATCAATCCTCCTTAATGTCCCCTCCCCAAAGTATCAATCTTTATCATTTAGAAAATAACTGCTAAATATCTAAAATAGGTATAAATGGCAATATTCAACTTATAAAGTAAGTACATTTCCCTCAGCTAGGACATCTACTCCATCCTCTTCCCCTGAATTTCCAAATTTACTTCTTCATAGTACATCATGGAAAGAAAAAAAGAAGTTAAGGAAAAAACCCCAATATATTGGGGAAAGCAGAAAATTACTAAAAAGGAGGTGGCTATTAAAAGCCTTCATGAACCTTTAAAAGTGCTTATTGAGCATCTACTGTCCACCTGTCACCGGGGGGCTCCATACTAGAGAGGAATGCAGGGACCAAGAGGAGAAAGAAAGATCCAAAGAGTTAAGCAAGGAGCTGGATCACAGTACAAGAGCAGAGATGACTAAACAACCTTCCTGCACACAGAGACTTTCAGCAGGCAGGGAAGAGGGCTGGAGGGAGGCGGCATAATCACCAATATGCATAATAACTGCTATAAGCTTTTCAGGAAATCTTAAATTACAGAGGGCATCTCTGCTTAGGAGAGCAAGACAACTTATAACACAGTAAATGACTCTTTCCCTACCGAAGATACACATGGGTGGGAAGTCTCATTAACCTAAGAAATCTCTTTGTGTGGGCTGCTTTCTTCCCTATGGCAAATCCAGCTCCTTGGATGGTCAGAGGGGACAGATATGAAGCAGTCCCAGACAGGTGCCTTTCCCTTCATGCAAGAACATCAATTCTAATCTCTACATGGTTGTTGAGACAAATTTGTAATGCAGATCATCTGCTTTTAAGGCTCTAGATAATGACTACAACTTCAAAGTCTGCTAATTCCCATAAAAATTTAGTATGAACAATGACATTTAATGTTTATTACCTATAGGACACGCTACTCACATAATCCTTTGGTAGAATTAATGTTATGGATTAAGTCTGATTTTTGCCCTTAGAATATGTAAGTTTTGAGCATGTGAGAATTTTTTTTCAACTGAAGTGCTGTCTGGCTTATTTATAAGGCAATTGCAAAGAACTTTGTGAGGAAATTAGTATAGATATTATATGATGCTGCTGAGAATTCACACATCTGGAATTCACACATGATCTCCTTTAAGAGAACTTTTTTTCTGGCCTCATTGTGACAATTTCCAGAATTTCCTTGACATGGTCAGTTTTTATTTTATCTCTTGGGTACCATGCATTTTGTTCTTTCTTTGTTTCCCTTTTTTGCTTTGGTTGCTCGGAAGCTTAGAATCAAGCTTTCTGTCTAGCTTAAAGAATGAAGTAAGAATATTTACATATGAGCAAATATACATTTCCCTCCAAAGATTTTCCCTTTACTTTTCCTGAGTCATTTAATTATAGTTTCAGAGTATAAAAGGATTTATATAAATGCCCACAAATTGTAAAGGAGATACAAGAGAAGAAATGAATAAAATTCTTTTGCTTTGTGATACCAGATAAGATAATCATTAAGATCTGCATGGAATTGAATTATTGGATCACCTTTGGCACTCTGAAGGTTGCTGATTTTGATGTGTTATTTTCATTTAGAATTAATCGAGCCATTGGGCAAATTGAACCTTTGGCCAGGACATCTTTGGCCCAGAGGACTATGAAAAGATTGTGACAGAAGCATCCTGCTTACATTTCTAATATAGTTTGATGATACATGTGCTACGCACCCCTTTATTTAGACATTATGAAAAGCTAAAGCTCAGCCTTCCATGGGGGGACAGGTTGGGTCAATACCTTCAGATTACAGCATAGCTATCCATATGTTTTGTGCCTATTCACAGACAGGAAAGTGCAAACCCTATCCTGATTTCAAAGTCAGTGTCATTCTTCCATCTGTAGGACCCCATTAGGCTGCCACTGGGATCTGGACTTTTTTCCAGATGACTTATTTCATAGGATTTGAAATTATTCTGCTGTATGTAAGAAACATCTTCAGAGCTATCCTGCTCAGGCAGGAGGTCAGAGAACACAGGCTGAACCACTCGCTGGAGCAGGGCTATCTGGAAGCAAACGCTTGAGGGGGAGGAAAACACCACTTGGGTGAGCATCTCACTAGCTGTACCTGGGCATCTGCTTGACTGGCATAGATTGAGAGTCCGAGCAATTTGGCTGCAAAGGTGGTGAGGTTTTAGTACCATCTGTTGAAGAATGCACTATAGTTACAGAATATAAGGGCAGTCAAACCATAAGGGTGCTGCTTTGAGGAGCTTTTCACGTTGGGCAAAAACATTTTAGTTCCTATAGTTTTAGCCTAAATTTTCTCTTTAAAATAGGAAGTGACTGAGCAGGAAAAACATGAAGGAAGTCTCAAACAGTGTCAAACAGTAACAAGAGGACAAAGAAAGTAAGTTTTTACTGTCCTTGCGTGGACTAAGTAAGGTGTTTTATTGTACCTACAAAAATGACAAAGACTAAACAGCTATGTGATATTTAAAGCACAAGGTCATTTTCTAGAGACCAATTTAAAAATATTCCATGCAATTAACTAGCTAAATGAAACACACCCCAAAAACACGGGTGCTTTGTTGGTGCCTTGACAAGTCCTGAAAAAATCAGCCCATTTCATCAAACTCAATTCAAAACACTCAGGCACAGCTCTGCACTCTGCATCTTCTGTGTCAAACTCTATTTTCAATCCTTTATGTCAAATTTAAATTCATGGCAACTGCATTCAGATCTTGATAGAAACCCCAATTTGCTCTGGACCCCAAATTCATTCCACAAGATGCATGCGCATACACATCCTCACACAGATGTGAGCGCATGCTACTTGAACTCGATTTTCTCTCACTTTAGCAACACCAGAGTCAAGAATTTTGAATGACTGTCTGTTGGCCAGAGCTTTTACATAGTCTCAGATAAGCACCTGATGAAAACATAGAACTGCATAATTGGGTCTTCACCTCTTGGTTGAAGAAATCATATCAACACAAGTCCTTGTTTGGGATGAAAATGGGCCCTCCCACTTTTTGTGATATTTTCTCTTTTTACAGAAGCTCAAATAACTATCTGTCTTAAGTGAGCTGAACAAATTGGTGTAAGTGATGAAAAATGGATATTTGACTGAACACACAGATCTGTTGTGTCCACCAAAATGAGGCCTTGATTAGGCATAAAGCCAACCAAAATACCCTATCAGCAACTGACAATTTGATACACTGTCCAAAAGAAAAGAAATTACGCGGTGCGTTATCACTAAGAAAGCATTCTAGATGGCCGAGAGATAGGAACTGACCTCTCTTATGGAAATCATCTTTGCTTGGGTATCCTTATATGCATAAAATGATGTAGTTTTTAAAAGCTCATTTTCTCCTTAATAATTGTCTGTTTCTAAAAAGCTATCAGCAGGTGCACCTCATTTCAAAAGCCTCTTGTCCTTCATAATACAATATTCATCGCGATTGCATACTATGAGATAAAAAGCAGCAAAACATAAGCGAGGATAGTTCAATTAAACGCAACGTAATCTGCAGAAAAAAAATAGCTCTGTAGCCAAAATCAGGTTCCAACGAGAGAAAAAAGGGAATATATTTCCACATATTTTTAATTATATAGAATTTCCTCAAACATGATTTTTCATAATATATTCCATTAAGTTAACATCATATTTGAAGAAAGAGCATTTTCCGATTTCATTTTAAGCCTGATTTTGAGCAATTACAGTGTCATTGTTCCGCGGTAGAAAGGTTGAATTCATTTACTGTGTGGTTATGCTAGTTATGATTGATGTCTCTTCTCCAAATGATAAACCAATCACCCCAATGATGTAATGTCATTTTAAGAGTGCCATAATCACATTTCTCTCAAACTAGAAGCTCTGATGAGTTCTAATAAAGATTTATGGTAGATTAAAGGCCTTCATAATATCAACAATGGATTGCTCATTTGATGAGAGATTTGATTAGGTAATTTTTTAAAAAAAAGAATATGAGTTTACTAAATATATCAGGCCTGGCTTTGAAGAAGGACATGGACCATCATAAGTAGCAGTCCATCATTTCATCTACAGAATGAATCATCTTAAGTGTGCGTAGGAGGCCTTTTCTAATTGGAGAGGTTGAAGCCAGTGGAGGCATACATTCATGGGTGGAGTTAAAACACAATCTCATGGAGGAAATTCTTGGCATGCCATAATATTGCTTCTAATGGGATACGTTAGTGAGCAGTATGACCGTCTAACCAAGAAGACAACTTCAAAACCTTTGGGTTAAGAGTGATCAACTTCTGTCAATGTCTCTTTGTGGGCCATCCCCAGATATTGCCCACTCCTATGTCTAAACACCATGTGAACACTGGAACCAACAGGAGAAATCAAAACAATTTCTGGGTGCAGGGCTATTCCCCTTTAGATTTAAAGACTAGCAGTTGAGACCGAAGCCACGATATTCTTAAAAGTGGGCAAAAACTCATGTCCCATGCAGCTGCTTGTGAATGTGAAAACCAAAATGAGAGCTATGGATGCGGAGACAGTATTTACGACAATACTGAACAATCAGCTTGTTAAATTCAAGGGAAGTGGCACCAGCAGAGGGTCATACAAAAGGTCACACCCTAAACACTTCAGACTTGGCAGAACATTCAGTATTCATGTCAAGGGAATACATTTTAATCGCAAAATCATTTAAAACAAGCAAAGAAGAAGAAGTCAGAAACCAACTATCAAAAACAAGAAATCCGAGACACACACAAATTGGGCGTGTGAGGGCATCCAGGGGCACTTGGGTATGACCAGAATCACAGCAATACAAAATTCAGTATTCCAGTGTCTCTCCACACTTCACCTTGGAGACTAGTGTACTTTCATGTGGAGTCATGGGCAAATTCCTCCCCGTGAAGGAGACCCAAAGCCTGTTACAATAAATGAAACCTCTTTGGTTACTGCAACCTTCAATGAATGTATCTTGGAAGCACCACATTGCAAAATGACAAATGCATTCCACTTTGGTGTTCCCCATATCATCTTCTCCCCGGCTCTTGTTTCATAGTTGTCATTTTGCTGGAGAATCAAGACTGTGACGCACGAAACAGCACACATTCAGACACCACAGAATTTCCTTACCACTGCTGGAGGCTTGCTGGGGCCCTGAGCATGCTCTGAGCAGGTATGAATTGGGGGAGAATTCCTCATCAGGGTTGGTGTCCATGATTTGATGGGAGGTGTTGCTGTCTAGCAATGGCATCTGGCAGCTAACTGGTGGAGGATTATGGGAGCTAGGCAGCTGAGCAGATGGGAGAAGGCTAGACGAGGATGTAGGTGGAATGGGACGACCTGGGAAAGAGGACAGAGGGGTCAAAGGTCAGCAATGAGTGTCATGAGAGCATCCCAAGAAAGTCACATTGAAATTCACTCACAATACAAATAGTAAAAAGTAAAATATAATGAAATGCGCCAATGCATGTGTGTGTGTGCACGTTTGAATAGTAGTCTGATGTGTCTCCAACAGTCCCGACTCATACTCTAGGCCAATGATTATGAACCTTTTAGAGACCCAGTGCCCAATGTAATGCAAAACCCACTTATTTATCGCAAAGTGCCAACATGGTACTTAAACCTAAATGTGAGGTTTTAGTTTACACAGAACTGTTATCTGATGCTCAGCTGCTGGAGCGACTTGGCTAGCACGCTGACAGAAAGGGCTCTGTCTGCCCACTGCAGTATGCATGCCACAGGTCACCACCACCGCTCTAGACAGCTGAGTTGTGTATTTTAGAGAAGGACATAATAGCTGAAATGAAGTCAGTCTGAAAAATCCAGCTCTTTCTATCTCCACTTTTACAATCTTAATCTAAATTCTCCTTGATAGATCTCCTTGCTGATCTCCCTCCTTCCACTCTGGTTATGTTGTTCATTGCTTCTTCATTGTCCACGTTCTTTCTCTTTAGTGGTCAGATTGATACTATACACAGAGAAATCAAGTGATTAGCATTCTTGGCACCTTGCATTGGCGTCCCACTGCAAGCACAAACCCATCGAAGCTCCTGATGATGACCTCGTGTCTTTCCTGCTCAAGTCCATCGCTACTTCCTTTCCATCTCTAATAATGACTCTTTCCATTTGACTCTTGGCCTTTTGTTTTCTAGCCAGTGGGACCATCTTTACTTGTTTTTTTTTTTAAATCAAGTCATTTGACCTTCAGAATTTTTCACTTCTTATTCCATCTGTGTAGAACATTTTCTCCTTTCCTTACTGTCTAGCCAGGAGTCACAAGTTTTATTATTCTCTTCAAGCTTTCCACATTTGCTTTATGTGAAAGTTGCTTGCTACCTGCTCGAGCCTACTGTTCTGCTTAAATTTTCTCATTGCTCTTACTGTCTGTGTTATTCAGTCCTGCGTCTCCAATGTCTTTCTAAAGAACAGCATCTGCTTCTTCTTCCTAAAGAATGGTCCATTTGTATGAACAGATAAGAGAATAAACTAAAGCCAACTCCGTTAGTTTAGGGTAGAAGTGGGACATAGCTGCAAAGGTGACATATCTGCATGCCGAAGAGATGGCCAGCATCTCCCAGAGTCTGCATCACATATTTTATGGACACTTGGGAGAAATCCCATGAAAAGAAGCCCAGCCACACAATGTCAGCAAGAGAAGCAGATAGTCTGGCATAAAGCAAGCAGTGGCTCAGAGGTGCTCTTGGGTTGAGAAGTTTTGCTCCCACACGAAATCCTGACACAACTTCTTTTTCATGTGGTAGGAAGCTCCTGGCAATCCAATTTCTGAGTGAGGATAATCAGCATGCACACTTTCACCTCCTTCACCCTACATCTTGGGGTCTGCAGTTGCTTATTGCCTGCTGGTTTGTTCATTTTGGAAGCTCAGGAAAATGAGCGAAGAGTAGAGTCCATGGGATATGCCCTGGAACCAGGGGTGTGGAGAGAAGTGCAGGACCTTGGGAAAGAAAACTTGAGAAATCAGGTTAGCAGTTACACTCAGAAGAGAAGTCCCTGAGCTTGAAGAAAGGTGCTTTCCTGCTTTTAAAGGGACTACATATGTGGAAAGATTTTCAGACACTCAAGTAGGTGCCAAATATTTGTTGTTGCTTTTATGGTTATATATCTTAACTTATTATTCAGCCCATTAAACTCTCCCAATGAGAAATGTAATCCTTATGTACTGCAAACATGTGCTAATAAAAATAAAACATAAAAGCTGAAAAAATGCCCTAGATGAATGATTTCAATAAAACATGTGTGTACTTTATTAGATGCTGAGGATTGGAAAATCAGATTGAGCATCCTTGCCCTTACACAGCTCTAGTCAGCAGGAGAGAGACAGGTATGTCAGTCTGGTACTACATGGGACAGCACAGGATGCTGTCACGTAATGGGGTAGTGTTGTGGGGACAGAGAAGGACACATGGTCCAGCTTGTCAGTAGAAGCTCAAAGATTCTTGGAAAATGTAATTCCTGAGAAAATCTAAAGAAGAAAGTGTTTTTTAGGCAGAGAAAACAGAGCAAACAGTAAAACAGAACTGTCAAATATCTAGCCTGTTCCCCCTTTTCAGGATAGGAATGGCAGAGATAATAGATAAAAGTCCCTTGAAGTATAAGGTCTCCTGCTCAGTAACACAACCGCAGTGGAATGGAAAGGAATCATCCCTGAAATAGATCAATGCGCAAATGGAATTTAATTTGAAGAATGCAATTCATTCATAGTTGTTTTGGAGCAATACTAAGGCATAAGACATTCTTAGCAGGTGCTCTGGCAAAAGGAGACAGAACACGCTGCACTTCCTTCCATCGGAACCCGTGCTAATGTTCAGTCAATACCTTCTCCCCCAGATCTCCTAATAATTATAGCTAGCATTATTTGTATTTTAATAGCTAATGTGTTTATTGCACAATAACTATGTGCCACTCACTGCTACTTTTCTCACATGTATCATTTCACTTACTGCCGAAAGCAATTGTATGAAGTCGCAATTATTATATATTCCTAGAAAATGAAATGCAAACATTTTCCTGTTTCATAGATGAGCAAACTGAGATGTAAACAGATCAAATCTGACAGCTAAATAAGCACCAAAGGCCAGGAATCATATTTATTCAAGTAGCATGGTAACAACAACAAAAAGAAAGAAAGAAAGAAAAATGGAAAACAGAAAGAAAAAGTTACATAAAGGAGAAAGATTTAGGGAAAGTATGATTCTAGGTTTCCAATTCCAAAGCATCCTTCAGATCTCAAGGTGGAAACATTTCTTTGACTAACCATTGGCTAGCAGCCATCATCTGATACAGTTAGAGTTCTCCTCATAATTTTGTCATGAAGTTCAAAGGGGTTCTGTACCCCCTCTTGGAGCCTCCTGAAGGCAGAGTGGTCCTGACCAAGGCCTGGGTAGTCAGTGTTGACATCCACTTAGCAGCGAGGCTCTGGGAGGCACGGATTTTAAGTCACGATCAGTAGGCTTTAAAGTCTGTACTCTCCGGGCATCTCTGAAGCTGCATGTTGAAGATCAAGGATGGCTGGAAGCCAAGTTTTAAATTCCTTTGAGTGACTGAGGTGGAACTGAAGTTCAAGTGTAATTTTCCAGGAGCCTGATACAATAGTTGCTGTGAAATCATTCTTTACATGAACTTTTTGAAATTTTGTTCGGCATGAATTCATTTCGTATAGTACAGACAGAAGCGCTTTTTAATTTATACAAATGCAGATGATAGAAGAGCAGTCATAACACGATGAAAGCTCTAAGGTTCTTCCATGTATGGAGACGGCACGTCATAGGATTGTCTGGTTCCTGCTAGTCTCTGTCCCCTGTCATTCTGTGTCTTGGTGGTGGCTCCTTCAATTTTGCTTTCTGGTAGTTACCATCACTTGGGAAATTTCTCAGTCCCTAGATCTGCCCCCAGTCACAAGGTATGCTATACTCTATTTGCTGTGTCATTGGCTAATTTTGTTCACTTATGCTGTATTTTCCCCCATGACTATTCCAACTGACAGAGACCATCTGTGTAGACACAAACAGGTTCCAAAGTACAGGGCAGAAATCTGGAATTTAAACGGGCTCAGTTTAAGGACCATGCTTTCTTACAGAAATACTTGGTGTGGGATGGGCAGGTACCCAGGTAATATGAACCAAGCTATTTCCCACTTTATGTACTACTGGACCTCCTGATCCTCAAAGCACTTTGGAAGTTCCATTGAATTTGGGTAGAATCACCAGCAAATATACAGAAAACTAGGTTGAATTGAGCTGTTAAAAAGCAAAAGAAAATATAAAAAGACAGCAATATGTCATTTACTAAAGTCATATGGTTCTGAATGTTGTATGTATGTTTTATTAGATTCCCATGAGATCAAAATCTCACTAGTTACCTGTGTGATGGCTTATGTGTGACTTTAAACATGGGAATTTCACTTCTTCAAGTTTTGCTAATTCATTTGTTTCCAAATGAATATATAATATGGTAAATTTAACTCTTATAAATTCTTCTGTGTTATGGTGATGGTGCACACCTGTAATCCTAGTACCTAGGCAGAGGTAGAAGGATTGATTGGAAGCTCCAGTCCTGCCCAGAGAACTTAGCCTGAGACCCTGTCTAACGTACAAGAGTCACAAAAGGCTGCTGGGCATGGTGGCGCACACCTGTAATCCCAGTATTCAGGAGGCTGAAGCAGGAGGATCATCATGAGTTTAAGGCCAGCCCGGGCTGCACGAGCTAGTTCAAGGCCAGCTTGCACTACATAATGAGATCTGTCTCAGAAGAAAAAAAGTTACAAAGGGCTGAGGGTTTATGTTAATAAGAGTGTACTTCTGGGTGTGATCTTCCAGTATTAAAAAAAAAAAAAAAAGAAGTACCAACAGGACATAGTGACACATGCCTATAGTCCTAGTACTCTAAGAGGCTGAAGTAGGAGGATCACACCTTTGAGGTCAGCCCAGGAAATGTAGTGATTTAGTGAAATCCTGTCTCATAGTAAAAGTAAAAAGGAGCTGGGAATGTGGCTCAGTATAAGAGTTTTGAATTCAATCTCCAGTACTGGAAAAAAGAAAAAAAAATCTGACTCCTAGGACCCATGGCAGACAAAGCAGTCACATGCTAACTCTGATAGACTGGGAGTGGCCACTGTGTGAAGCATTGGAAAGGATTCTGTGGATTTCCTGGATCCAAGGGGAAACACCAACACCATCAAACAGAAAACCCATACACACAGGGTGGGGACAGCTAGCAGGGCCACACTGCTAATTTGCCATTCATGCTCCCTGTCTCACTCTTCCTCCAGTCAGTTACTCCTGAGAATCTCCTCACACACCTCTGTGATTGAGGCACTAGTGCCCTGTCTCCCACTATCTCCCCAATAGCCCCATTTTGCTCAGTGTTTGATTTGGATCCAGACTTCATTCAACTTCATCCAAGGGCTATGGTCTCTCCACCACCACAACAGTAAATGCTAATGTAGAAATGGCTGCTTTGCCCAATCATTTTAAACATATTCACTAATTTATGATCGAAGGCACGTGGCAGATCAACCCCAAAATTCACTTAAAACAACTGGTGCTTTTTCATTCAACAGATTAACAGCCAGCAGATACTAAAATGCTCTGTGTAGACAACACATAATTCATTGACATAGTGATTGGCTGTCAGGACACTGGTGGAACACAGAGACGGCTGAGGAGATAATAAAACCAAACAATATCAGAGTAACAGCATCCGGAACGTAAGTTCAAGGATCTCATTACCACAGATGCAGTATGTGATCTTGCTTTGTCTTAAAAAGTGAAGTAATATTTCACATGTAGTTTTCTTTTTTAATGTTCACAGTATCTTTTACAAGCCAAGTATGTACTAATTTCTTCCATATTTTGGACACGCTGACCTGTTAGTAGGCAGCAAGGCTGTGGTTTGAACCTATAGCATCTGTCTGAAAAGCCCATGCCTTAAATGATTCATTTCATTATTTCCCATGTAAGACAACAGTGATTGCTAAAAAGGGAACAGGATGTGAATGGCAAACTTATTGGCCCTCTTTTGGGATGCATGGAGCTGATCCCCGAGGAAGTAATCAACCACAGGCAGAAAGAAGTCTCCTCCTGGAAATAGACACAGTGGCCGCTTACACCGAATAAATGATTCGTAAGGGAAGAAAGACATTCTTAAGTCAACAACTGGAAAATCTTCTGTGGCATCATAAGTTTAAGGACTTAATAAAAATACAGCTTTTCTGTTAAAGTGCTGTACTATGAAAGGACCTTGCTAACCTAGGCAAAACAGTGGGCTAGAGGCTTTAAATAAAATTGACAGGGATACTTCCCAATTCCTGCCATTAATTTAGATGCTTGGTTATGCTATCTTCTTTTCCCTCAAATGTTTGAGGCTCATAAAACCTCTATTTTTGAATAAAGTTAAAAAGAGAAATATTGACATTGTTTTTACATAAATAGAAATAACTTCAATGATTTTTATTTGTATCGTCCTTTTTTCTTTTAAAATAATACGTTTTCTCCTTGCCATTAAAATATTCTTTAGGAAAGTGCATCATATCTTTCAATTTTTCTCAAGCTCTGCACTTGGAACCTGCAGAGAGCGATGTGACAGAAAATTCTCCATTCTAGTAGGACAGGTTTCAAAACTGTGCAGAGGCTGGCACATAGCCATCACTGCAGAGGACACAAGGTCCTCTTCAAAAAACCTTAACTGAATTCTCTTGCATCTTGCTGACCATGTTCATCACCGCTGGGAAGGTACATAAAGTCACAGCACATCTGTTCAGTCTATTTTATTTATTGAACACCAGGTTCAGTTATATAACGTATACCCCTTCCACAATTAACCCAGCACTCTCAGATGTGGGCCAAGTGCAGAGACTCAGGAGTATTAATAACACACCCAAGGGTCAGAATCAAGATATTAAGTCAGGCTTGTATACTGCCACAAACTACAATGGGCTATTTCTAAACCTAGAGTCATGTTACATTCAAGTTCATTTACTAGGTGGTTTTGGCAGAGCAACCTAATCTATTCTCATTTTCTATTCTTTCCCAACTGAAATTTCAGGCTCGAGTGGATGTCATCACCTCCTGCTCTTTTGCAGACATTTGTTTCTGTCTTCATACTGGCCTCATTTCCATCTTTGTTCTCTGTAATCTATTTCCAAGTTCTCAGTCCATCCAACTTTATTTGTTCTCCAAGGCCCAAGGGAGGAATGGAAAGGCCAAGGCTTTGGAGCCGGGGAGGTACTGAGTATTGTCTCTTACACTCTTACTAATGAGTTTGGGCAACTTTGTTTGCCTCTCCAATAACAGTAATGTCTACTTCATGTTGTTGTAAAGATTAGTGGTAACACACAGAAAGCTCAGGGAGCTCTGTGTGTTTTGCATGGTAGTTACAAGGATCCTAGAAGGAGCCAATAAAACGTGAATGTCTTTTGCTTCTGCACGAGTACCAGGTATGGATGCATGGTTGTGCCAGAGGTAGAAAAACTGCCATGCTTTTCCACAGGGCATTACTTGGGGGCACTTGGGATGGAATGAATGTAGCTATCTTGTGAGTCAAGGGAACAGCTCACCTGAACATGGAGTCATCAAGGAAGAGAGCAGAGATTTGAGATTCCAGGACAAGTGTTCCTGACAACATAGGCCTGATGCATCCCTGCTCCTGAACTCATCAATGTGCAAATTTGTTATTCTCCATCTGACCCTCTTTTAAAAATTTCAACCTGCTCGAGTTAGTTTTTGACACTTAAAACCAAAATCATCCTGCCTAAAACTGATCACATGGGAAAATGACTTGGCCAACGCCACACAGTTGCTTAATACAAGATCTGGAAATAGATTCTAGGCATTTTGCCTCCAGAATAAAATTTGCATGTCCTTTCAGCCGATTCCCTTCCTGTTAAATGTGGAGAAATTGAACATGGGGTCCCAGAGAAACTAGTGATGGTGGGAAGTATCAAATCTATTCATAAGAATACGGCATGTATCGAGGAGTAAGGGCAAGGTACAGACAGATGGCGGTCCACTTATCACCAGATCAAGGTGCACTGTCACCATTTTCTATTCTTAGCCCTGGGGAGAAACTCAGAGGATCAGGCTTCTCTCTGGCCATGAGGTTTCACATAAGTGTCTTGATTTGGTTGTATAGACTTTCCTGCCTAATTCTTAATTTTTTTTTAAAGAAAAAAGGCAATAGTCCTAATCAAAATTGTAGAATGAAAAATAACTCCCAGTAAGTATAGCACCTTATAATTAAAGTAGATAAAGGTATGTATTTTGTTTCCTATATTTACACTTTGTATTTATACTACATATAAATTTTCCGATCTCCTCATCTTCCTGATGGCAGGATGGTAATAATAATGTTAATCTTAGACCGGAGCAGTGACTCCCAACTGGTGCACTTTTGCCCTGCGAGGGAAATCTGACATTGCGTATTTTGTTTGTGACAATGGGGGCAGGGCAGGAAGGCATGTAGTGATCAGTGATCAGAAAGGTTTTAAACACTCTGCAATTCACATGTCAACAGTGACTCCAGTCCGCAGTACTGAGTCAGAAAATCCTGGGTTAATGTGTGATGGCCTAACTGAGGACACTTTAGGCTGCACTGTCAACTTTTAAGTAGCTATTTCCCCCAATCTGTAAGCACTGTGTAGAGAGAAGTGAAAAACTTGATTTATAATGAATCCTTTTCCTCTACCCAAGAAAATGTCCAACAAATAAACTTACATTACATAGAGGAATCGAAGTTAAAGAAAGACAACATTTGCCCAAAGGTAATTTAATGAATCACTGGGGGATGTTCCAGTCTGCCTTTCTCCACAAGTGGGGAAGCTCTGGTTGTAGAGAGAGTTAGGAAACCTTTACAGAGGCAAGAGAGTCAAGGGACAAAGCTCCCACCCGGTTTTAGGGTATTTAACCCCATCTGAGCATTTTCACCATGACCCCTGTGACTCCCCATTGAAGTGATATCAGCTCTATTTCACGTCCTCTCATGTGAAGTTTTTATTTCTACACCAGAAGGCCTGATTGCTCCCTTCACTCACACTTCAGTGAACTCACTAAAGCCCAGTTAAGCATTTTCTTGAAAACAAATCATTTTCAGATGGCCCTGGCAAAGCCATTCTGATTGTGCATGAGCTATTATACATAATTTATCGGGAGGGTGGCATGTGGTTGGACGTGGCCCAGCTAAAGGAGATGTAGGAGCTCGAGCTGAACTGTTTCACAGTTTGGTTCTGTGCAGGGGGGTGTCATTACTGTAGCTCACCAATGGCTCTCATGTTTATATTGCACATCCTCCTGGCAACACTGCTCTTGGGAAGTGTCAAATGTAGATCATACTATAGAGAATATATTTTAAAAATAATACTATTTTTATAATTTTCTAGTGCCAGCCCTTTTATACTCATGAGATAAATAGAAGTCAACATGCAGGTTCCTTGTGTGAGATACAAATTCACCTTACGTGCAGTGACACAACTCTCTACCAGCACTAAATGGCTCCTCAAACACCTACTGCCTAGAAATTCTACTTGCTTGACCCATGGACCCTAATTAATGGTAATCCCCATTCCCTTAGGTGATACTACAATATTTTGGAATCATTTAGATAGCTGTATGGCTAGTGTTCTCCAGCTCTTTCTGCGATAATGAACATGTGGCTATGGAACCCTTGATATGTGCCTAGTGCAATGGAGGTATACACTTTTAATTTCTTTGATCTTTAGGTGACTTAAGTTTAAATAGCACATGAGGCTAGTGACTGCCATGTTGGATAGCACAGGCCAGACCATAGGCTGCTATGCTTTGGATCTTAAGTGTTCCCCAAAGGCCTACGTCTTAAAGACTTGGTGCCAGCTTGGTTTTGGGTGGTGGTGGTGGTAGGGAATAATCTGATGTCTTTAGGTCCCTGGGGCTGCGTGCTTGAAGGGTACTGTAAGACTCAGGTCTCTTTCTGTTTCTCTTTTGCTTCCCATCAATGAGGTGAGTGACTTTGCTCTATCACACACTTCCCCCACGACCTGTTGCCTTACCACCCAGATCAAGGGAACAATGAATGCTGGACTGATACCTCTAAAGCTATAAGCCAAAATATACTTTCCTCTTTATGAGTTGACTACTTCAGCTGTTTGAAATAGATGTAGAAAGCTGTCTAATATACTATGATTAGTAGTATCCCTCCCACCTGTATTTCTGTCCACACAAGTCAACATATTTGTGAATGTACAAATTTGCTTATAGCATGAGGAAACTTAACTTCTTTCACTCTTTACAGATAACTCACTGCTTACGTGACATAGCTTTAATTTTTGCATAGTAATTATCTCTTGCCAGACTCCTCTGTTACCTATAGTCTAACCACAACTGAACAACTGTACTATGGAATATATCATTTTTCTTCCTTAAATCTCTTCCTATTCAGAAAAGGTGTGTCCTTGTCCTTGGTGGTCTCAGCTTTTCATGAAAATTAATTTCTCTGTTTATGCAACATATACTTTATAAGCCTTTTCTGACCATATCCCTCACTGTTATCCAGTGCATACTTCTATCACTGTTCTTGTAGTATGCTAGCATGTATATGTCTAATTGACTAGCTCATTCACAAGGCCATGGGCATCCCTGGGGAGAGGCTGTGGATGATATATCTTTGTATCTTAACATAGCCTGTACACAATAAATGCCACTGGGATTGGCTTCTAGTAATACTTTACTCTACAAACGTATTGGATGTGTATCAATGGTCTTGGTATTGACTTTGCTGTTGGCTTTTGTGGCTGTTTGTGTTAGACTTTAGATTTTGTGTGTACATACTTTGCTGAAAACAATTGATTTTGATTTTAAGTGTTTTTTTTTTAAATGAAGTGTCTTAGAATATTAGGCCACTACTTCAGTTGGTGTGCAAATGAAGATTAGTGATATGCTACAACCTTAGAGGAAAACTCCTAAGATTTATTCAGAGGGAATGTGCTAGACTCCTATGTAGCATTTTTATAAGCAGTGGTAGGGTAACTGCAGTTTTGGTTTTCTGGCTCATCTTCAGACTTTAGAACCTGACCCCAGAGTTCGATGAAAGCTTCTTCCTGCCCTAAGGAGCCCATGGTCCAAAACAGAAGATGAACATGATAAAATGTATGAGCAATGCAGTCACTTACTGAGTTGTCTCTGTGCAAGTAACAGGAAAAACTACTCTGCATTACATCCCAGCCCTCTCAAAACTTGGTGTACACCGTCACTGTGAGGAAAGCTTCTAGGGAAAGATTTAAAGAAACTCTATACCTGTGTTGAAGATTAATTTTTGGAGGGCTCATTTGGAAAATATATTTTCCTCGATCCAAGAGAACCTGTCTTACACAATTTTTTTTATGTCTATTTCTTGCAGTTCTTGGCATATGGAAACAATGCTATTGCCAGTTGCTAAGACTAATTAAGCTCTGATGATAGATAAGACATTCATTATTTCTAAGCCCTTTACATATATTCTTCTATTAAATATCACAGGAAAGTTTCTGGGTAGATAATATTATCCCAATTTAAAGATGAAGAAACTAAACTTTACAGAGAAAAGGTTGTGTTAGAAGAAGATTTTGAACTTAGGAATTTTGGCTCCAGAGTTCATGTCCACTGAACAGGATATGATCATGGAATTTAATTAATCTTTGAGAAGACAAAGTACCAATTACTGATATAAAAACTTGATTGACATTGAGATCAAACTAAAGTTTGTGTCTTGGTTCCACTACTGCTTTACTGGTTGACTTCACTCAAGTCACCTAATTTCTGTGTGTGTTCAGCTATTTGATAAACAAACTACGTATAAACATATTTCAATTGTTATTACAAGGATGAAAGACATTTATATAAACTTTCTGAAGTAAATGACAAATTTCATTGTTATGCATAAAAAGGGTAAGAAGGAGGAGTCCCAGTCTTCTTTCAGGATATATGAAAGTACATTGCAAATGTTAAAATGCTCTGCAAATGGTCGTGGCTTTCATTCCTATTATTGGAAGCCTTCCTTTTCAAAGGCTTTGTCTGCAGATAGCAAACAGTTCTCAACTGTAAGTCAGTGTTTTGCTATGTGCTTCAGGGACAGAAAAGATAAAACACAAGCTCTAGGCAACAGACACATGAACTATTTAATCTCTTCGCTGCACACATGGGCTGCCTGCCTATTCTTCATAGAATGGTTCTTAATAAAATGCTAAAGATTAGATGAGAGGCTATTGCTGGAGAGTCTACCTATCGATAGCCAATAAAAAGGCTGCAAAACACTCTTCCTAAGATGTAGAAAGACTTTCAAAATTCTCAGACATAATGGAACCCTTATGGCTAGGAAAAGGACTAATATTCAGTACAATTTCTTGAATGAACCTATGCTTATCACATTGCATGGCTGGAAATTTACATAATCCTTCCGTCAATACTACCTGGCAGGTATTATCACCATCCCTGTCTTGTGCAAGAGTAGATTCAGAGCTCAAAGACTTGACCAAGGTCATAGAGTAAGTAATGGACAAGATCAAGATACTAGTTCCTATCTCTCTGATTAGACACTGAATAGCCACAGAGTCACTGCAATGTTAGGGATACTGAGAGAAGAGTAATTCCATTCGGTTAAAGGCAGGAAGGCTGAGTAGATGGGAAAGCAGTGTAAAGGTGACCGGATAATCTATAGCAGGTTCTTGTCTTCAGGTTCAGATTTCTGGGTTCCAAATGTTATTCTGTGTACCTGGCAAGTATAGATATCAATTATTTGGCAAGCTTACATGGGAGGTTGTGTCCTAGAAGAAGTTTACAACCTGACCTGTCCCTTCACCCTCACTAAGTCTGGTTTATTTTTTTCATGAACATCAAAATGAACCTGGAAATTTCTCTCCACATGCTCTTCAGATTCAGGGGCTGGTGAGTACTTTTCTCAGAAGGCTCATGCAGAATGCGCTCCAGAGAAAATTATGCACCAATTCAGACAGCTGGAGATGTGATAAAATGACCTTAGAGGCAAGAGGAAGCATTAAAGGAAAAGGAAGAAAACTTCCCCAACGGGATGCATGACAGTCGTGTCAGCTTCATGCACAACCACACAGTTTCTCAAACTCTAGACTGGGTACGAAGTGACTGATTTGTGTCTGAAATAGCACTTTGCTCTGCTGTGTGGAAAAGATGTGAACAGTGAGAAGTTCTGGAGATTTTTCACAGTGCCCATGCAGCCTGGAGATTTGCTGGGCTACAAAAGATATCTTAGCTCAGTTCATAGCAAGTTGTTGGGCTTGTGTGTGAGTGTGTGTGTGTGTGTGGGGGGGGCTGTGTATCTGTCTGTCTGTCTATATGCATATATGTGTACAGATGCCTGCACACATACAAACATAAAATTGATCAGTCAGCAGAATTAATATGCACCCACAGGGCACTGTTGGCCAAGTCTCTATTTTCATAAATAATGCCTGCCTTGCCTTTTACAAGCCTGTTTGAAGACCTGCAGTGCATCCTGGCTACAATTCAAAGCCCATCTAATGAAAGTACCTCCACTGTCAGCAATGTTAATGTCACTTTAAAGAGTGTGAAATGTTGCTAAATGTGTCAGGAAACAATTAGATAACATAAAGAGCCATGTTTTCTCAGTGCACAGAGAAATATATTATGCAGGCAGGAGATAAACGCAAAGTTTTCTGAGCTCAAGCATATTCAGCACTCTCCCTCCCTCCCTCTTTTTAGTCCAACAGAGAAATTGTTTGGCAAGAGTAAGCCCTGTTTCAAATACTTGGAGAAGGGAGAAAGGCCTGCTTTGCCTCTGACTGCTGTTGCTTGAGCCCTGCGCTATCAGGCTCAGCGAGATACAAACAGTCTTCCACTCAAATGAAATGTGTGCCCTCCTAATTAGCATTATAAATATAGGTTTCTCTGAGCCAGAGTTGATAAAATTACAGTGCTGGACTGGAAGGGACCCGGCAGCTCTCCCATGCTGGAACAATGGGCACAGCATTTGCATGGTGAGAACAATGCCCGAGGAACCTGCCCCTATCTTCAGAGGTCAGCCTGAGAAAGAAGGTAAATGCCAAACGGGCTGACATTAGGACAGGCATCCCAGCCCAGATGCAATCTGTCGTTTGAATGTGACAGTGTAAGGCTTGGCTCCTAAGCTCCGGGGAGAACAGTGCTCACTACAAATCTTCTTTGTAGACTCTTTGTCATCTCTGCCACTTGTGGGGTTCCAAACGGGGCCTCAAACCTACAAAGGACATCTGAACATAACCGATTTCTCTCCGGTCTCCACACCCAGCATTGCACTCTGTGGTCCTAAAACATCTATAAGCACTTTTGATTTTTGTCTGGAACCACCATCAGTACCCCATGCACCCTGTGCCCTGACCTCGAGATGCATTTGCCTGTCCTGTGGGAAGGGGATTAAATCAGGGGAAGGGCCTGAAGGAAGAAGAAAGTACGTATGGGGGGGAACAGAGCCATGGAAAAGACTCTGCAACAGGTACAGCCACCGAGTGATTGTCAGGGGCTGTGAAAGGAAAAGGATTTGTTTTGACACTGTTTTCAAGTAATCACAGTTGCCAAGCAAGGAGCAGCTACCAACTGGGGTTGAAATGCTGGAAGACCCAAGGTGAGTGAGAAATCTGCATGTCAGGCGATGCAATGATTTGCCACTGCAGTCAGGAGGAAGCTGGTTTGTGTGGGCAACTGGCAAAGCCCATTACAGCTGAAGTGATGTGACTGAGGTGCCAGCGTCGGTTAACACATGCAAAAATGCTCAGGCTTTTCCTCCTCTTCTGCCACATTGTATAGCTGCAGAACAAAGACAAGCATGGCTAGTAGCTGGCACACGTTTCACAATTTACATAGTTCTGCTATGCTACGTGAGGCTTAGAAGTTGGGGCTGCCTGTTCCCTTTGTTATACTTCTACTTAGAATATTTTTCTAGCTATCAGTCCATCTCTTCTAGAGATTAGCAAAGGTCATAGAATGATCCAGATAAAGTGAAAGTTATGAGTAAGCTCTATAAAGAAGCTTTAAAAGGAACAGAGGTAACACTGTATGACTAAACACTGTCACTTTGCTAATGACAAAACTGTAATTCAGAAAAAGAATATGCCTTTTATTTCAGACCACACAGCAAGTTAGTGACCTGAGTCCAAGGCTCTGGACGCTGAGGAACACTCTTCTGCAAGCTGAAGGAAAAACAGAAAACCCAAAGCTCAAATTAGAAAGAAGAAAGTCTGGTTTTGCAGCAGATTGTATCAGTGGACTACAACTCTAATGCACAATGTATAAAATACCCTCCACACAAAGCCCCCTCATATGCATAATGTTAGACTCTTATTTTCCAAACTATATTCTTTGCAACCATGTTTTCTCAACATGCAAGCACGTGACTCAAGCAAGAAAAATGCTGTGATCAAGTAGCTCCTGCAGCACAAGATGGAAGGAAGGCATGCACAGGCCACAGGAAAGAGACTCCCGAAGCAGTGCATGCTGGGATAAACACATCAGGAGAGGCTGGTTCATTCCATTCCAGTCTGATATCTTTAGATTGAGATGCTGAGTTGCTCAGGGGAGGAAACCAAGATGGATGTGGACGCTAGAAATAGGATTAAAGGCCAAACAGCTCTTGAGCTTGTGAAAAAGAAAAGAAAGTTGTAGAAGTCCTCAAACAACTGAGTCATGAGCCAAGAAGAAGGACTTTTACAAGTCAGTTACAGTGTCAGTACTATGAACAATCAAAGACAGGATACGGGAGGCACATTCAGCTCCACGTACACCCATGTGTATCGCATTTTCCCATGCCTCTCCTTTATGTGGTCTACCTGGTCTTATGGTTCCTTTGCCTTGTGCTCTAGTCTTTCTAGAGGGTAATTTACCCTTTCATTCATAACCCCTACACACACTTATTGAATAACTACTGCATTTCAGTATTTCAAGCTGTCTTCTAGGCTGGAGAACTGCTCTAGGTGGCTGCTCATGTGTCTTTTGTTGTTTTTAATCATTCCAGCTTCCAAAGCATCCACCAAAGTGTGCACAGAAAGTGATTAATAAATATCTGTTGGCAAATGGACAAATTGGCAAAGAGCTTTCTAACAATAGCTATTCAAAATCAGAATCAGTATGCTTGTAAAACAGCAAATTCCTCATCACAGGGATTATTCTAGAAGTTCTGAGCAGACCTGGTCAGCAGAGCCACCTACAATGTTTTGACATTCAGTGAGGATTCTCAGCTTAGAGGAGTTCTAGCTCTAAATCAACATCATATGGTGGCACTTTCGGCATTATCGTGAGGTATCAGGGATACACAATATCACTGAGAGGATATCTCAAAAGTAAGATTTTCTACCTGCCCCACCTCAAGTAAGAGACATACTTTCCTTTCTATCTTTTGCATATCTGGAAAATCTTAGTTTCTAGTTGAAAACTGAGAGCAATAGACTCGCGCATCCTTCGAGGACTTGACTTCATTTAAAGGAAACATGTCACCATGTTGCAACTTAAGCTCAAATTAATTATAACAATTGTAATATTTGGCTGCCCTTAGTTTCAGGATCCAACAGTCCTGCTTGATTAGTTTCTAGAGCTAAATGAGAACCTATAACCATTCCCAACGTATTAACACTTTTTTCTTTTATGACTGCTTTCATCTGTGGACCTCAAAGCATGGTGCAAACAGTAATTAATGTTCACCTGGGAGGTAAGGATGTGTTTCTTTGGGTAATTTGGCAAAATGGGAGTTGGGGGGAGAGACGAGACGATGCCAAGCAGAAACTAGAATGGTTGATTCCCTAATCCCAGTACCTTTAAAACATTTTTAAAAAATTTATGATCTCAGTAAACTAGCCACATTGTTTATTTAAGGAGGGCATTTGAAATATATACTTAAAGTAAAATCATTTCTACATAGCATGAGTGCATGGAAGATAAAGGACTGCAAGGGAATTTCCATCAGAGTAAGTGATTATGTAAAAGATAAAAGTAATATCAGGGAATTTCCATTCACTATAACATATCCCATGGCAAATGATGCTCTCTATGCCATAAGAAAGATTCCTGAAATCCTTTTCTTCCTTTCTTCCTCCTTCTCTCCCTGTTCCTGAATTCCTTCTTCTATCTCTCTGAGTCTACCTTTTCGACACATACTCACTGAGTGTCTAATACATGTTGGGCTCTATTATATTGACTAAGGATATGAAGTAAAGAGTAAAATCCTTCCATGCTTGGAGATTACATTCTGGTAGAGGAAAAAGAAAGCCAGCAAGCAAGTAAAAAAAAAAAAATTAAAAATTTTTTTAAAGAAATGTATTTACAGACTCACATAGAAAAAGGCAAAAATATTTGTCTGGCTATAAATATGGGCCTTTGGGAACATAGCCAAAGGGAAGGGGAACAAAGAATCCACAGTAGGGATCACAGGTGGGTGCTACTACGAGGTCTTCAAAGCAGACCTCCCAGTTAAGATAACACTTGAACAGGGATGCACTGAAGGATCCATGCTGACCTCTGGAAAAGCACATCCTGGACACAAAGAGCAGCACAGGCTCCGAGCTGGCTGCATGCTTGCTGTGTTCCAGGGGAAGCAAGCAGGTCAATGAGCCCAGAGCGGAATGAGAGATGGGGGGAGGAAAGGAGGGATCTGTGACGTCAGTGGTGTTAACCCTGGAGAGGCGGAAGCTGCTAGCGGATTGTGAAGGAGTGGCATGATCTTATTTATCAGTGATTGCATTTTGGTTGCCGTGTTGAGAAAAGACCAGAGGGAGGCAAGCATTGAGGTACACAGGCTCCTTAGAATGCAGATGCAAGAATTTGGGTCAGAGAGGATCGAGAATCAGACAAGGGTGGTGGCGGTGGTGACAAGTGACAAGGATCAGAACCTGGATACATTTTGAAGACAAAGTCAGTGTGTTTTACTGATGGATTCATGTGAGTGTGATAGAAAGGAGCCAAAAATAATTCATGAATAAATATAGTCAAAGAGGCATAATTTTTTACTGTATTTCCATTTCTATGCTTTATGCTTGCTTTAATGCACCGCATAATATAAACGACAAAGCTGGCCTGAAAATAAACCTAAATGTTTGAGAATGACATTTATTGTCACCTAGCAAACTCTCAAATGGGTAGACAAATCATTATTTTACCAAAACAATGCCTTCCATGAAAAGGGGTGCAAAAAATGTGCTGTTTTGGAATAGAATCAACAAGGCAAGCAGCTCTGTTTTACTGGACTTTGGGAAATTAAGTAAGATCTAAGCTGAGAAGTCGAACTTTGTATTTTTGTCCAGGCAAGAGACACCAGAGACAGTTTAGAGTTAACACCTCTCACTGTCTGCGGGGATGGGAATGAGCCAGAAAATAAGACATTTTCCCCCTGCAAACTGATATTCATATGTGATACAGAGTGGTAAATTAATTTTGGTCCTGTTCTCTGATTTCTCCTTTAGCTTGACCTGATTTTCTTGCAAGCCCCAGGCACAGTTAATTCTTCAGGAGGGGTGTGTGTATATATTAGAGAACACGCATTTGCGAATGTGCACCAGTACATGGGGATCGTTGCTGAAATATTAATACAGTGAATTTTATTATTATTTATAGGAGAACTATATCTTCAGGGCTTTTAAAATAAAAAGAAATGGAAGATAGGTGATGTGAAGTTATTTTTTAGTGTTCATACTCTTTGGTTTATATATAAATAATACAAACAAAATGATAAAACAGCATTAAGGGTACAATTATTGAATAAGTAGAAATATAGACTCACAACAGTGCAATATTTCTAGTTGTTATCATGATAGAGAAGCAGCTATTTATGTAAAGCTTAATAATTTGTTCTTTTACTGATTTGAATTTTGCTGTAGTTGCGTTACTTTATCACAAAACTGGAAAAATATTTCTATCTATAAAGCTGAAAAGCCAAAGCCCAGTGAGGACATGACCGCAAGTAAACAATTTTAGTCTGAACAGAACAGGTGTAAAGGATCCAGTCTATGGAATGAAAAAGTTGTTTAATTTGCTCTGAATGACCCACCATTCTAGAAAGTTGTGCAATATTAATGGTGTAGAAACTGTTTAAACCTCTCTAGGAAAATAAGCCGAGTCCTGTAAAGGAAGGCACACATTTGCCTTAAAATGGCAACAAAGGAGACACCACCACAAAATCACATTACTGCAGTGCCCTTAAAGGTATGTTGTGAGTGAATTTCCTCTGCTCAAACTGAGTGGCCATTAAAATGAGTGTCTCACCTCTGGAAACTCCCATAGGACTACAGGACCTTATTTATTTAAATTGGTTGGCTGTCCCCTGAGAGTTCTACCAATGGAGTGGTGCAAAAACTCATTAGTGCCATTTTATTTTAAAATTCTAAAGAGCAGTCTTAAACAGAGCATGGTCACTTTCGTAACATCCTAAAAATTGTGTCGCATAGAGAAGCATCATTTGCCATAGGATGTGTTCTAGTGAATCATATAACCCATCACTCAGAAAGAGGTTTCTTGCTTCTGGTTTTCTGTATCATTTTGTGGCTAACAAAGGCAGTTCATAATGCCCGCTGTCAAGACTTGACCTTCAACAGGACGCTTGTGCTCCTTTTTCGGTCTAATTCTGCAATTTCTTAAATTCTATGAGTTCGCATAACTTCAAATTCCATGCTAAAGAGAAATAGAAAAGAGCCGATCATGCAGAATTGCTTTCTACAAAATTCATGCTGCATTTATACTGTAGTGGCAAGAAAGAATGGGAAAAAAAACACAAAACCAAACAAACGAAAACCATCAATTATTATTAAGCCTAGATCTAAAGAGATCAATACACGGGCTAACAATTGGGTGCTGTCAAATGTTAAAACCACTAAATTCTCATCTTGTTAGATCATCTGATGGTCTTTTCTTCTTTAGTTAAATAGGGATAAATAATAAAAAACAATTTACAACTAAAAGATGCTAGCATTTTGCAGCTGCTGAATGTCTTTTGGGGAGATTAGATTCTATAATGAGGAGATATAACCATCATTTTATAAAAGCTGCTGCTGTCTTGGGAAAAACATCACTGAATACGATTAGAAAAAAGCCCTTCCTTCTTGAACCTATTACAGTCATGCGCTGATTGCCTGGCATATGCTTAATGATATCTTCATTGCTAAAAACAATAATTTGTTACTGTAAATCTTGACATAATATATTAAGTTCAATTGTGCCTTTATTAGTTGTTCTTTTGACTTGAGTGACTTAAGTTTGCAAAGCCCTATGAAAGTAAGAAAATGAGTCAATGCCCCATAATTTTATAAATACATAGAGATATTTTCCAATAACTTAATTGGAAATTTCTCAATTAATTTAAATATCATTTCAAGCATCCCCTGCTGATGGTTTTCTATTAAGTTTATCAAAGATTTGGTAATGTGGAGAATGAGAATTATGGCATGGGAACAATTCCATGTACGGTATAGATACAAGCAATAAACCACTAATAAGATAGCAATTGTCTCAAAAAAATCAGAGACAATTAAGATGCTATCCGATGATGTAACTCTGATACTGAGACCTTCTTAAAGAGGTAATTATACAGTGACTTGCATAGGAGAAAGGAAGACAGAGGAAGGAACGGGCTTCTCCTGCTTCCTCTTCTTTCTCCCCTTCTCTCTTGCAGACCCTGAGCTGCTGGAACCTCAGGTAACCCCCACAGAGGACCCCAAGGGAGTCTCAGCTACAAGATGCCATTGCACTCTTTCTGTTTTGCACAACGACAGAAATATCCTCAACTAGTGCTTCAGCCCCAGAACCTTCTTATTCTTTATAATCACAAGTCTCCCCTTGAGCTCTGGAGTTATAACATGCAAGGGCCAAATCGAAAGCTTTTCAGAAACTTTATGTCCTAAAATAACAAGATATCCTGAATGGTATCTAGAAAAGAAACAAGAAAAAAGTTTTTCATCTTAACAAATACTTCTGTAATGTTCCACATCATTAAAAGTTCTTGTATAAAATCCTTAATGATTAAGTCTCAAATCACCAAAGGTTTCAGACAAACATATGTGTGTTGCTTTTGCTTCTATAAACAGATGGTTTATATAGTTATATAAGCACATATATGTCTATTTTATGTATACAAATGTATTGCTTCCTGGGTGTGGTGGCATACAACTGTAATCCCAGCATTTGAGAGGCTGAGGCAGGAAGATAATTATGAGTTTGAGACCAGCCTGAGTTACAAAGTGACCACAATGATAGCCTGAACTGTGTGAGAGCCTGTCTCAAAAAAGTATTGCTTATATATGTATAATTTATTCCCTTATACATTTATTTTAAAATAACATAATAATTGTGCAAATGCATTAATCTAGCTTCTTCTCATCCAAGACCAGGACTCAGAATTCATGAGTCAAAGGACAAACTGCCCTCTCTCACAAATAATCCCCCCAGACTTGGCTGGCCAACTAGCCTCTAATGAAGCTTCCACCCACCCCACTCACCATCACTTCCAAGTTGGGAAGTGGAAATCTCCAGAAAGGTGACACAGTTCTTGTCATGTACGTTTCAAAGCTTTGCCCTGGTCTGTTGGGTTCATAGGCATTTATCTTCTGACATTATGTCAATAATTAGAGATTCATGCACCCTGAGTGATAGGAGTAGTGGAAAAAATCACACTGTTGTGAACAAACATGAAAAATTTAGTCATAATTATTTGGCATTTGTAATGCCAAACCTCATCTGCGATGTCACTCAGGTGTTTGACTCCAGCCCTACACAGCTACTAACGCTAACCTCTTGCAAGTTAATGGGAAATACCCAAGAGGAGGCCAGCCTTTCCCTGGAGATCAGCTGATGGTCCAGGCTTCTCACTTCTCCTTCTAGCCCAGGACTAATTGCTCTGGAAATGGGTTTCTTTTAAAGTAACATGAAAGCTATAGCTCTGTAGCCTGTCTCTGGGGGTAGCAGTCATGAAATCATTTCCTGGATTTCTAGGCTTGTATTTATTGCATTGTTTATTTGCAGAATCTAGGTCATGCCATTCTGGGGTTGAATGGAGGAAGAGAAGGAAAGACAGACTTTTCTCTTTCTAAATTTTGGAATTCTTCCCAAAAGAGTTAAAGACATTATATTACGGTGGTACACCTGTGGCCATGTTTTAGCAGCATAATTCATAGTAGCTGAAGCTTGGAAGCAGCATATGTGCCCATCCACAGACAAAAGGATAAAGAAAAGATGGGATTTACAAACAATGGAATACTACTCTGCCACCAAGAAAAACTTGAAGCATTTATAAGAAAATAGATGTACCTTGAAGACATAGTATTAAGTGAAATCAGACACACAGGCTTAAATATCTCGTGGTTTGTCTTACATCAGAAAATCAAATTATAAATATAGAGAAAAATAAAATGTGGATAATAGGAACTAACTGGGGATACAGCTCTTTTTCAAATGGGGAAGGGATCAAGAGATGGTGGGGGAGGGATAAATGGGAAAGGGGACGATAAGAATTAAAGTGTGTTTTGTACATGTATTTACTGCATGTTTGTGTTGCACACAAAGAATGCAAAAATTATGCCCTGCAAACATATTTTTAATAAAAAGTTTTAAAATAAATAAAATTTGAACTCAGGGGAGGAGTTCTATCTTGTTTTGTCCTGATGTTCCAGTACATGGATGTCACCTGACCCTGGAGGAATAAACCCCCTTCATGAGTCTTCCCTCCCCACCCCACTTCCAGTATGCCATTGTCCTCTCAGAATGAAGATATTGAATGGGGTGTGGGAACAAAAATGACCCCAAGTCATCCATGCCATAATTCCTAGGACCTGTGAATATGTTCCCATAGTATTTAAAATATATAATCGGTCTTCCTCTTGTTTCTTGGTGTACAACTTCAAAAACCCTTAGAAACTGCAATGTGTTACAAATGTCTTTCATGAACACTGAGGTGACTGCTGGCTGGGCTGCCAGGTAGCAAGGAGGTAGAGGGGTCTCCAGAAAGGCTGAGGCAGGAAAGAGCAATGTCTGGGGAGAGAAGAGGGCTGAAGTCTGAGATGATCACCAGTGGCCAGTGATGAAATCCATCCTGTCCATGTAATAAATTTCCACAAGACTCTAAAGAGGGTTCAGGGAACTTGTAGATGGTGTAACTTCTGGAGGTTCCTACAGCATAGTGGATGAGAGGGCAGGGAAGCTCCACATCTATACCCTGGTATCACTTGCATCTTGCTGTTCTTCTGGTCCTTACAGTTGATAGATAAATGTGACTAAAGTGGTTTTCTGCATTCTGTAAGCGGCTCTAGCAGTGAATGGAGCTCAGGAAAGACATTAGGGGAACCTTGATTTATAGCTGGCTGGTTGGAAGGGCAAGTCATAGCCTGGAACTGGTGACTAGCATCTGAGGTGTGTGGCAGTCTTGTTGGACCGAACCTCTAACCTGTGGGATCTGACGCTGCCTCCAGGTAGTGATGGAATTGAAGTCCATTAGTGAACCTCCTGCTGGGGGTCTGGTGGAGAACTGACTGGCTGCTGGTGGGGAGAAATTTCCCCACATTAATAATGTCTGGAAAGGGACTTGTTCTTGTGTTGACTGTAAGTAGAGAGAAACACACACACACACACACACACACACACACACACACACACATTGTTGTTGTGTGTGATTTAAGAGTCAGAATCTGGGGTCAGAAGTGTTGTGTTAGTTTTTGGGAGGAGGCAAAACACCTCTCTGCAATCTATTAGTCATTTTACGTGGCAAAAGTGGGTTGGCAGATATAATTAAGTTAAAGCTTTTGAGAGAGGCATGAAAGTTAGAACTCAAGGAGGACCAAAAGGCCATCACTGAAATGACATGGGGCAGGGATCCTAAGTCAGACATACAGGCAGCCTAGGGAAGCCACATACTTAAATCAATGCATGCACACATACCTATACCGTACACACAGGTCATTCATACATGTACACCTACACCAGACACATTGTATGTATGCACATCGTACATGCATGTATCTGTTCATACATACACACACCCACACACATACACCATAGTGCATGCATGCATATATGCACACACCACACATACACACATCATACAACATACCAAGACACACTCTCTCCAAGGGTCTCTGGAATGGATACAGTCCTCACAACACTTTGATTTTAGTCCCCAGAGACCGCTTTTGGACTTCTCACCTCCAGAACTGTAAGGTAATAAATTTGTTTTGTTTTAAGCCACCATGTTTATGATAATTTGTCACATCAGCCATAGGAAATGAGCACAACATGCAGTATGTCTTTAAAGAATGTCTGCTCTCAGGGGCCCATCTTCTCTAGAATCAGGTTACCTATCGCAGGTGACTGGCTGTAGGGTGGAAGGGGAAGCATAGTTAGCCTGCTCCAAAATTCCTCAGCAAAGAAACTGGGCTTTCTGAGAACTATCACATAAAAACAGAAATATCACGGATATTGTCAGCTCTGGCAAGAAAGTCACAAGTTAGGGAGCCAGTGCCTCAACAGCTACCCAAAGAGGAAAAGTGATCAGAGCAAGAGCTTTTCAGGAGTGGCTTTCCTGCAAAGTGTAAAGAAGGGGTAGGGGGTGCAGAGTGGTAGAAGCAGGGTAAATACACCAGCGCACTGTTTGGCTTTTATTCTGTTTGTGAGAGCAAAGTCTCTCTGTTGATAGAGATAGAAATAGATAAAAAGAGAAAGAGAAAGAGAAAACCGAATTTTCATGGCTTTGATTTCAATGCATACCATCCACGTTACCACAAACCCTACCATTGCCTCTTATTTACCCGTGCTGTTTCATTTATTTGCATTGCCTAACTAATAATTACAGGCACTTGAGCTTTAAATACAAGGGTAGGATTTATGGTGGTTCTATTACTCATTTAATGTTCAACACTTTGAAGCGATTCTCGTAAGTGGCCAGTTCTCAAGGTCTACTTGGCTGTTCACAGTAGCTCATGGAGGCCTATTCCTCTGCATGTTTCTGGCGATACAGCACAGGCTCTGCTACCAGACACACTGCCATATGTGTAGGGAGAAGGCAAATGAATGCAGAAACAGCTCAGCACAAAGATGGAAAGAACAAGTCACAATCTGGAGAAGATAACGAAGGCCCAATGATATCTAAATTACCCAATATGAAATCTAAAGGGTAAGTGTAAAGTTTTACACTTAGGTTAAAAGAAAAGAATAAATCTAACCTTAAACATTAGGTAGAAAATAGTGATTTCACAAAAGCACACATAGAAAAGGCTTTGGAGTTTTCCATCAGTATGAAACACTCTCTGGTTCAAGTGAACAGTGATGAAAGTTCTGGTCATGTCCTGCTGTACAATATTCAACACACTTACACAAGTGCTAATATTCCAAGGTGGGTATTTCAGAAATAAATGGGAAGAGAGGGGAGAGGAAGCTAAGTCTGGGTCAGGTGGAGTCTAAAGGAAACTGTGATTATCAGAGACGTGGGCAGGCAGGTGTGGGTGGGTGAACACACAAGCAGAATCAGCTCAGCCCGTATGGTCCAGTTCTGTCAGACAAGGAAGTTGACATTTTTTATCTTTGTCTGCACGAGGCAGAATAGGCACCAAGGTATAGAAGAGACTGAAAATAATGTGGGCAAATGGGAGGGCAGATTTTTCTAGTAAACAGATTTGTATGCAGACAAAAATGGGCTTCTCTGTGCTGGAGTGAGCTCACTGTGGTTGGGCATATTCAAGCAGATATAGATGGCCTTAGAGGGATGACAGAGAAAATCTCTATGTGTGAATTAAAATGAGATAAAATTATTTCTGTGATTATAATAGAAATAAAATTCTAGGATTCCTTCCCCTTATTGTCTTAGGACAATGTGCACTTCGGACTGTGATCCTATGGATTTTAAATCTGTATACTCTTGTTCTGGAGGAAGTGGACAAGGAGAAACCACATTCATTTGTATGAAGTGAAATATGCCAGTCAGGAAAAATCCAAAAATGCTTTCCCTTCCAATAAGGTGGTCCTTGGTGACCCTTAGCTTTGGGAATATATTTCACATTTGTATTCCAAGCTATCAATGTAAGGATCCAAAATATTGTAGCATTTAAGATTTTGATATCATCTGTAGCATTTTCTTTTCAGCCACTTGAGATTCTTGCACCATAAGAGCATCACCTGAGCATTCTAAAAAAGATACCCAGCACTTCCAGATTATTCTGGGTGAATATTTTCTAGCAATCCAAATGCAGCAAGAGCCTTTCTTACCCTTACTTTGCTGACTCAGGAACATTTCTAAATCAAATGATTTGCCAGTCAGTTACTATGGATAGACAGAGGTAGAGTAAAAGTTTAAAGCGAGGATGGGGTGCTGGATTTGCTTCCCAGCCGCCGAGTTGCAATGTGTATACTCCCATTCTGAATTCATTCCACCAGTATTCACCAACATCTGAGCACAGGACAAGAGTTAGGCTTGACAGAAGGAAGGAACCTTTGAACCAGACAGAGCCTCTGACCTCAAAGAATTTACACTGCTGTAAAGGAACACATGCAAAAATAGGTAGCTCTCCTCTCAACATGGACACCACTGTCAAAGGGATCTGATTGAAATGTCTTGGGGGCCCAGAAGGGGGTGCAGTTGACACTGATGGGGGAGGAGAGGTGGGTGACAGCCGGCCCTGCTAATAGACAGGGGTTAAAGGTTGGGGTGGGAGGCAGGTCTCAGGTGACACCTAGAGGGTCGGACAGTGCTAAGTGGAAAAGTCAGGATAGCTTTCCAGAGCCCTTCCTCTGCCTTCATCTAATGAGTTCACTTGAATCATTTGGTGCCTGCAAAAATGAAGAAAATGGAATCCCATGTACAGATTGAATATTACTTTCCATGTGCTTGAGACTGAAAATATCTCAGGTTTTGAATTTTAATATTTTGGTATACTGGTACATATATAGTGAAATATCCAAGAGATGGGACCCAAGATGAGGCACAAAATTTATTTACATTACATGTACACCTTAACCACCACCATGGCCAGAAAGTGATTTTATGCATGATTTTAAATAACAGCATGAAATAAACCACTGTGGTGTCATGTGAACATTCAAATTTCACAGCATTTCAGATTTTGGATTAGGAATTATCAACCTGTTTCTATCTTCCAGCACTATTTTGAAATTTTTAAAAAAATCAGATAATCAAGGGAGAGTGTTTGAGGAAAGGTTAAAAATGGCAAGCTTAGGCACACGTCCTATAGCTGTACAGCGTGGAGAAAACGTTCATCTGTGTGTTTAACACTGAAGGCCTTCAGTGGGGAATATATTTTCTGGTTCAGTTTCAGGCCTCACAACTCCCTGGTATATTATTCCATGTACCAGGCTCCTCCAAACGTCCACGGGACCACCCTGATGCTGGAATGACATAATGCTGAAAGGGTCTGCACGAAGTAATAGGAGAATGGTGAATATTTTTGAATCTGGACCTTTTCCTCAGACAATGGGAAAGTGATACATTGTTCTGATCTGTGGCATTAATGAGGGTGATTAAGAGCAGGTTCTAGAGTTAGTTATTTTTCATACAGTCTATTTAAGTGACAATAAGTCTCATTCTGACCAATCAAGAATGGATTAATGTCCTAATACCCTGAAAAAGAGAAAGAGACAGAGACAGAGACAGAGACAGATAGAGAGAGAGAGACAAAGGGAAAGAAAGGGGAGGGAAGGGACGAGAAAAGGAGGGAAGGGAAGGGAAAGGAAAGGAAAGGAAGGGAAGAGAGGAGAAGAGGAGAGGAGAGGAGAGGAGAGGATAACAGGGAAAAGGAGGGAATTTGAGTACAGATTTGTACTTAAAAATAAGATGAAGAAACTTCTGCAGAAATACTTGAACTTGAGTTACAGTGTCAACATCTTTGCAAAGTGAATTTTGGTTAATTTGGAAAGAATGATAAACAAGATTGTAAGCTGACTCCCAGATGGATCTTTTTGGCAATCTGCCTACCACCTGGTCCAAAATACAGTCCTTCTTAGGGAAAGAGTTGCGAGGCGGTGGCTGAGACAACATTCACTAATCCAGCTTCACGCGAAGAGGGAAGCTCTAAGAGCAGTGGAACGTAAGGCAGAGCAATGTGATGAGGCGCGGACTGAAAGAGGAAGATGCCCTGGAGAAGTGGAGGTGAGAACACTAGGAAAGGCTTTCCTGGCTACCACTAAACCCAAACAGTGAAATATACAAGCCCAAAGAACCAGGAAACCAAACCCCAGGCCAGATAGAGACAACGAGAGTATGGAGGAGAAAATGATGCAGCCACATGGATGGAAGCAGAGCTCATGCGCATGAGTTTGTTTGAAATCCATTGTTAAATCGCAAAGGTCTGCCGAGTAATTTGTTCTATTTCAGTCAAAACCACCAGCTTAAAGGAGGTGCCCTACTTTTCCTCCCCCAACCCAAAAGCCATTTACAAAAGCATCCTGGTGATTCAGACCAAAAAATTACCAAACTCAATAACAGAACGAGGCTGCACAGGAATCTGAACTTTGTTTACACAATTAGGAAACGCTCACGTGTGCATTCCCTAAATGACAAGGTTCCCGCAGCAAATTAACAAGAACAATTTTCCCATCTCGGGAGCTGTCAAGATGGGCCCTGTTGGCCAATTTATCTTACTCCAGCACATCTCTGGTGCTTGTCAATCAATATGTGAAACATTTGGTGCTGATTGCCATTTTTCTCTCCACTTCCCTTTGCCTCTTGTACCAGGCAATTTACTGCAAGTCAATCAAGGTCGAAGCCGACCTTGTTTAAATAAAACACTGTTGAGCTCTTTGCACACCAACAATTTCAAAGGCAGAATGAGCTGTATCTTTTACATTTACATTTATACTACTTTTTTCTGCTGGATCTCCTCAAATGCCATCCTTGAATTATAAGTCATAACTAAAGCCACCTAGAGACTCAGAAAACCAAGTTGAGCAAGTAGGAAAGAAATACACACTTTCAATGTGTGTCTTCACTGGAAAAGAGTCTCTCAGCCAGCAGACGCCGGGCCAATGAAAAAATGTGCCCATTGCTTTGCCTGCCATTCTTTGGATGTAATTTGTGGCAGAGTCGTAAGAACAGTGTATCCAGGTCATCCAAACTTGATCACACACAGGAAGGAGTTTCAAGTGATGGCCCAAGATATGAGGTCTTATATCTGAAAAGGAATTTAAGGATACTCCAATGACAATTGAGCCCCACTATGATAATTAGTCATGCATAAACCTTTGTCATCATTATCCTGATACTCCTAGAAGAAAAAAAAAATAAAAGAAGAAGAAAGAAAGAAACCATGGAAGTAGCTGCAGCATCTACTGATGTTCTAAGAACCAATCTGCTCACAGGTTTTGTTTTGGAATCTCCTTTCTCCTGCCAACCATTTCTAATCTCTATTTTCGTGAAGAAAACAGGTTCTCACTGTTTAGCAAAATATTACTTTGCACCCCCACCCCCATAAATGTTATGCATACACAGTGAAATGAGCCCTGGCTAAATGTGACTCTCTAGGAAAGAAAGAAATACAGTTGGATAAACACAGACTTTCCTGAAAATAGTAACATGCAGCTTCATTGCTAAGGTAATGCTGTGCTTGCAAAATGACATTAGAAAGCGACATTTTCTGAGAACCTACTACGTACACACCTGACACGGTTTGGGTGCTGCGATTTCTTGTATTTAAACTAAAACCAACAGACCAACAGTCTTCAAATGCTCAAAGCTAAAAGGGGCCCCAAAATATTTTTATTTCTTTTTTTTTGGTACCAGAAAATGAACTCAGGACCTTGCACCTGCCAGACAGGTGCTGAGCCATCGTGCTGTATCCCAAATATATGACAAATGCAAATTCTTTGGGCTTGCGTGTATCTCCAGTTAGCCTGTGATCATATTCTGTTTCATCATTTGTCAGCAGCCACCACATGAGCCTTTCAGCAGACAGTCATTAATTATTGAGCACCTACTATGCAGCTGGCACAGAAGGCATGAGGTAGGCAAAATCCAGGGAGCCTCTGTTTCCTGGAGACCCAGATTGGGTCTGGGTACCAGGCATTAAGAAAATCATCTCAAAAAATAAAGTGCTGGATGCTAAAACAGGAAGATCATAAGTGCAAGCCAGGCAAGTTAGTGACTTTGGAAGACTCTGTCTCAAAATAAAAAGTAAAAAAGGGCTGGGAATGTAGGGCAGTGTGAAAGCCTTGCTGGGAATGTAGTTCAATGTAAAAGCACTGGATTCAATCCCCAGCATTGCAGAAACAAATAAAAGTAGTGCATAACTATATAGTTACAAACTGAGATAAGTGCTGGGCAGAAAGCATTTAACAGTGACCTAAAACAGGCAATGGAATTAAGAACGGTCCCTAAGGACTTAAAGCTGTAGCAGGGCTCTCATTGACAGGACTTAACTGCGCTCGCTCAGTGCTGCTTTAAGTATGGGCCACTGGTCTGATCCAATCAGCATCTGATGCAATAAATACAGAAATTGAGGGTAAATGGTTAGATACTTGACACTGTCAAAGAAAATACTTGATGGGTTGGCTTGGCTTCTAGACAGTGTGTAGCTCAGCTTGGATGATGTCACCCTTGCATGGGGAGCCCCCAGGATACAAACCATACATGGGGAGGGTGTATAGAGGGGATACACAGAGCTGCTCCCTGATGAATTGGGGGTTCGGGGAATACAAGTTTCCTTTATCACTGACAGTTTGAGCAATTCTGCTCTAAGAATATAAATTACACCATTTCACTCCCTGACATGCCATCAAATGGCAGTGACCCTTGTGTCTTATCTGAGATGGCAGCTAGATGGCTGCGTAGTGAGACACAGAGCTGGAAGCATGACATATTCTAAGATGACAGGGTGTGGTTCAGAATTCCCTCTTTCTTTGGATAATCAGTGTGTGCAATGAAGCGTAACTACTGAGGAGCCCTGGATGGTAGAGAGTTTATCTTCCAAGTTTCTTCCATGTTGTTTAGTCCGTGGAGAATTCATTGAACTGTATATTTATAAAATGTGATTACATACACAAAATGCATCAATAGAATGGTAAAAATTGTTAAGAACCATCAAGATAAAGAGAGACAAAGGTAAGGGACCTGTTTCAGATTAAGGAGACCACAGCGACGGGATAACAATGTAACGCACGATTGTGAACTGAACAGGGAGCTGCGGAAAAGTGATAAAGGGCAATTAGTGAAATCCGAGTATGGATTCAGGATTAGTCAATATTTCAATGCTAAGAGTTCCATGGAGCTTCTTGGTTTTAGTAATTTTACTGTGATTGTGCAACAGAACGTCCTTATTCTTAGGAATAATGAATAAAGGGCCATGATGTATGCACGTGGGAGGGGGGTGTTTTACTCTTATTTGTTCAGAAAAAAATAATAAGCTCATTTATAGGATATCAAGAGAAAATAACAATAAATCCAATATATCCCATTGGGGAATCTGGGTAAAGAGTATGGGGTGGCCTTTCCCTTGCTTATCTAATTTGGAAATTGCATCAAAGTGAGACTATAAAAGTGAGGATGATGATTAGTAAACAGCTTTTGTCCAAACACATGAGAAGCCTGACTTGGTGGCACGTGGCTGCTCCAACAAATCGGGGGTTTTGTACAAAGGAAAGTGATGCTGTGAGGTCTCTCTCAGCATTCAGAGTCACTGGCACGATTACCCCTCAAATGGAGGGTTGGGACCGCTCATCTGTTCCCTAGGAAGCTGTGATTTTCAACCCAGCCTGACATATTTTGATAGACCAAACATCCTTTCCTTGACACTAATTCATTTGTGATCTTTACTGCCATGCTGCGTGCCTTATCTTGAGGTGGTCCTTAATGGTGCATGGTATATTTTATTGATGTTTCTTTTATTCTGGTGTGTTTCTTTTTCATGATTATATCTGTTGTTACTCTCTATCTCCTTCAAAATGCTATTCTCTTGTGAGACCAGGCACTGCTTGGAGGCTTAATGAGGCTTCTATATTGTCTGCCGATTTATCAGGTTCTCAGTTAAACATGGGGGTGGGGGAAGAAAGAGGAGAGGTAAGGAGCTCCAGGATGAACTCAACAACTACAGGTTATGCCAAGTTCATTTTTATGCCTGTAGAATTTACCATGGAGTGTCTTTCAGTTTTAACAGAGTCCATGTGGGATAAATACAAATGTCTTTAATTTCTCCCACCATTTCTCCCTCACTGTAACTTTAAAAGTACTATTATTAGAGTATTGTATCACTTTGTACTGTTGAATTGCATAGCCATTTCTGGGTCCCGTACTAAAGTCAGGATTCAAACTGCTTTACTGGCTTTGAACTCTGTCAAAGTTAACATTGTCTTTCTCTATAATTCAATTCTCAGAGTCAAATGCTTGCCCACTGCTACTTTTAGGACTTTGTTGTGGGCAGTGTTTATTGGGGCTCACTTTAAATAAAGACACACATATGTGAATTAGGTAGGCAATTCGCTATCTCTCCCTCAACCTTGAAAAATGTCCCCCCCCCCCCGCAAAGAAACAAAAAAGGGAAAAACTACTTTTTTCCAAGAGAAACTGTAAATACTGTATGTACATTTTTGCCAATGAGCATACTTTTAGTATCAATGGAAATAAGGCATGGAAGATAAGGTGTTACATTTACTTTATATGTTTATCTTGGTTCTTTATGTGTATTCTTATAGTCTTTTATATCTAAAATAAAAGCAAGTTTTTTTTTAAAGTCCATATCTCAATGTCTAATCTAAGCTCTTTAGTTTTCTTAAAAGCTATGATTCCTTGATTTTGAGTGCTAACCAATGTTATATGATGGGTTCACCAATTTACTGCTCTGTACCCTTTTTAATTATGGATTTATGAAGGAAAATTTCACTGAGGAAAACAATAAATCACCAGCGAAATTATTTGTTAGTTGGATGAGCTGAATAAACAGTTGACTTCAGGCAAAAAGATTCATCTGGTGTCTTTTAACTCATCCCTGTCATGTCTTTTTCTTTTCATGGAAAATGGGACTGGGAGCGTAGGAATCAACTAGGAATGCAGATGTTCCCAAGAAGTAAGGGAAACAGAGAAACACCCAACTCACGGATGTCATGATAAACAAAATATTTTGTATTGAGTTTTAATAATGACAATGATGATAATAATAATGATGACTTTTCTGACTCAAGACTTTTGTACTGAGCTACATCCCCAGCCTTGATTGATGATTGATGAATGATTCACTGTTTTCACAGGGTTTTGCTAAGTAAATTGCCCAGGCTGGGCCAGAATTTCCCATCTTCTTGCATAAACCTCCCAGAGACTGGGCTTCCAGGCCCATGCCAATATACTGGACTATAGTTATGGTTTTCCTCAAGCTTCAGAGAGTACGTAGTATTCTTGGGCCATTTCACTTGATGCTAACAGCCCTATTTGTGTATAACCATTTATTTCTTCAAAGAAAAACACACTTCTTCCCAAGAAGTCCTTATGAGTTTTTTCAACAATTTTTAAAGAAAGCCCAAATTAATAGCTGCAACAATGACCCACAATTTTCCTTTAAACTCAGAAAATCCTCTTTTTCCCTGCAAACATGACAAAGCAGATTTTCCAATACCTCTCTCAAAACAGAGTTTAAACACAGGATCATGGAATTGGATGGGAAGAAATCACAGAAAAATGTGGTATCAAGGCAGTTTGCTGGGGGAAATGAGGAAATAAGTGCAATACAATTGTTAGTTTCAATCCAAGGGTGTAAAATGTGTCACCAGGATAACTAACTGTTGCTATTTTTCTAATACATGTCTCCCTGGAGTCCCAGCGGACTTTAGGCACAGGGAGCTTCCATGCAGGAATGAGTTTAGCACCCTTCCTTGATGTCCCTAGTGAACACTTCTGAAAAAAGAAACAAAGAAACCAGGCCACACTGGACAAGTTCATAGAAATAGTACTGAGGGTTTTCTAGCTAGGACAAATCTCTCAGCCCTGGACTTCCTCCCACACGGGCCAGTCAGTGGCCTGTAGTAAATACCAGAAATACCTCTACCAAAATATTTACACAGACCCTGGAGCTCCCAAATTGGGGAGCAGATTTAAGCCAGGTAATCAGATGGTCACAGGGGACTTGACCGTTTATGTGAGTCCTATTATATTACCTATTGTATTACCAAGTCTCTGATTCCTCATGGAAGTAGGATTAGACAAAGCCTTATTATTGGATGCTAGACACTTGGGGAGAAACTTGCTTGCAATTTAGAATTTCAGGCTAGGGGTGCTAGTTCATTTCTTCTGGTCATTTCCTATTTTTCTCAGTACTAAACTAAGTGGCTGATGCCAAAGGGCTTCCCTGGGACTTTCTGATAAGAACCAAGATGGAGATCAAGTGCCCTGGGAAGCAGACAACAGTCACGGAGGCCCTGGAGACTCTGTGTTTTGGTTTCCTATGAGCAACTAGCCAAGGAGCCTTCCCTCCCACCTAGTGCAAATGTGTAAGTGTGAGGGTGGCTGAATAAGAAACAAGCCTTCTTTCAGGGAGCACAGGAAGTGGTTGTGTGGTATGAGTCTATTGTTATTTGGCTCTGAGGCAGAGCCATCTCCAGAGAATTAAGAAAGCATAAACACTTTAAAATCTCTACTGTGCCGACAAGAAAATAGAATTAAAAAAAAATCAATAGAAAACCGGGTGAAGTGTGGGTGAACATGCCATTTGTGAATGTACACGCATGCATACTTTAACAATGAAGATGATCTTTATCTTCAGCATTGATCAAACAAATACAGCTTTAAAAGTGAATGATGGTTATTTTTTGAACTTAGCATCAAAACAAGTATTTTTGCCAATGTTAGTATCTAATGCTGGGAAAATATGGAAGATACACTACTCATATACTGATAAGAGAGCGTATTTGAAATGCAACTTTTTTGGAAGGTGATTCACTGTTACATTTACCCTCTTGACCACTCATCTTTTAGGGCATTTTCTTAAGGTAAATGTCAGAGATGTATCAAAATACACAAGGTGACTCGCTCTTGCATTTTTTTTATAATGGCAAAAACCAACAGAGTAAATATTCAAGAGGAATAGAATATTTAAATAATCAATAGTGAATCAGATGTAGTCCTGAAAAATAATTTTAGTAGATTATTAAGTCATGAGAGAATATATATATATATATATATATATATATATATATGTATATATATGGCACTATTTGTCTCCACATATATGTCATAAGTATAATATACATCATTAGTCATAAGTATAATATACATCATTTGTGGATTTATAGGGAGATTTCATTTTTGCACTTTTTCCTTTTACTTTTTTGATTTTACTCAATTCAAAAAAGGATCATAAAGTACTTTTGTAGTTTAAATATATATGGTACATGTAAGATATATGTGTATCTTGACTTAGGAATTCTGTCCCGTTTTTAAGGTCATTTATACTGTGAGTCCTACAGGAAATGGACACAGTGACAGATGTTCTCCTCCTCCTCCAGAATGTTCACACTTATGAAAGTCTTAGTTAACAGTATGAGAAATGTGACAGTCTTCCCATTTTTTGGGTGAATTCGCTTGAAGGTAAAGTGAGTAAATGCAATGACACGAAAGTCCAAAATTCCATCGTCCCACAGCTAGGTGAGTCCTTAGAAAATGTTCTATTTGTCACGTTGGCTGCCACCTCAATGTCACAGTCCAGGAAGTCCTAGGAGTGTCCTCCAGTGGTCTTTGAGTTTTCCAACATGAACTCCCCAGGGGTAGAGTTTGGACTTTAACCCTTAGGTGAATGGTAGTGTTTGTTAACTCCAACAGACAATTATGAAGGGCAATTAAAAATTTAAATTATGCTAATAGGCCAGAGAAAAATGACTGTTTGCAGAAATCAGTGGCAATTACCAGACATAATGGTTCTCAATTAGGCTGGAGGGGATTTTCAGTCATTCATAATTCACTATCTTAAATGTATCATAAAAAAGTAATTGTCACTTGTTAATAAAACTTATTTAAAAACAATGTAGTGGAGAGATCTTGCTCAGAAAGCAACTCTTCTGTCCGCCTTGCTCTTTGAAAACATACATTTTTAATTTAAAAATGTAGGGCAGGCTGGTTCAAAACAAAGTCAGACAGGTAGGTTTGTAGAAAATGAAAAAAATACAGCTCTTCTTCGAACTTCATGTATTCAGTATTTTTGGGGGTACCTGGTGGTTTTACCAGTTCAGTGGGAGTTCTCTCTTCCGTTTTCTTCCTTAATTCGAATAAAAAAGGGGAGGGGTTGGAGAGATTGACCAAGGCATGTGTTGTTTTGATACTTTTAGTCAATTACAGCTGAAAACAAAAAACAATTATCTTGCTGCTTCTATTATGTTTACTTTTATTCCCAAGATTCTGATATTTTAAAAAAAAATTACATTCATATATAGCTTCCATTAACCCTAGGAATACAGTTAGCATTCATGCAAGTCCTTAAAACTTTCCTCAGACTATGTGGTTTGCTGTAGAAATTCCACTGTGCAGATGATATGATTCAAAGGCTATGTCCAGGTGCCTCCAAGCTTTATTTGTGATGCTTCAGGAAAAAGCAAAAAGGACTAAAACAAGAGAGAAGGAGAAGACAGCAGCATAAGGGCAGAGGGAAACTTTTAGAGGAGTAAAGGAATACAAGAATGGCTTTATCTTTTGCTGAGTATCCAACCGATAAAGCCTCCTTCATCGCCTCTGATGGATCATGCTAACATGGCAGCTGTGTTCTCGGTTTTCTTGTCTAATCAGGAAATCTTTGCTGTAGCCTCAAATCCCAAGCTGCAGCTCCATATTCAACAGAATGACTGAACTGGCGACAAATGAGTTCTCTGTCTCCACACAGTGACAGTCTCACTCTGGTGAGTCACAGATCTGGAACATTTCCAGAAACTTCTCTAAGAGGAACCTCTGGGCTATTTTTAGGTAGAACTTTAGAGACATGACCTTACTTTCACCATTACCTTATGAAGTGAGCTTTTTTATATCTCAGTGTTATAGCTTAGGACACTGCATAAAGGTTAATACCATGCTTGAGATGAAAGGAAATGCCAGTGTTGGGGTTTGAACCCGGATAGTTTTTGACCCCAAAACTATAAACCTCTCCCTTTAACAGATCCTTTTCTGGCTAAAATCTTACAGACATAGCTGCATGACTGTGAGATGCTTACGATAGTTCACCCTACAGTTTTCTTTCATGTAAATAATTCTGTCTATACACTGGCCAGTAAACAGACTTAGGGATATGTCAAGACATAAAAATCAGCCACAAATAGAGGATCCCAATTGTGAGAATTTTTCCAAAGTACTTACAGCAGGGCAGGCTAAGCTCATTTTGAATTCATCACTAGGAAACAAAGAACTGAGTGGAGGCATATACCACTGAATACCATATACCATTTGGATTTGTGTCTTGAAAGGCCTCAGTAGGTGCAGAGAAATCCCCATAAAGAGCATGGAAGACATACATCTTATGAAAAAGTATACATATGACTGCTTCTTTCTATCATTCATAACTCAGTTGTAAGACTGCCTCCTCAGAATGGTCATCCTGCAAGCCCCTCTAAAGTAAAAGATACAAAATTTCTATTCCTCTCTATCACATTTTCCTACTTCATGCTTTTCAAATGATGCGCATGCTCGGATATTTTCATTTGGTTTAACTGTCCATGCTTGTCTTGCCTACTGGAATGTCAGCTCTCTGACTTGTTTACTAGAGTACCCTCACACTAACCTGTAGACAGGAATGCTCAGTAAGTGTTTGTAAAAGCTAGCATCTGTTTCATTAGCAGTTCAATGGTCGATTTCCAGGCTGGGACTTTTGTTTGTAAAATCCATGGGAAGATACAGTATAGTTAGGTTCTAAGGAGGATACAACTTGGGGTTGGGGGCTGCCATGGAGATATAAGAACTGAGATAAATGACAAGAATTTGGCATTTTGAAGAAACCTTTTTTTCTCTGCTGCTGTTGAGGCTGATTAGAAACCACAGCTTCCCAAAATGGCAGGGTGGCAAAGTCAGCATTTCAACAGTCAAAGTGGTCCCTGAGGGGCGTGCACTTTCAAGGGGACTGCAGCTATTATAGGGCTGTGGCACTTTTCTGAAGAGATATTTCACACTGCCAGGTCTAGGCTGCTCATTGATCAAAGGATGAATAAGTTTCATATCAACTAATGGGCATTAGGAGATAAACTGTGGTACCATGTAGATTTCTTTACTAGAATTCATTGTAGGATGGGATCTGATTGTCAACAGCTACTCTTCTAGACTGATCTATGTTAACACCCCCCTCTCCCACATGCTTCTTTTGTTATTGAAAACATTCAGGATGCTTTCATCATCAGAGGACATACTTCTGAACCAGGCATGGTGCAGCATGCCTGTAATCTCAGGGCTCTGAGAGGCTGCAGCAAGGGGATGCCAAATTTGACCTGGTTAGTCAACTAAGAGACTTAGCCAAATCCTGTCTAAAAATTCAAAACAGACACACACCTCTGACTTCTGGCTGAGTTTCAGATCCTTTGACATTTTGATTCTGTCTTTCACCTGAAATTTACTTTCTTATATGAATGATGTGCATCTGACTCATGACGTGAAAGTTATTAATCCTGTTAAACAGGCTTAATGATGTTCATGGGCAAATTTGCACAAACTAAAATGTTTGCATTGTAAATTAGTGAATAACAAAAATTTCAAAAAATAAAGAAATATATAAAATAAACAGGAAATAACATTTTATTCCCACTGTCAATTTTCTTGCTTCATCTGTCCCTCTTTTTCCTAAACTTTTTTTAGATATATCATCTCATAATAGTTCAGTGCATGTCCGATGATATACTGAGAAAGCTTTAGCTTTGCATCAAGAAAGTTCTCTGATTCGTAGCATGGGTGGAGTAAATGCGCTTATCACTTACAATTCTGAAGTAAGCATGTGACTGAGTTGGGAAGGCACGTTGCACAACTGGCTTTACAAGCCAGTGCGAGCTGGTTCTTGTACTTTACTTTGAGACCTTCCAGTTTGTCTATATATTTTTCTCTCTATTCCTCTTTCTTCCTTACTTTTCTTTATTTTTTTTCCTTCCTTCACTCACTTATATCCATCCATCTATCCAGCCAGCCAGTTAGCCGCTATCCTTGTATATTTACGCGTTCATCAATTTAGATCCTATATAAACGTTATTAATTGTTTTGTCATCTTCATTTTTTTCACATAATCTACTGCCTCTCTTTAATTTGAAACTCTTCTAATGCTTCTCAATTTTCTAATGTTTCACACTGTATCGCAGCTCAGCAGCGAAGCGAGGCATCCTCCCCTTCCTTCATCCACAGGAGCTGGAGGCCTGTGAGCATGCGCGTCTGCACGCACACCACGCCAGTCTATCTATTGTAAGAGAGAGTAATTTATCACTGGGCAGCAGGTTCTGCTCAGATGGTTTATTGTCCTGACCTCATTAAAAGCATGTAATCCATGCAGTGCTGTAAATCTATGCCTCTAAATACTTTCCTCTTTAATTTTTTAATACTGCACACATGAAGGGAAAGGTTAAAGCCAATTAAAAGAGATACAAATACCATTATTACTGCCCTGACAAACAGTTAGTTATTGGATTTGGTCGTTTCAGTTTAGAAAGCCATTATTTTTGCTCCTGAATGAATTAGTAATCAAGCTGTTTATTGACTTGTCTCATCTCAGAGACGCTAAATATTTTGGGGGGGGGGTCTATTCTCTTCCTCAATTGGCATCATTCCTGCACACATAAAAATTACAGGCAACTTAAGGTCTAAGTGCAAATAACAACCGCACAGCTGCATGTGGAAATCCACATATGGACAGGACCATCATTTTCACTGGCCCAGGAAGGAGAGAGCCACTAACTCAATTCATTCTTATGCAGCAAGTACTTGTTATTGTTGTTGTTGTTGTTTTGCCTCCCATTAAGGCTATTATATGATACTGACAGATGCTTAAAAGCATTCAGGGCTGAAAGAACTGTTGGGGAAAGTGCTACAAAGGATTGACAAACGGTGATCTCTCTTATTTCCTGTGCAGAATGGACTGAAAGAATAAACTGTTTTCTAGTATGAGTTCATATTTTCTATCATGTTTGGTCAGAGTGTGAATGTGTTTATGAAAAGTCTGTGGGAATGTAAAAACAACAACAACATCAACAACAGCCACAACTCTTCCTGTTCTGCCCTTGATGGAGGTTTTCTTGGGTCCTCCTTTCTTTTGCAAGTCCATGTTGGCTTCAGAAATATGATGTGAGCCTTCTGGGATCTATGAGCCTTTGGGGTGTGTAGGAGTTGATCTGCGGTTAGCTTTTTGTTCATTTAATTGTCCACTCATAGGTGCAGCGTGAATTGTGAGACATGATAAATTGTAAGGAACAATGCTGACCACAGTGCTGGTTTCAGAATAAACTAATACCCATGCTCACATTCTCAGACTCACATCCATGAGAACCGGTACAGCTTGTAAGTCATATAAGTGGAATTTCATTTTTTTCAGCCTATTCATCCCTCAGTGTTGGTGAAGGATTGCATCCTAGAATTTTCCGATACCAAAATCAGAGGATGCTCAAATCCTTTCTGTAAAATGGCATAATATTTGCATAGAGCCCACATACATCCTCCTGTATATTATTCATTTCTAGATTATTTATAATACCAAATGCAATATAATTACAATGCAGAGTCTTTATTCTATAGCATTTAGGGCATAATGAAAAGAAAAGAGGCCTATACATGTTCAGTGCAGACTTGATGTTTTAAAATATTTTTGATGCGAGGCTGATTAAATCCCTGTAGGACAGTTGCAGATGTGGAGGGCTGGATGTACTCTTCCATTCCTACCCATCAGAAGTCAAAAACAGGTACTTTAGAAGAAGAATAAGTTGTAGATAAATACAGAACTACACTTTCAATGGGTTGACCTGAAACACACATTCATAAGGAGACTAAATATGAAGCAAGAAAAGGAGACAATAAAATGAAATATTTCAAAATCAAGGGGATAAAAGTCTGAGAGTTACACAAAGGAATGCATGTGTTTAATTTCTTATGGGAAGCTCGAATAGTGGTTATCAAAGTGTATTCTGTGGAAAAGCCACATCACCAGCCTTTGAGCAACAGTTTAGTCAGCAAGGCAAATTTTGGGTCCCAGTCTAGATATACTGAGTCAGAAACTGAGTGTAGGATCCATTAATCCATGTTTTTAATAAATCCTCTTGGAGATTCTGATGCCCACTCAAGCTTGAGAGTCCCTATCTCATGGACTGTATCCTTCTTAATCACATCTCCAGGTCTCTCTTTCTGGTCAAGTATAAACTTTAGACCACTCTCTCTCTTTGGTTTGCCTATTATTTCCTCTGACGACTCTAGGTCACGCCGCAGTAAATTACTCTGATTTGTTTCCATGTCCTACTTTCCCTAAACCATTGATGGTGAACCTTTTAGAGGTTTCAGTGACACAGACTGCTTGCTGTAACATGCATTCCATAGGCTCACTACCACTGCCCTAGACTGTGAACTGCTTGAGGCCAGATCCCGTCCCCAGTTTACTTCTTTATTCTCAGTGCCCAGCCAGGGACTGAAAACAGAGTGGGTACTCAGGAATTTAATCAGAAGATTAAGAAAGCTACAGGAAGGCCATTACATAAAAAAAGAGAAATATTTAGAGGTATTTACTGCTATTAAGGTTGTGAATTTTAACAAATAAGACTCATTTCTAAAGTGAAAATAATTTATATTTTGTTTAAAAAAGAAATTTAAAAATTGTCCAAGGAACATTCTCAGGCAGCTTCTAATGAGTTCATTGTTTATTCTCTTAAGGAATAAAAGAGATAATTGAACACATCTCACATTAATAGCCCCTTATAAAATGTGTTGACAACCCAGGGGGCTCTGAGTATTCCTGAGAGGGTTTCACATTCAGACAAAACCCATTTGCCCATCTGTTGACAGACAGTCTTACATTGGAGGGGTTGGATAAAAACCCAAGAATTACCAGTGCCAGCCCAGTGGTTAAGGCTGCCAGGATCCTTGAAACTACCTTTTCTGGTGTCTCAATTAGTGGACAAATAGAGAGTAATTCTTGGAAAGAAGAAGCATCCATGACCAACCCAATTGCTTCTACACAAAGAGCAGAAACACCAAGAGCATGGAGCCATGAGCCCTATAGCCCAAATACGGTCTTTTTGGTCTCTGCTCTCCGCCTAGAGATTCATTATGGCACATGGGCAAGTTGTTGAAGGTCAATGCTAAGCAAACTTTCTATGCCTGCCTTTGTATGGTCTTGGCATCAGATCACCTGGATTCTGGCTTACTTGCTTTTATAAGTCTCAGTTTCCTCATCTGCAAAAAAGAGCTAATGATTATATCTGAAACATACACTGTACCGAGGGAGCTGTGTATCTGACATACAATAAGAGCTACAACATTGTATTATACTCTGAATTACTATTGTTAGTGCTACTATATATTATGTGCTCACAGGGTTTTTTGAATGGGAGGTCTGTGGCCTCCAGAGACCCATGAAATGGACAAAAGAGTATCCAGAAGCTCCTTGAAATACTTTGCAAATTGCTTCACTTTGGTACACATTCTTGTTCTGTATGTATAATGCACCAAACTTTAATCAGATTCTGAATGTGTCACACTGCTCCTATATGGTAAAGAATCACAGCATTAGGGGCTCTCATAGCCTAATTACGTCCTCAGCAAGCTGGCGAACCAGGAAAATGAGGTACTTTCTCTGAGGCTGGCATCTTACACTAGGTATGATGTGCAGCTTTGGAACTCCATTTTTAATTCCATACCATGTGTGTTTGTTTATTTTTCTTCATCCTTGTAATAGGAAATAGCATTTCAGATGCATTCCACCACAAGGATAGGCAGACAGTTAATTTTCACCTCGAACACTCCCAAGACTTAAGGAAATAAGAGAACTTCAATCTACTGTTCCTGACCTGCCAAGCACAACACCCTTAGGAGCAGCAAGAGTTAGTCTGAAAAAGCTATTCTGTGTCCAAGGGACTTTTCTTGCAAAGCTACTGACACAGGCAGCTGGATGAGCAGGGCAGATGGCAGAACCAGCCCTGAACCAGGACCTGACAGAGCCAGGTTCTTCCCCTGTGCCCTGTTCCAACCAGATCCGCAGTTTCAGCCCATGATTCCTGCTTAGTTTCCCTTATTCTTTATCATCCAGCAGGCGCTATGCCCAACCTTCAATTCCCAAGCTTTTATGTAAAATGGTCCAGGTTTAATATAAAAATGAATACACTAGACCGTCATTTTTATATTCATTAACTAGGAAAATATTTGATCACAAAAGACGGTTACCTTTCTTAATAAAATTATATTTTATTCATCAGATAATTTGAAAAAATATATATATTTTTACCTTTATGGCCCTCAATGGATGAGAAATGTAATTTATTCTGGCTACAGACAGCAAATGGTGAACATATGAGTTCAAGGACCCATTAAACAAATATTTATTCAGTATTTATTAAGTGTCAGTTACTTTAATAGGGCTGGGGATACCAGGCGACAAAATAAAACAGTTGCCTTCATGGGCATGATCGTAGTACACCAGAAGGGAAATGATAACTAAAAATACACGTACATATGATCAATTTAAATTGTGCTCAGAGGACCTGCTGAGAACAAATGGGATCCCGAAGGAGAGAAATGGGGAGGGAGGGAATGATTTTAGCTAAAGGGTCAAGGGTAGCCTCTGAGCTGAGATCTGAGGATTGGCCCACAAAGGGACCCCAGCACTCTGTGGTGACTTAGGGTCAGTAGAATGAAGGGCAAGTTACCTAACCTCTCTGACTCATTTTCCTCACCTGTGAAATAGGAATGGGACTAGGACCAAGTGCACATGGCTGTTATGGAGATTAAATTAGCTAGGATCTAACAATTTGTTTAGATAAAGTGTGGCAAAGTGTTATGGAGGTGCTTGCAACATAAATGCGATCCAGAGGTAACAGCATTCCACAGGAGGCAGAGCGTGGTGTGTCTGGGAAACTGTAAGGAGGGAGCGGCTGCTGGGTGGAGCAGGGTTAGGGAGGAGGAAGCAGGGAGGTGGGTAAAGGCACAGGCACCAAAGCAGCCGGGAAGACAGAGCAGGGAGGTGCAGTCCCAGGCTCAATCCTAGGGGAAGGAAACAAAGGGTTTGGCAATGTCCCTGGTGGACTCCAGAAGCTCACAGCCTAGAGACTGGAAAATTATCTCCGATTTACCTTACGTATAGTTCTTTCATTGAACGATTCTATGAAATAACTCAGCTCCTCAAAGGGAACAATTTCTTTAGGTAAGAAGTTTTAAATAAAGAACCCCTGTTTCATTCATGCTCATTAAACTGTTTTCCCCCCCAACTAGATTCCTGAAATAATAAATATAATTATATCCATCTTTAATGACTTTGGTTCCTTGAGCTGCAGGTGCTGGAATACTGTATTTATTAACATATTTTAAGCCTTTTAAAAAGACTGCATTAATTCCTAAGATAATTTAGTACCCATAATACATTCTCTGTTCTGAATAGATGTTAATCACCACATAATGACTGATTTGCCGTTGTATGAGCTAAGCCATGTTCTAACTAGTAGCTAGTAACTTCTTAATTCAATATTGTTACTGAAACTGTTGATTACAATCTAGTTGTAATAATGGTTCCTTGCCCCCCACCGGCCTCAGCCCTCTGCATGCTCAAAGCAAGATCCTAACAATTGGATTCTGTTCCACTGAAGTGTTCATCCACATTCAGAGTGTTTGGGCTCCTAGGAAAACTTGGCTTGGAAAGTTCTGCTAATGCCAGTTATGCTGAACCACCTTGGGCTTATTCACTGTGTGGTTAAAGCAGCGTCGGGAAAGGGAAAGGTCACTGCAGGGAAACAGATACTAAACTAAAACCTGTAAACAGAAGCAGTGTACTGCTGGCCTGCTGGCTTTTGTCTCTGGAGGGTAGATACAGAGTCAGTTTCTGTTTGGTGGGGAGAAACAGGATATAGCCAAAATCTCAACACTATACTAATTTAAACTCAAATTATTTTTAAAATAGAAGAAATTTGGATTAAAATGAAATGACAATGCAAAACATAGATAAAAATAAGAATTGCACATGTCATATTCTGGAAGGAATATCTTCACATCCATTATTTTATTTCATTACATGGCAAGCTGATGAAGGAGGTATCATAATATTATGGTTTGTGTCTGGATGCCCCCCCAAAGCCTCATGTGGTCATGGGGTGGTGGGCTTTTCAGATGCAGCTGAATCCAGAGTTTGTGACTGATTCATGGTCTAATGCTAGGATTGAGGGTGTGAACGCTACACCTGCCCTAGGGTAGGTAGCCTACATATAATACAAAGAACAGAAAGAGGCTTACTCTCTGTCTCCCTCTCTCTCTTCCCCCTTCCTCTTTTTCCTCTCTCTCTTCTCCCTTCTCTATTTTGTTGCTTCCACTATCATCTGCCATCATGAACTGTTGCTCCTCTGTCATGTACCACTCTGTCTTGGAGGCAGCAGATTATGGACTGAAACCTCTTCCCCTTTAACGCTGGATGTCTGGGATTTGTCTTAGCAATGAGAACAAAGTATCTAAGACACATGATTATCTTCCTACCTGAAGTACAGCTATAAGAAACTTGCTCAGGATAACATAGTAGCAAGTGGCAGAACTCTAGAGTCTCTGCTCTCTTGGCCACTGCCTGTATAATCAATTAATCCATCAACCAATCACCCACCTGGAAGTGATATGTAAATGAATCATGAAATATGTAATAAAGTATTGTGTGTCAGAAAAACTGATATCTATAAAACAAAAACATAACTTTTCCATTCTTTGATGGCTTGGTGTTGGTGATTAGAAATGGTATCACTCATATTCTTGGGGAAAATGAATGTTTATACTATATAGTCTTCTTCTTGTAGAGCATTGGGATGGGAGAAAGCCTAGTATCCTGGGAAAAAGTGCTGAAATACAATAGGATGCAGTGACTCAGATGCGGCAAGGAGCTGGAAGCCTCAGCGGGCAGAATCTATCTAGGAACGCCTTAACGCGAAGAGTACCAAGAGTTCCTTGTGAGGTTCTTTTTTCCCCAAATTTCAGTCAATCCAGCTCCCTACATTGTTATGAGTGAGCAAATGCATGTACCTGTGCATCTGTTTGCTCAGTCAATTATGTGGTTTTTGTACAGGGAAAGGGGCTAAGTTGTAGAATTTAGAAAACACACAAAGGAGGTGATTGGCTGTAAGCCGTGAGATACTTTGGCTGCAGGAACAAGCAATGAGAAACACAGGTGAGCAGGGAAACACGCCCTAAACCAGGCTGACATGTAACCCTGGGGATGAGATGAAATTCTGGCCACAGGTTTTTGTTAAATCATCGTTAACGTTATTCCCACAGAGTTTAGAAGGATTAGTATTCACTCTTCATAAATTAGGCCACTGAGAACTCATTCCCTTCAGTGTGTACCCGGCATGTAATCAAAACCAGCAAGACAGGCAGGGCCAAATCCCAGGTCTGCCAAGGCCAGCCTGGCAATTCACTCACAAGGGAGCCCCGACACTTCAGCAGAGCACTGTGGATCGTGGGATCCTTTCCACCACTCTATCCTGGGAAGTGCAGCCAACACTCTGCCTTACTTAGAGCTGGCTGAGAGTCAAAGGGTGGCAGATGAACCAATGTGGAGGAGCTCAGGATTAAAAGGTGAGATTCCAGCTGCTTCCTCATCCTTCAGAGTAAACCATGAGCAGACCGAGTGAGCTGTGTTCTGAAGGTTTGTACGCAGAACCCTTTAGAACATTCTCACTGAAGTGCTACACTTCTGTCATGACTCTGTGGCATTTAACTTCTAATTGGAAAACCAAAAGACAAAATATCAAGACTCTCCTCTGGATAAGCAAAACAAAACAAAACAAAATCCCACAAAACCATGCAGTACGTAGGCTGTGTAAAAAGGTGCTCGTTTGCTGTGATACTCGTTAGCTGTGATTCAATTATGTGTTTCTTTATCTAGATTTGGCATTTCAACCTGTATTTCTGATACCACCTCCAGAAGCTTTAACTATGTGAAAGAATCCAAATGCACCCACCTGTACATAAACATAAATCAAGATTGAAAAGTGAATATGTATCTCCTCCCACCCTAGCCACATTTCCTAGTGAGGACACCAGAAATTTTACCTGAAAGCACATAGGGCTTGTTTTGGTCAAAGCTCGTCTCTAAAATCTGTTTGATTTAATGTAAACTATGGAGAGCAAGGGAATCTCTCTGCAAGAGTCCCTTGTGTGTTTATAAAGGTTGCAAACTGGCATCCCCAGACTCATCCTGGGAGGTTCTCATATGATTAGTGGTAGCAAGCACATTAAAAAAAAATTTTTTTTAAGTTAGCTATATATATATAAAAGAGATTTTTCCATAACCCTCTATTGTCCTGTTTTTGATATGCCCAGCCCTTGTCTTGCTCCCTGCCATGAACTGCCAGATGCTGTGGATTTCTGAAATCCTGGCGGATTAGAGGGAACTCAGACTCAATTGCATGGAAAAGCGTTCACCCTGACTCTGCTCATCTTGGCAGGACAATCTGCTGTCCCACTCGTGCCCTGGGAGGCAGGCTCCCCAAACTCAGCACATTGGGCTCCTGGACCTGCACCAAGTCTCCCCCATTCTGAGCCTGCTCAGTCCTCTACATTTGCAGAGGCAACTTCCAGTCTATTCCTCTTGACCACTGGCCTCTACGAAGCCTTCTGACCTGCCTGAGGATGGCCTGCTCCCTTCTCCATGCTCACAGATAATTGTGGCCTTGGGAGTCTTTCCTTACTGAGCCGTTGTGACACTAGAGAAGATGTTTTATCACATTTTTGTTAACAAGTTATCCTCATCTCACCAGAAGTGACTTCTAGACAGGGGCTATGTCCCTAATACTTTTTTCTTTCAGGTCTTGTCAGAAAGCAAAGCGGTGGAGGATTTAAAAGAGTCCTTTGGAAGTAAAGAGACCTCCTTGTTACTTTTGCCTCCTCCGTGTCACCTGCAGGTCAGCACAGTGGCCAGGGGTGAGTCACAGGGCAACAGGAGCATGTGTGTATGTGTGAGGGCCTGCTGGCCGGCACACCAGGTAAGCTGTGCTGGGTCCTCAGCCAAGTGTGGTGAGCGGAGTGTGGTGGGCAGAGGAGCCGTGCCAAGCCCGCTTGAGGTAAACAGAATTGCACCATGCTGGATCTCGGCTTTTGGATCCAGAGGCAGAGAGAAGTCTGTATGCCACTCCTGAGAGGAGTCCCTGAAGGGAGGCAAGCCGCGGTGAGAGCTTTCTCCACTTCCTGAGATCCCACCAAGAGAAACAGTGCCATCAGTCCAGACCTTACTTTTGCATACAGCATAAAGGAGAATTAGAAAATTATTCAGCTAAATAAAGTGCTTGAAGCTATATACGATGGGGTTAAAAGAGTTTTTTTAAGGGTTAACAGAGCCACTTGCTCTTCGGGTCAGTAACTGTCATAACGATTTTTCTCTTGCCATATGCTCCTCTGAATCGAATGAATGTGACATCTCCCTCTAAAGCATCTGGTCTCAGCCACTCCAAGGTACACAAGAAAGCTGCAGGCTTAGGCTGCAGATATAATAACACAGGACAGGATTCACATTCCTGCTATCCTAAAACAAAGTACTGCACTAGTATAATTCTCTGCTGTGTTTTGTATAATATTCTAGAAATGGCACAGGAATAGTTCAAATAAATAGATGCAGAATTCAGAGACTTAAAAGCCTATGCTTTTTGTGCATATAAATGTGTCTGTATAAATACATGTATGCAGACATACATGCCTGTCTTGTAAATTGATGGCTGCCTTCATTGCTAAAACAAAAATTCTTATTTGCTTCTGAAAGGAGCAAAATATTTTAAGTGGGCAGTGATAATAGAGCCCCACTCACCTAAAACATATATAGGAGGAGAGGTAGGACCTATCACTCTTTTAGTACTTTGAAATACGAAAAGGAAAATTTTCCATCACAAGTCAAAGGCAACGTAGCACTATCAACCTCCAACCACATTTTTCAGACTAAGAAAAAAATCTGAGAAGCAGAAGTGTACAAAGGGTTGCTTGTCCTCACTGGCAATGACCTCTATCAAACTGATCCATTTACTTAATTTTTTCCCAAAGATCTCACGCCACCTCCTTCAGGAGTGCATTAGAAAATCCAAATGGGTTTAATGAAAAGTTTACCACCTAACAAATGGCTTGAACAATCCGTTCTTTTCTTGTCCTCAAGATCCTTGTGCTTATTTTGTCAGAAGCACAAAAAGTAGAAATGCAATTGCATTTGTGCTGATGCTAAATGTTAATAGATTTGCCTAAATGCTTGCTAATAGCCCCCCTAAAATTAGCTAGACTAGTAGTGCATGCCTAATGTGTTGTTGTTTTACTTGCTTTTTTTTTTTTTTTTTTGCTTACTTATTCTATTATCAGAGGGGGAAATAAAGACCCCTAGGAAAAAGAAAGCACAGGTCTTTAAGCTCTGAAACATTTCGTGTCACATGTGAATTCTGGAGGAAGAACATATATTCTGAAACTATCCCACAGTTCTGACATTCTGTCACGAAGGTGACAAATCCTAGTGCTCTAATGTTTCATTAAATTAAACATGAAATGTTTAATGTTTTGTTAAATTAAACATGAAGCTGTGACTTTGGACCCGAGAAGCACAGCCTTCCATCAATTGCTCATATTCCTCCAGGTCACTTTTTAGGTTATATAAATGGGGTTTTATTTATTAGGAGTATTGTATTTCTCCCTGCAGTTAAAAGGCACTTTCTTCTAATGCACTTATAAATAGAAACCAATAAGCAACATAGATTGTGGATGGTTAAAATATTTCTAAACTTGTTTCTAAGAGAACAGCATGGAGAGAACCCCTCAGCTAATTCTCTACGTTTTTTTGTGTTTTTTTCTTTTTTTTTCAGATATTCACAATTAGCATGAGATGTTTCTGACGAGCAGAACTGTTACCTTTTAGATTAGCTCTCAAGTCCATTTCACAGATGGGCATACCATTTCCCTAAGAGTGGAAAGCTTACTGGAAAACTCTTAAGACAGATTCTCAGGCTAGAGATGAAATCTTGCCTGCACCAGTTAAAAAGAAAACAAACAAACATCCAAAACCCTCCTGGGTTCTGAACCAGAAAGAGAAATTGTCAGTGAAAACAGAACAAGGCAGAAGTAAAACTCTGATTTTGGCAAGTACTGGCACAAAGATCTACGTGGGCTTTTGTGAGAATGGAATACATTCAGATGTAACCGTTTAAAGCAGTAAAGACCAGCCACTGCTGGGAGAGAATGAAATGAAGCTCAGCCACACGCTTCTTAGCTACCAATTCAATAACATCCATAAATACACTTTGTAGAGTTGTCAGTGTCCTACCTGAGGGCTCCTAAGACAAAGTTTCCAAATACTATTTAATAGAATACATTTGAATGATAATTTTTAAATGGAGAGAAAATAAAAACCAAGACAACAAAGAACAACTACCCAATACATTAAAAGGTACAAAATACAACTATTCCAGGATGGAAGTGTCAGATTGCTTTTGTGAATCTAAGTGGGTTATTACTGGCTTCCAAAGCGAAGTTCCATAATTGTTAAAGCAGCAACAGAAGAGAACCATCTCTCCAAAGAGCAAATCACTCAAACCTTTCTAGCCCAACCACATTTGACCTCTGGGCTTTTCCTGTGTTGACACACCAGCTCGCATCACTGACCTAACACTCTAAGATAGCCCAGCGCGGGTAACAGATCCCTGCCCGGTGAGAACTTTTCTCCCAGCTAGTCACCCAAATCAGTAGGAATTGTAATTGACACTTACCATTCTGCAGTTTCATGTCTGTGAGGCAAACTAAATAAATTAAATGGATCCTGCTTTAATCTTCTTTTCTAGACCCCAAATGCCTTAATCAAAAGGAAAACAAAACAAAACAAAACGAATGTTCCCTGAGGTCCTTTTTTAAGCCACCAGAGCATAAGCAAAGGAATCATTTTTTTCTTTTCATTGTTTCCTCCCACCCCCGAAATGCCCAGAGCACATCCTAACATCAACAAGGTGGAATTCTAGTATGTGTCTATTCCATCCTCTCATTCCCCACCTTTGCTTTCAAGTCTGTCACTTGTGGCCAGGGCTAGGCTTCAGTTACACCTTAAATCAAAATCTGGAAGATGCTTCAATTAGATATCTGGCTTGGCACACCTCCTGTAAAAATCCCATGTCGAGACACATTTGTTTCCTTCCTACAAATGAACTGTGGTGTTTGTGGTCCCTCTCCCTCTCCCCAATGCACACTTGCCTTTAAATGAGCTTAAGCTGCAGGACTTCATTTGGGGTTAGCTGTCTCACAAAGCTCATTTGGCTCTTCCCATTAAGGCAAAAGGCTCTAAAAGGCTAGCAAGACGCTTTTAACTATGTTTGAGGGGCCAGTCATATCTTGTTAACAGCAGCTGCACACTTACCTGGCTTTCTGGGGCTTGACAGAGTTGTCCTGTTCCTTCTGGGCGAAGGAACACAAAATGAAATTAACCAATCATTAGCTGGAGCCATCTAGGCTGCACCAGATTCTCATTTTCCAAAAACCAAGTGAGGCAGTTTCCCCCAAAGTTCTTCCTCTGTAGGCCTCTCCTCAGTGTATACAGCTCGCCAAGGTCCTGGCTGCAGTTTCAAAAGTGCTACTCAATAAAAGGATTTTAAAGGCTGCGCCGGGAGCCGGGAGCCTCAGATCCCAGTTTGGCTTTTTCTCCATCAGCATTCCTCGGCAAGCCTGCACAAAGTGAGGTACGCTACATTATTTATGTCAGCTCTAGGCTCTGGTAAACACACACTGGCTTCCTGATTACTAAGAATCCTCATGGATACAATTAAACTGTTCCCACATATTTTTTTTTTCCTCCTCTCTTCCCTGATTCAACCTCTTTCAGAAGAAACAAAAGCACTTTGAGGCGTGGCCCAGCTCATCAATTAGGAGCCAAGAGTGCATTGAAAGATGGCCACCGTGGTGAAAGGAGCCAGGGAAAGAGAGTCTTTCCTCCAGGGAGCAAAGTATAGACAAGCAGTATGGGACTGCCCTTCAAGTGGCCTCCCTGGGCTAGGGGCACTGACATGGAAGGAGCAGAGTGAGGGCGCTACGAGAAACATTTTGATGAATTCATGGAAGATTGATTTAGAATGGGCTGTTAAGAGAAGCAAGAAATATCTGGCGACACCACTAACCTTCCAAGCTGGATGAAGAGCAATCATGCTCACCCCCAAAATGCTCCTCAGTGCCCCATCAAAGTCACAGCGCTAGACGGGAAGACCAGAGAGTTAGCCAAGTAGAAGCAATGATTCTGTCCCCAAGTCTCCTCTTCAGTAAGAGTGAACAATCCTCCAAGTTTCAGTCCACCGTTTCCCTTCTTGTCATAGCCCAGCAATACACCATGAGCTGGGCATATCAGACACAGGCACAGTGAACTCCAGGCTGGCTCAGCGAAGGCAGGATGACGACAGGAACTTCCTCCCCTGGAGAAGTAGTGAGAAGGCAATGAAATTTCCCTGGTTGTCTACCGAGAGAGTCCCTGCTTGGCAGGCAGAGGTGACTTCACTTTGCAAAAGCCCCAGGCACTGCTTAGTGAAACAACCTATGGCAGGACCTCCCAGTTAAGTCACTTCGTCTAAGCAAGAAGGCAGCTTGGGGAGAATCAATTGATTCATGCAAGAACAGAAACGGGCAAGAGCCACTCATTTCACTCCAAAGGCTCCCTTGAATGTGCATTCTTGCATTTGCCAGGTTTTTCTTTAAAATGACTGTCACTTCCAATGATTTAGTTTTCCCTACTCAGATACGTTGGGTGGAAAGCTGCTGGCTAAGATGGAAGTAATGGATAAAGGACACAGTATAGGTCAGTGGAGCAGAACCCAGAGTGGGCAAACCTACTCGCTGATGCACACATTAGCAGAGCAATGGGAAATGTTCTCCAGAACAGGAGGAAGCAGAGCTGGACCCTCATTAATAAATAGGCGGCAGGCACCATTATGGAGAAGGCACACACACACATACATACATCATACAAAGGATGACAGGATAACCCAAGAACCCAAGGATGGGAGGAATTGAAAAGTTAAGAATACAAATTTCCTTGCAGGATGACTCTAAATTGCTGTAGCGGCTCCCAGTAAGATGCTGGGCTGTGCAATCCAGCCCTCTGAGCCTTTCCAGGACCCTGGCCACGCGAGGATACACTGTGCTCTCAGTTTGAAGTGGTTCCTTTATCTATTTCATTAAAAAAATCTAACATATACTTCAAGGTTCCTCAACTGAAACTTAGAAACAACTAACGAGAGTGATGAGATCAGGCACTATTACTTTGGAGGAAGGTTATTTGACAATATTATTTATTCCTTCAAAAACTAAGTCACAATCAATTGTGAAGCTGACCTCAGATTCAAAGTCACGGCAAGGGTCTTGTGAGAACCACTGTGCTGCCCCTGAGTGCTGCAGTGTAGCAAGGTCTGCAGTCAGGCACTAACTCTGTGGACCCTGGACAAGATATTGATCTTCCTTGAACCTCAATTTTCTCATGTGGAAAATAAGACCATATTATTTTGAGAAATCAGTGAAAAATATAAAACACATAGCTCTATGTCTGTACCTTTTGAGCCCATAATAACCCTTGGCTGCTATGAATTTTCAAAATGTTTTCAATTAAGTGGCATAAAATTTACAGTGACATGGTTTGCACATGCCAGAGCCACATCTCTAAGTGCTCTCTGAACAATCAGATCATTATTGACAATCTGCGTGCAAAGCACACAGCACCATCATTTGCCTTCAATAAACTTGTTCAGATGAATGGCCCCATGACAGAGATCTCAATAAACACTAAAGAGAGGATAAAAACTGATAGTATCAAGAAAGGAGTCATGCAACAATTACATCTTTTAAAAGAGGATTCCAAAGTTTTCCAAATTAATTGGATGCCTTTCTGTGGGTTAGACTATATGCTAAAAGAATTCTGATACTCAAGCTATGGATGCTGCAGTGGAGATGGAAGGGATAAAAAGTTGACCAGAAGCCCCATCATCCAGAATCTTTCTTCTTTTTATCTATACACCTATTTCTGCAAACTAGAAGAAGAGAGGCTGGGAACCTGCAGTCTAATGCAAAGCTGGCACTTCACAAAGAAGGACAGCGATGACTGGACAGATAGCTTCATGCCACCCCACGCAGCTGGGCTGAACCCCACTGGAGTGACTTCCATCCAATGCTCTTTCTCTTCCTCCATGATGTTAAAGGCCAGGTCAGTGCGACTCTCTGCCTGATTTTCATCTCACTCTGCAGCAAATCGGTTTTGACTCAGTCCACTCTTTTGACTGTCATAGAAAAACCAATATAATACTTAACTTCTTGCCAAATATAATATTTTCCAGAAAGGGATTGTTTAAATTTTGATGTTTTTAAGACTCTCCATAAAAGAGGCTTCTCAGTTTTTGTTAGCTACTTCTTTTCTATTTCATTGGTGCTAGAGATCAAATCCAGGGACTCACATGTGGCATCCAGTGCTCCAGCACCGAGGCGCACAGCTGGTCCTGGCATTTTGTTATCTAAATGTTTTGATGGCCACTTTTAGGTCCTTTGAATGAGAAAAGCAACACCTCAAAAACTTCATATTTCATAAGGCTTCATTTTCACTGGATAGCCATATACAAGTTACAAGGATTTCTGAAGAGTACAGAAAAAGCTTTTTATAGATCATTTTCCTAATGTCATACTTAATGGACAATCATAGGCAAACATATTTTCTTCTGAATAAACACAAAATGGCTTGAACACCTAATTATTTGTGTTGCTATCACAATACTTCCTGCCAGCAGAAAGATTATCAATAAGAAGTAGATTCCACCATACCTTCCCTGCTAGGAAATACTCCCAGGTTATCTACCTGTGAATAGTTACACCGTATGAGGCTTATTAATATTCTTTTTCACAATTAAAGTTCCAAGCAACTCCACCTTTTGACTCTTGTTAGGCTACTTGAACAAAAATAAGGTATGTTGCATCATTCACCCAAGCTGCTTTTCCAGTTGAAACACGAATTATGAGTCCTTCTGAAACACACCAGCCAGATCAAGTTGTAACACAGTCCCGCTTTAGTTACTGCAGAGACCATAGCTAATCACTTCCTAATACGAGTCATGCTTTTGCTCCATTAAGCTAACATTTCCCTTATTTTCCCTTTATTTAGAATGCACCACCACGGAGGCGCATATTACGGGAAGTCAGCCTTAACTTGAACAATTCTTCTCTGATAAAATACACTTCATCTGAGGGTAATTCAGCCTTTCCTGGGACATTTGTACTTTTACAGTGTGTGGGATTAAGAACGTTAGTCTTCAAAAACAGGCTTTTGTCTCTGTAAATAATATGGACACACTCTTGATCTTTGAATTCTACTTTTTGCTTATGTTTTAAATCTGGTAAGTGAGCTCTAACTTAATTCCTCATGATTTATGTCCTTAAATGTGTTCTGCTGAGGCATAGGTGTGTCTCACCTGCCCCAGAGTTGAAAGACAGTCACTGCTTCCAGCATGGCAATGCAAGGTACTTCTGGAGACACCTACTACCTCCCCCTATAGGGATGGAACAATTGTTGAAGGCTTTCTTTCAATAGGTGGCTTAAAGCATTGCAAAACCAGAAGAGATTCAGATGCTATACAATCCTAATCCAAATTCATCCAAATAACTTTTTTCAATGAAGTAAAAGAAAACAGTCATTTTACTCCCAGAAATTAACTTTAAACTGTTTATGGAGAGGACTCATAGCATTTTTCTTGTCTATATAGTTTGATTAAAAACCTTGGTTGACTCTCTGTTAGTTCAGTTTCATATAGATGTGTTTCTTAGCTTTATAATTTTTTTATTTTATCAATACATGTTTGCAGTACATAATGATTGCACTCACCATGAGGGTGGGTGCCTGCACATAACACATGCATTTAAATTTTTATTTCCACCCCCACTCCTTTATCTCCCTCCATGTCTAGATCCCCTTCCAATTTGCAAAGTATCTATCTCCCTGTTTCTTGTCATCCATCCTTTATTTTGCTCTTTAAATTATTTATATCTTGGGTTTCTCCCCTAAGAGAAACCATGCAATATTTAAGCTTGCGTGTCTGATTTATTTCATTTAACATTATGTCAATTGGTGCTGCAACATTCTAACTGCGGCTGAACAAGAAAGCAGCAGGCTCTTGGTAGACAGTCCGAAGAGAGAGTACAGGGACGGGGCAGGACGTGGCTCCCCTCACCCCTTGACATCCCCTCCCCATGCTCCAGATGAAGACATCTGCCATCACCCTTCTTGGATCTTTTTAAAATAATTGTGGTTTCATTGTCCTTTTTCAAGTTGTCATCAGTGAAGATGAGACTTCCCTGTTGCTTTAGTAACTACTCTCCAACACTCTGAGTTATTGTACATCCAAGTTAAAAAAAAAAAAAAAAAAAAACAAGGTCCAAATGTGACTTAAATGGTCAGTTGGTCCAAAACCCTAAAAGTCTATAGAAAAAAATGAATATAAAAAATAAGGTATTCCTTGCATGTCATTTAAAACTCACTGTGGTACTGGCAAGAGAATGCTTGCATATAAATTTCTCTGTGTGGAATACTTACTCTATTTCTCATTTCCCAAAACTCACTGTCTCCATTACTTATTCAGGTTTTGTCCATGAAAAAAGAGATTACATTCCATATTTTCATACTCTGTGATTTCTAGTTGTAAGGGAAAAAAAGCTTAAGCCTGGGCACTATCCTATGGACAGCTTTGTAGGAATTATATGTACCTGTTGTGAACATAACCATAGTTTTAGGACACACATTCACCAAATCTGTTCACAGCTGGAGTGTATCTTCATGTTCTGTATTTGAGTCTCATTACAGCGTAAGTTTATAATTTTAGATTTCTCAGAAATACAAGGAGGAGAATAGTGATGTCTGGTTCACCCAGCTTTTTCAAGGTTACACTTGCTATGCTACTCTGGCAATACACTAAAGACTCAGGAGCTAGGAGCTATCATTCATCCTGGACTCAGGTTTATCACAGGACAGCTACACATTCTTTCCTTGTACTTGAGATTCTGGGCCTGATCCTATAATTTCGGAGCAATTCTGACATCTGAGTGGCTGGCAATGTCCTGTTGTGTATCCTGTCACTGTGAGGAGGGTGGAGAGAAGGAAAGCAGAAGCACAGATCCTACCCTGTCTGGAGGGTGCTGACTTCTCCATGCTGACAGATCCGGAATGCAGATTCCCACTCACCACTGCTGAGCGGGACAGGGTGGAGCGGGTGACTACTCTGGTAACAAGTGGTAGATTTCTTTAGCTCAGCATTTCTGGACCCCGAGTCCTTTCTGCTGCCTATTGCAGCTTTTCCCTTCCCAGTCTTTCCCTGCAGCTGCTACCCTGACGGTTCTAACCAGTCTTCTATTCCTCCCTTCATTTTAATATTTTTCTTCAAAGTGACTTACTGCTTCCCACTTTAGTCTCACTCTTGCTAATAATATCTGCAGCTAGGATTCTCTCCCTGTTCCCCCCGCTCTGCATTTTTCCTAAGATGTATTATAGTAAACAGCAAAAGGGGGAAAAAATCACGATGTAGCTTTCAGGGGTATTTTGCCTTGGTCTACATGCCACTTACAACTTACACATATTTGAAAATGCTGTCCTAGACGGAAATTTATTTTTTTTTTCTTTATTTGGACCAGAGCACCTATTTGTACTTTTCCCCCTTAAGAAAACAGTGCCTGGGAGTGAAATGTCACTAGGAAAAGAAATGCTCTAAAAATGAAGTTTTTATTACATCCTAGAGCCCGGTTAGAAAACTCAGAGAAGCTCCTGCCTGCTACTTTTCATCTTGGGGACTGATGCTTGACTGCGTTAAAATGCTATTTATTTTCCAACAGGTTTCTTGGGCTTGGAGCCATGTAAACTCAGGGTGTTTGTAGAGATTCCCTTGGGGACAAAGGAAAAATCATCTGTATAGATCAAATGTGTATTAGTAGCATTAGCAATCGGTCTCCAGAGACTGATAAAGACCTTTTTAGACAGATTTTACTGCATGGCTCTTTAGGAGCTTTCACTGAATTAGCCTTGGGTATCACAGGTTTGAGGCTTTCTTCATGTCCTAAGCATCACACAGGAGAAAAGTAGAAAATGAAAAACTGGCACAAGAACCACCATCTTTATTGCAGATAAACCTCAATACCAAGTCCACACTCGGTTCCCATCAATATTTCATGTTCCCAGACTCATAAGAAAACACATCTGTTGCCTTCCTGCATTGTAATGTGTGGGATGGTGAAAGATTATTACAGCATAGGCTCAAGGATTTAAAAATTCATCACCTTCTCAATGCAGAAAGCTGATATGCACAGTCAGGACTTATGAAGGCCCCACAGCCCTGCATGACCAAGAGGGGCCAAGCTCTATTTCTGAGAAATGTGTGATGTGCACCGTCTGATGTACTGAGTGGGGGAGAGTGACCAGAAAATTGACTGCCCGGCTTGCAGAGTGAGCCAGGGGGCTCAGGCTTCAGAGCTCTAGGCTACTTTGAGCAGCTTTTCCATATATCACAGTACCCTATGGGACACATTTCAGGTACGTGTCACTTTACAACACCATTCCTGTCTCCACCACCTGATATCTCCACTGTCCCTTGATGTTCTCAGAAGGAAGTGCCCAGACCCTGCTCATGAAAAAATGGGTGCTACTGACCCCAGGAGGAGTCACAGGGAACCCCAATACTCTCTAATCCTGGATCCAATCCTTCACATTTCCCCAGTGGCTGCCTTCTAGAAGCCTCAGAGAGTTTTACCTGCAGCAAAATGGTGAGGAGGAAAACATGTACAATGTATAAATATTTGGCCTGACAGATTATCAGATTATCTCATAACCTTATCTCCTCTAGTCTGGTGTTTTTTATTTTTTATTTTTTTTTAGCAGAAACTCTTGGAGGGATGAACCCCAGAGACATGGTCACCAATCCGTGTGGCATGGCATCCTGTATACCTCACTGTGGGTCACTAATGCATTAGTGTTTCTTCTCTCTTCCCCCATACCCTTCAATGTCTTTTTCATTTGCTTGTCTTTTGGTCATATCACTAGTCTGTGAAAAACAGGCATCACCCTGAATGACAGGGTTCCCTGACCTGTGAGAATGGGACACAGATTCCCTTAGAAACCAGCCTGGTGGAAAAGGCAGTTAGGAGTTAATGTCAGCTTGAGCCAACTTTCCGCAGAGCATCTTTCCTGCAGACATAGATGGACAGCAGCAGGATACACTCAGCCGGCTGCTCACAGAATGCACCTCTTTCAAAGAAATCCTAGGGCATTAGATTTGATGCAGAAGCATTAAGTTTCCACGAGCAGCATTTGCCAATAAATAAAAGAATAAGAATCTTTATTCCTTCTACTTTAAGTCAACAAACAGAACAGCAGGAAGCCTGACCTCATGGTTATATGCAGATACCACCTCTCCCTCACTGTGGCTACTGCTGATCTCTGAAGGGTGGGTTGCTTTTAGCAGAGATCTACTGGGCAAACGTGAACTGTGATAACAGGAACACAATCGATTCCCAAAGACAGATCTGAACATCATCCGTCCTATTTAAAAATTCCCTCTTGGCTTCAGCACCTACCGGACAAAACCTTCATTCTCTCCTGCTGTCTTCAGGCCCTCTCTCACAACCTGCCTTTTGCTTTATGCTTCTGCAATACCACATGTCTTGGATGATACCATCTTGTTCAATACTTTGAATCTTTCTGAGCTTTATTCTGTGTAGAAGGCTGTTCTTGCAATCTTTCATTTCTAAACTTCTTTCAATTCCGAAATGTAATTCTCATGCCTCCTTCAAGATGCATTCATATCCCTTGTTTGCAGGAACTTGGCTTGCCCTCTACCCTTCACAGCTGAGACAATGTCCTTGCCAGGGTGCTCCATGCAGAGCAGTCTCAACTTTGCAGTGAGTGATTTACTCCCTGCAAAATGTTTATTCCAGTGACCTGTACACTGTAGATGCTCAATAATTTTGAACACCTATTATTATCCCATCATTGCATTTAATTTACCACCCTGGTATTTCCTCACCTGCTATAGGCCTTTATTAAACACAGGCTTTGAACCTCCGATGCCTCTCCCAGTATTATGGCACATAGTAGGTGTCAGGTGGGCAGAACTTTGAATGTCTAGGGGCTCTACATAGTACCTAGGCAACATTAAGGGTTCCCAGTAGGCAAAAAAGTTGAGAGTAAGCCTCTTCTAACTCCTGTTCCTGGGAGCATAAGTCTCAGACTTTTTTCTTAACCACTCTATTTGATGGCCACTGTCTGGGTGTGATACACCCCAGGCTGGTATCCAGAAGTCACATCTCAGGAGCCAATGGAGCAGATGTAAGAAAAGAGCTTTCTCTCTGCTTTCCATTACTCTAATCAAACTATGCGTTACAGTGACTTGACTAATCTGATTTGAGAAGGGCCTTAATAGCAGGGTAAAAGCAAAGAATGAAGCCAGTTCTTCAAGGAGCTGCTCACTTTAATGGCAATTTCTTTGTTGTGCATTGCGGCAAGTACAGCCCCTGACTGGGGCCAATTGTTGCACTTGGATACAAGCGGGAGGTTTTCCCAGAGGCTGCACGCATTTCGTAGGGCACAAGTCAGCCCTTCCTGATTTAATTAGAGTTTTTTTCTCTCTCCACCTCTCTTGACCTTCTGCTTGATTATGTAGTGAAGTATTCCTAGAGAGCAATAATCCTGTAAGCTCAACATCAACCTCCACAGCGATGAAAATGACAAAGCTGTCAAAATTTCAGCCTTACAACTTCCAGACGGGGTCAGTACAGAGATGTAACGGCAGAGAAACTGAAGGGCCAGAATCCGTTAAGATAAAAAATGAAGAGTTAAAGAAATAAAAGAACCCAAGCAATGACAATTGGAAGCTTTGCATCGCAGGTTATGTTGCAATCTTCTGTCTTTCTATGTGCACCATTAACACAGTGATTTAGTAATTTCCGTGGGAGCTGCCATTCCCTTGGAATGCTATTAGTGTCAGAGTCAGGGAAAATGAGGCAGTCTTTTTTCTCCCAGAGTATGCAAACAGAAGCTTAGAAACATGTTTGCATTTGGATTGGGTGATCTAAACCAACAAAGTTCAACCTTTTCACTAGAAGCTGTGAGCTGTTTGACAAGACCTACTTTTTATCAGGCAGGTTCAAAGTCTACACACTGCAGAGGCTTCCCTAATAAGAAGGACTAATAAGATTATTTCCTTAAATATGTAACCTTGGCACCCATCCACCTACCAGAAGGTAGAGCAGATTCATTCTCTAAATTGCTTACCTTCAAAAGAAATGCTCTGTTGACTGGTGTAGAGTCCCAGCATGGCTCACCAAGATGCTATTAGTAGGATTCTAATTTGGATTTGAAGCAGCTATTATTTTTAGTTCTTTGTCTCTCTCTCTCATATTTTTTTCTATCACCAAAAATTAATGCTCCAATTAAAAAGATTTCATTTCAGTGGGATCAGTAGGAGGAACTGGTATTACACTTTTCCCAAAAATCTTACCCCCAAGTATCTAGCTTTTACTCGGGGAGATATTGTGCCAATTCTTAAAAAGAATTAACCAGCATAGACATATTTCTGGTCAAGCAGGTTTTAATAGAAGGAAAGGAAAATGGGGCATGTCTGTGTTAAATATATACAGGAAAAAGGACTCTATTCAGAGATTTTTTCAGGCTTATATTTTGGCCCATTTCAGATCATAACAGCGAATCTTCAGTTGAATGGGGAGGTTTAGGGGAAGAAAGACCATATGATCCTCAAACTGAATTTCTTCTACCCTCCTAACCTCCTCCTTTCCTCTACCATGGCTAAGTGATCTGCTGAAATAATGAAAGCCATTGTCACTGCCCCATCCATGGGTGGATGCTTGGCCACATGAAGGAGAGGTGACTTAAACAGGGACCATTTAAACAGGTCACTATGTTTCTCAAAGATCACAGTGATTCATTTATGACATTTAATGATCTAAAAGGGCTTAAGAAAGAATTTTCTTGGAATAGAAGTGGAGTTGAGTGTCTTGCGAGGAAAGAGAAGACTAAAGCTGACTGTAGATACCAGTTCACTGGTTACTGAAAAGTGTCTTTACGTTGTGTCCTAATGCCTAGCGTCCTGGGGGACATCACCCTCAACACACTGCACGGGCTATATCATGTACATTTATCTGTTCATTTTAACATTTCTGAAACAGGAATTTCTCTTGCAACTTGGGGCACACCATGGCATAATTTGTGAGTTTTCCTCTACTTATTTGTATATAACATAATGGTTCATTTTCAAGTGAGTCAGTTTTAGGATTGATGAAATATTGTCATGGAAACTTACTAAATTTCACTCTGATAAATAACTGAATGAATAGGCCACTTTTCCATGAAGCTCTTAGTACTTAAGGGAACAAATGTATTTAATGACAAAGAAAGCATCAAACTTTGTCATCAGTGACTATAATACAAATTTATTTTTATCCTGAATAGAGACGTTAAAAACAAAACAAAGCAACACAAAGTGAGAAAGACCAATAGGAAGGGGGATAATAGACAAGAGTTTCTACTTCTTATAATAAATGTAACATTATAAAGAAGGGAACTGACTTTTGGTATAACAGGTACTTTTTCCATATTTTCCATTGGAAGTGGTGTAGAGGCTATTGTTTGTTTTATAGAAGAAGAAAGTAAAAGTTAAAAAAGCTGCATCACTTCCTCAAGGTCTAATAAGTGATATGAGTGTAACGTAAAGCAATGACTTGGACCCACAGTTCTCCAATTCAGGCTCTATGCTGTATCTGTTCGAGTCTCAGAGCAGTGAGGTAATCTTGGCCGTACTTGAAATTAGCATGCAAATCAGTAATTTTGCAATTATTTCAACACTATTCTAGTTGTTTTCAAATTATTGAACACTGATGTCTCCCAGGGATCTTTAAAATATATGGTTGGCTGGAGCCCATCTCTAGACATTTAGATCTCACCCGTGTAGGGTGTAATCTTGGGCATTAGGATCTCAAAAGCTCCTCACTAACACACTGCAAGTTTGGGACCCACTGCTCTGGGGAGTTTTCATTTTGTTCTAGGGAAATGAGACAGACACTTCATTCCTGGTGAGAAATTTGCATAAGTGATCAGATACAGAGCCTCTCTATCAACTTGCTATTAGTCTGTCTCTTCCGTAAGTCACACATGTCATATTTTAAGAGTGTCTGTCTTGTTTTTAAAAATTGCATTTATTAAGTCATCTGTAGTTCATTTTCTCCAGGACTTGTTAATTATATCATATCAAAATAGAAGATAGTGTTTTGTTTTTTTCTGGATAAGCTTTCCATAAGTTAATAGACTTTCGTCTTTTTCTTTACTACAGAAAATAGCTTGATTAATGTGTCTGTGTACACTTTTCTTGGAGAATCATTATCCTTTGCTCTCGTTTATGTAGAGGGCAAGATGAATGATCCCATTTTGAAGCCTAGCCAGTTAGTGGGTTTGATCTCAATACCAGTGCAGTTGCTTTAGGGATGGGCCGGTGAACAGTGGACTCCAAGTTTTTTTTTTTTATCATAACATGGATAACATGTGAAGCAAATGATTAACCTTACCCAAACATAGGTCTGCTTTTTGCTCTTGGCTTTTGGAATGTGATATCCAAAAAGATCTTGAGAAAAAAAGTGGTAAGAGAGCCTGATGAGATTGTCTTGTTTCCCTGAGTTCTTCAGTTACAGTGGATGTGACTTCTCTGAGGGCTTTGAACCACAGAGTAACTTACCTCTAAAGGGACTAGAGACTAAAGATTGGTCATTTGAGTGGTCATTTATGTGTATGTGACAGAGCTTATGAAACTATAGGACCTTGAGGCTCAGGCCAGCTTTCCTGGGTATGTGCTGTCACCCATTATTGGTAGGAAAGGTCATCATTACCCAAGGGATGGGACACTACAGGGAAAGCACAACCAGAAGCTTTTCTTTTGGAACTTCTGTGGACTCTGTTCAGTAAGTGTTTCTCCTTGGCTGATTTTAATCTGCCTCTTTTGGCTAAAAGCAGCAATAACTGTGAGTATAGCAGCTTGTGGTCAGCTCAGTGACTCATTTCGATGAATTATTAAGGTGAGAATGATCTTGGGGACTCCTGTGTGTACAACAGTTATCAGGAGTAAAGGTGCTCATGGGAACCCCTAAACTTTTCAGTGGATGGTAGTAGCAAAGATAATCTTGAGAATATTTTCCTCTGGACTGGGTGACAGCCAGGATTGTTTTTGCATAGTGGAAGGCAATAGGACAAAGCACTTCTCACATTTTCTGAGCCCCTGAAATCGAACATCCCTGAAATGACCCTTGGACTTTGTACTCAGTTACACGAACAAAAAACTTTTTTGTTGTCCTTCAAACATTATTTGTTGAGGTGCTCTCATTCATGATACACTATACTACCTAACAAGCCTTTTTATATAAGGAACAAATAGAGAACTTGATACGTGAAAGAGCTTAGTTCATTGCCTGACACATAGTCTGAGGTACTATGATTAGCGCTCTAATTTTAATTTTTAATATTTTCCAACTAAAATTTCTTCCAGAGATGAAGCCTTAAATCTGATGATGATATACTTGGTGTACAGAATCCAGGTGACAGATTCTACCACCACCTCTAGGCCTCTCAGAGTCTCATTTGGCAGTTGCTGGTTTACCAGGCTGTCTCTGTCTCCTAACTCTGGAGCCTCAGCTAACATTTCAGAGCACACTTTGGATTTCTGTGATAAAATATGCATATTTCCTGAATCCCAAAGTATTCTCACTGAATGTAATAAGTGGAAAGTTATTTTACAGGAAATGAAAATCTAAGATTAATATTCTTTGATGCCACCTCATCCCCTCAGGACAATTATTCGCTGTACTACAGCAAAATAAACTTGCAAAATATGGGAATTGGTTTTCTCCTCAGATTTCTAGGATAAGTGAACTCTCAAAACTACACAGATGGATGCTGTCCTTGTTACCTAACCTCAGAAAATAGGTACTGGGTCTCTTATAAAACAAAAGTTTAAACAAATTCATGGCAATGTCCCCAGAGTAAAGGACAAATCAAAGGTAATTTAAAAACTAATCAATCAGTAAACATATATTGATCTCTATTTATTAATATTGGGGGCTGTTACATCATTGCCAATCTCATGGAATCTACAGTGTTCAAATATTGCTTTGTTTGCCAGTAAATACTATATTTACCAAACTTTCCTCTCTATGTACTCTGCTAGATGCAGGACACAAAATGCCTTTTTTGTTCAAAACTTCTAGTTTTAAATAGCAGCAAATCTTGAATTAGGTTTATTCTAAAAACTACAGGAAAGCTTTATAAAAACACAGGATGTTTGTACTAACAGTTTTTCAGGGGAGCAGAAAACTCTTCATAAGTGTCTCCCACAACTGCTACGCTTAACCAAGTTTAGAACCATGCGGACAGATGATAAAACACATACAGGAAAGGAATCCTATACAAAGCAACACTTAAGAGCTAAGTGACAAGTGAGTGCCACACCGAGGAGTGAGCCAAGGGAAAGGTCACTTCAGACAATGCCCCACTTCACCATCTTCCAATTAGTCTGCAATTACGACCCACTCCAAGTTTGTTCAGGCATCCAAATTTCGGGGCCTTCCCAAGTGTTACCACAGATCCTTGGTGAAGCTCATTCCCAGTGGAGAATCCACAGAGGTGAGTCAAGCAGTGGTTTGTGTACACATGCTCTCCCACTCTCTTTGGGCTTCAAAGACAACTTCTCGAAACATCCAAAGCCCAAAATATCACTGCCTTCAGTCGTGTTTGTTCCCACCATTCAAGGGGTACCATTTTTCCCTAGTGTCATAAGTTTTCAATTTTTTATTTTCTAGGACCAGAAATAGTCCTCTGACAATTAGGCTGCCTCTGGAATGCTGGGCCTTTATTCATTTGTCTAGAAATGTGATAGTGTGTGATCATTCAAGGACAGGCAAGGCAGTGGGACAGATCTTGGTCAGATCCCTGGTTTTGATTTCTATTAGTAGTAACATACAAACATTTATTAGATTGAACCGAGCTTTAGTTACTTAATGTGTATAAAGGGAGAGAGCCAATGGTGAGACTTAAATGAGATAATTCACATAAAGGGAATAAATTAGAACACATGGTCAGCAAGTAGCAGGCATTATTACTATTGTGGTTCCAATTCCCTCCCAATGAAAGGTCTGATAGCTACACATCTTTAAGATGTGTGCAACCCAAGCAGCAGATTCTGTTTCTTCTGCTACCCACCACGGGCCTCCATCCTCACATCTCAGCATGGAGTGGCGGAGCCGGGAAACTGGAGCACTTCCTACCAGCTGGCCCTGCAGCTAGCAAAGACAATCTTTTTCCATGTTTCTATTTCTTCTCATGTGATTGTGATTATACTATCACAGAAGCTAGGAAAAATGAAATTGACCACATTTTTAGAACAAAAGAGTATAAGACATGTTTTTTTTTGGGGGGGGTGGGGGTTGCTCAAATGAAAGAAGGTTGCCTATCACCTCATTTTGGAAGGAGTTTAGTATACTAACAATAGAGTAAGCACAAAAGGATTTCTGATAGATGAAAGCATTTTGAAACTAGATTTGGGAGACGTATGTACAACTGTACAAATTGAATAAAAATCCTTAAAGCAGATATTTGCAATTTGTGGCTTTGCAATTAGAAAGGGGAGGGAGGGAGAGAGAAAGAGAAAGACAAAGGAGTGGATAGAGGAGGAAAAAGAGGGAGAGGGAGAGGGGGAGGAGAGGAGAGGGAGAGGAGAGGAGAGGAAAAGAAAGGGGAGAGGAGGGGGAGGAGAGGGGAGGGGGACAGAGGGGGAGGGGAAGGGAGGGAAGGGGAGGGGAGAAGAGAAGAGAAGAATGATGAATAGCCTAGAATGTCATTTGTCTTTGGGGGAACCTTGACTAGTGGAGGTTCACATGCCTGACCACAGGCACTAGAGTGTGGGCATTATCCACCCTTCATCTTTATGCAGATGACCACATTAGAGTAATCTGCCCCAGGAAGGCAGAGTATGCATTCATTGTGTAAGTGATAAGGAATTTGATAAACTCAGAGAAGTGAATGGCCAATTATTTATTTGCCACATTTCCTGTGTTGCCAGAGGCACTTCCTATTCCCTCCTGCATCAGGCATGTAGCTTTTCGTGCGCTCAGGTCTCTGCTGGTGTGTATCTACAGTTGGTAACAATTCACGCCAGTGTGCATTTGATTTTGTTTGGGTCTACAGGGTTAATATACCATCATTTCTAGTATTTAATATTTGGCATCCAAGCTAATATGTGGCATCCCAGGAAATATCTGCTAGCCTCATTGCAAAAGAATGAAGGTGGACAGGTATGAACCTTGCTTAGGAATCATTAGTTGCATTATGATACACCTGTACTTACTCAATCCAACCCTAGTGCTGTCTCACTCTGGTGGGATTCAGGGTGAATCCACTTAAGTCACCAGACATGGCCTTCTATCAGCTGCTTCAAAAATGTGTACAATGCCCAGAGTGTAATGGTTTAATTACCTCAAACTGCAAGGGACATCTTGGGTATTGCTCAACAAAACAGTCTGACATGATTAAAGGAGAGTAGTATACCTTTCACGCCGGAAGCTCAATTCACGTCTAAGAAATCCACATTTCAAGGAACGATTCAGTGAATATGGCCTAATGATGTTTTTTTCACATCCTAGGCTCTGAGTTAGCTTATTCCACATCATTATCTCATTTAATGCTCTTAGTATCCCAAAGGGAAAGGTATTACCATGGCTCAGAAATGTATTAGAAGACCTGCATTGAGTGTGTTTTGACCCACATTCCGCACTAAGGTCTCAAGGGCCTTAAACAATCAAGGCTCCCAATTTATAGCAATGTTCCTTTCAAAATTCATGTTAAAACGTAATTCTCAATGCACAACTATTAAGAAGGGAAGTCTGTGAGATGTGATTAGGCCATTGGGCACCACCCTTTATGCATGAATTAGTCACCTCATAAAAGAGGTCAGAGGGAGCTGTTTGCCCCTTTTTCTCTTGCACTCTTCGTGCATGTGGGGATACCTACACAGGACCATCAGTGGGGAACATGCCTTTCCCAGACACCACACTTACCAGTGACTTCATCTTGAACTTCTCGGCCTCTGGAACTGATAAAAAATAAATTTCTGTCCTTATAAATGGTCTGGTGAGGGCATTGATCCTAGCAGCACAAATGGACCAGCACATTTTCTGTGGTTTAACAAATTAAATTGACAACTTAATTGCTTTCAGTCATTCCTACCCAGTTCTCTGAATGGGGCCAGGGTGTCCAAGCCTCACCCCCCGACCAGTCTCAAAAATGTGAATCCCAAATATGAGCCCATGCTTGGCTCTAGCCTACCTTCCTTCATTTTTGCTTCCTCGGATTTGTGGCTTTCTGTCCTTCAAATTCAACCGTGACTCTTCTTGATTCCTCCAAACATACCAGTCTGTTGGGTCTTTGGGCTCCTTCCCTCCAGCCTATACCCTTCTGCTCACAGCTCTGTTAATGCCATTTGCCTTCCTCATTGGATTCATCCATCTGGAGGCTGGCCTGCCCCACTGTTCTTTCCATGCAGAATGAAACAGGTATCACTGACCTGTGCAGCTGCAAGGCTAACACCCTTCCAGGCACCAACTTAATAGCTAATAAATGACTAAACACTGCCCTTTGTGGCCAGTCACTAAGAAATAAAATAATGATGGTAATAAAAATCTATTATTCCCTCAACAATCAGAATCACTTATTTCCAGAATAGAAAGTTGCCAAAATACTTTTCAGCCCCTACAGCACTTGGATGCTTGTACCCTGAAGGCGGAGATTATTTGCCCTCAAAGGCAGGGTGTTCAAAGTATGGTTTAAAAAAAGAGTACAGTACTTAGTGGATCAAAGGCCTTTATTTGAAACCCAATAATTTGGAACTGGAACGTTGTTTTTGAAGGTAGTAGCTCTGAGATACAGAAGTGGTGTCTGGAACAAAGGGAGTTAAACTCCAGAAATCAGTCTATTCATCTGCAGGATTACAGGGTGTACCCTTCTTATTGTCTTCTAGAATTAATTTGATTCCTAAAGGACTTTATTCACTAGAGATCAAGAAAGGCTCTGAAATAATTGAAGGGACCCTCAGACAGAGGAAGTGGGAATGCGGAGAGGGTAGGTATGTTATTTTCCAGCCACCACAACGTCATGGAAAAGATAGACAGCAGCCCCTGGCAAAGCTCAGAGGGCCGCCAGCGCTCCTCAGCTGATGTCCAACAGAACTGAACTCCGGTGGAAATGAAGCAGCAGATTATGTGTGCTACAAGACTTGAACACTAACGCACAGCTTAATGAGCATATTATAACTGCAGACTCTGCTTGTTAGCTGTTGAAAACATTTTTGCAAGGCTTTGGGTATGGCAGGGTAATGCTGGTGATGAAACAGCAGTGCTGAAAAGGGACTCTGTTTAAGCCAGGCTTAAGCAAGTCACCTGGATAATGTCAGCGATTAGAAATGAATCAGATCATGCCCCGACTTGGGCGCTCCTCAGCAACAGCTGGTGGTTTCTCTCAGAGGTTGGGAGGTAAACAGTATTGTCAGGCTGAGAGAAGAGAAGGGATGTCAAAGAGGAAGGATGTTAGATATCAGAGGGATGTAAGAGGTGCCTGTGATCTGCTGAATAAAACCCCACTCAGGACTTGCCTCTAAAGGCAACCAGGATGACATTTGTGGCATTCTGTAAGAGCAAGTTTTTCGGGGATTACTTTGAACATAGAAACACATAAACATATTGTAGATAAAGAGGACCTCAGTGAATTGTCCCACCAGATATGTTATCCTTTCGTGTGTCTGGTACTATGTTGAGTATTACCCTCTGATTTTTTTTCAGGTAAGTGTCCTTAGGTCAAGGGAAGCCAAGGTATTGACACATTGCTTAGCCATTTGGTGATGAAGATGGCACTACATGAGTTGGAAAGTTAGTTTAGACACTTCTTTTTAAAGCCCATAATGTTGGGATGGGGTCTTTGCACTGGACGGCTTTATATTTCCAAGGATCCTTTCCATACATTCCCTCTTTTCGATCTGTATACAACACTGGGATCAACCAAACACCATATAAGTGGTGCTTTTCACTTTGGAGTACTTTTCTATGACCTGGGGATGTACACTGAAATGTACATTCTAGGTCCCACTTCAGATCTACTGAGAAAGAATCTCTGGGGTTCAGAGCCCAGTTATTTGTTTCATTTAAAACAAAAAGACAAACTCCTCCTTAAGTCTGACATCCAAATAGCTGGTACTGCATACTTAGGGATGAGATAAAGCCCATGATCTTGTCTATGTTAGGCAACTGCTCTACCACTGAGGTACATCTGCAGCCCACAGTTTGCCTTTTGATCCTGTCTTAATGAGCCCGAAACTGCTAAACCTACTTGCCACTCTGTGGTAAGGATCTACCACAATTTCCTGACTCTGAAGCTATGAACATCTAAGAAGAGATTTGCACGAACAATTCAAAGACTTTGAGGGAAGCACAAAGCAGAGTATCATGATTAGAGATGTTTTCAAAGCCATTCCTTCCTTTACTTCTCCTAGTTTTCATTTTTATCCTTCTTTATTATTTCTTAACAGTTTTTCTTTGAGCAAATTTATTTTTATCCCAATTAAATGCATTTACTTATGCAGAAAACCTTACGTTACACGGAAGACTTGGAAAAAGTATTATTTGATGTAGATAGAAATCAAAGATAAAAATAAATGCAATGAAAAGAAATCAAAGATAAAAATAAATCCAATGAAAATAAAGTAATATTACAAAAACAGTTCACCAAAAGTGTTCTCCTTGAATTAACCTGAATGATTGAAAGAGGGTAGAAAAGAGATTAACTTCCTCACTGTGTGATTCCAAGTCACTTAACGTCAATTGTGGTCAGCTAAAATCTCATGGAACCTTTCCATGGTCTTGTTAGATATATGCCTGCAAGAGGAGCCCCCACATTTGACCCTGTGGGGAGGATGCAGTTAATTATGAACCTCAAAAGTCTGGGTCATGAGCTGAGAGGGCAAGTAGATGGGACAAGGGCAGGGGTATTGCCTAAGACAGTGGACAAAAGCTATCCATGCTGCTTATCTGAATTTTCAAGTTTTGCCCCAGGCCACCTAGCTATTGCCAAGTGTAACACCCCCCAAGCCTCTGTATTAGGTACTTGTAGATGGCCACACAGAGGGAGGGACAAGTGGCAAAGAGAGAAGGAAATATCTTTTTATTGCTGGTCTGAAGCTCGTCAAGGGTAGGGCTCAGCATACTAAGTCTTTTTCTAACTGTACCTTTCTAACTAAAGATAAAAAGATAAAGTAGCTCCCTCAACCACAGTGGAGTTTCATGTGTCTTTGACAAGCAGCATAATTAAGATCTAGCATAAACACAGAGCCTCAAAGGACAGCAAAAGCTGACTAAATGGGAATTTGTTTTGTTTGGCTTTTCTTTCCTTTATTTAGTTTTTTGGTGGAAATCTCACTTTGAAGAGGGCCAGCCCTAAGCAAAAGTGTGGATTTTTGCCTCTTCTGGAGCATCCCCTGGCCAGTTGGTCACAGCTCTGTCCTGGGAGCCTACAGCCCGTGTCCTCAATACCACCCTTGTAGTGAGGGCTTCTCTCATCTTGCTCAGCACATGCCTCAGTTTCCCAGAGTACTGGGGATTCCAAGTGTGCACCAGTTTATCTGGCTAGCTATCTCATATTTGAGTGGAATAAACTTAAATGAACTGAAACTTTCTGAGGATCAATTCTGTCATTGGGACAATGGATTGTCAGGAAGAGTAAATGAAGTAAATCACGGAAAGCATTTTACACAGTTCCTAGAATTTAACAGTCACTAAAATTTATCATTATAGGTCAGTAGCCCTCATTCAAAATGCCTAAAACCAGAAGTCATTTGAATGTCTTTGAATATTTACATATACATAAGGAGATCTCTTAGGGATGAGCCCCATGTTACAGACACCTTAAACACAGACCCTGACAATAACATTATAAAATACTGTCATAGTTTTGTGTATGAAACAAAAAAATCTTCATAGTATGGAATTTTTCCTTTGTGGCCTCATGTTGGTGCTCAAAAGCTTCAGGTTTTGAAGCATTAGAGTCTCAGAGTTTTAGCAAACAATGCTCAACTTTCCTTATCATATGTAAAAACCATCTATTGTTCCAGAACCATCCCTTGGCCAGGATGACCATATTCAAGCACACGCAGCTTAGGTGGAATCATGTTACAAATATATTGCACAGGATTCATGCCTCCTCCATAAACTAATTTTAACGATTATTTATTTTATTTTGCCCTGGAGCTGTCAGTCAACAATAAGTGTCCTCTCCTTCACTTTTCTGACACAGTGCTCATTTTGTGAAAGGTAATGTCATTCTCTATTTCCTAGAGAGGGACCACAGGGCAAAGATCTTGAAGGCAATGGGAGAATTAATTAGGCCTACTCAACCTTCAGACATGAAATGACAGGTAAATAGTACCACTTGAGAAATACATATTCTTTGACCTCTGAGAGGCTTACATGTGAAAGGAGTTCCTATTTATCCACCATTTCCATCATGATGGGAACACAAGGGCTCCCAATCAGACTGCTATTAGCCCCGTCCCACAAACGCTTGCAGGTGCTATCACAGGAAAAATGAGCATCTATCTTCCAGTTTCAAATTAGTCCATAATGGGTAATTTCATGCAGACATTATTTCTAAACAAGAAATTCCCTAAATGCTAATTGCTTCTAAGAGCTGTTCAGTTAAAGGGAATAAATATTTCCACTCATTACAAGGGATGCCATTTTCCTAGTTAATGCAGAGAAGCTGTAAGTGGAATTCTGTAAGAAAAAGGAGGCCAGGGCTCTGGGGATTACATGGTGCCTCCCATATATGTGCTGAGGTGTCAGACTGGAGGGCCTTGAGATGAATTTGGCTCAGAATCAGTAGATCTGACAACCCGGAGTACATATTACTGAATGTCAACAATAGCTGAGTCCTGAACGCAGCACAAGATCAGACAACTGTCAATGTGAGGCTAAGATTAATAACAGGCAGAGATTCCACTTTCTTATTAGCACTAACAACTCCTCCGCATGGTATTCAATAGGAGACTGTGACAAACTGGAGAGCAGATCCCTGTTTGGCTCCAGTGGGGAGTAGAGATTTTATGACTTCTGTCAGCAAATGCCACTTTTATAGTGTGAAAGAGAAAAAAAAAAATTACCCCTGGGGGAGACATGGCTGATTGAAACTACATGAGGACCATGAAAGACAGCTAGAGGGTAGAGTCCCAGAAACGCCACCAAAACATCAGGATGACACAGACAGCCTGTCTTAATAAAAACTTCCCATAGAAGTATGCATTTCATCTTCGTAGTAGGTGGTGCTTCATTGCTGTGAACAAATACCTGATGTAAACAACTTAAAGGCCAAGGGGTTTATTTTTGCTCATGGTTGCAGAGGTTTGAGTTCGCAATCAACTGGTTGGTATGCTTCAGACTCGAGACAAGACAGGACATCATGGCAGATGGGTATGGGAAGGAAAAACTGCCTTTGTCATGGCAGCCCAGGAAGTAGAGACTGATGGAGAGAGCCAGAGAGGAAATGGGACAAAATACAGTCGTCACAGGCATGCTCCACTGTCTGCCTCCTCCCATTGTACCTCACATCCCAACAAGTGCACACAACTAGTAACTCATTAACGGATTAATCCACTTGATGACAAAGAACTCTCATGACCCATCAGCTCTTGACATTCTATCAGCTGGCAACAAACCTTTCAACAGGTTTTGGGGTAACATTTTAAGTCTCAAGCATAACAATCTAGTTGCCACTGCTGGGCTGGAAGGGAGGACAAAGTGTGGCTTCCCGGTGAGCTGGAGCTAGTCCCACCTACAGGGTGGTGATAAATATTTATCAAACAGTTTAGTGCATAAACACATACCTGCCAAATGAATTGAGATAAATGCTTTGAAAGAAAAAGAGACATTGGGAAGGTGTATAAATAGAGGATGACCTAGACAGGGACTTTGTCGGCAGGCCCAGCTGGGCATTGACAAGTGTGTTCAGAGCTGCAGGATGAGGATATGACAATAGAAAGGCAGAGCTATGTGCAAAGACCTCAAGGACAAGGAGGTCTAGTGATCATAGGAAACAGAAAGTAAGCCAGCGTGCTTGGAACCAGGGAACCTAGAAAGAAGGTGGCATGAGACAATACTTGAGGCTAAGACAAAAGTTTACATCATATCTCCAGGGTTTTCAATCTTTGTCCAAAGAGCAATAGCTCAAAGGAGCTTTCTAAAGCGGCCACTGAACACATGATAAATTCACTATGGAGAATACATCAAGAGTAGATGTGAGTAGGTTATTAGGAGGCTATCACGGCTCCAGCTCAGACAGAAGATGGCATCAGTAGAGAAACAACCAATCCCATTACAGCTGTCCTGGTTCTATTTTTTTTTTTTTTTTTGTTTCTGGAGAGCACTGTTTCTTTTCCCTTACTTCTCCAACATTCATACTGTCTTCTGTTCCTCCTCCCTTCTGCTTCCACAAAAATCATGTTCTCTATCCTTAAAGATAGTAATAACACCAGCAACAAAACACACCCTTACGTGGACAGCTATCTCCATTATTTGACCTCTATATCTCACATATCCGAAGGCATAATTTAGACTTAGGGACTCTTTCTTTTTTCTCAATCTTGAGAAAATCAGGCTTTTGTTTTTATCACTTCAGTGACACTCTTGATGGTTATTATTTGCTTCCTAGGTTATATCTGTATGGCTTCCATGACAGTTGATGTATTTTGCTGCATTTAACAGTTTTATCCACGCTCATCTGCTAGAAATTCTCTCCCACGTTTAGCCTTTGGGAGCCTTTTACCCTCTGGACCCCTCTACCTTGTCATCCTCAGCTGCCTTCAAGCTGTTCGTGCCCCACCCCTACCTCCTTATTCTCGATTTTATGACAAAGAGATTTTCTTAGAGGGTTGTTCTCTGGGCCACTTCCTGGTGGAATCTAACATAACTTGATGTGAGTTTCTTTTCTAACTTTCTTCTGTAGTCTACTCATGAGCTTCAGATCACCTGACAATAGATCTGACTTCAGCATCACCATGAGGACAAAATGCTGAAAGGGAAGAATAAGCATAAAATACTATCTTCCCTGAAAAAGGACATTTTAAATTGTCCATCTGGGTCAATCTCTCTTGCAACCAGTTCATCTTGCATACTTCAACTGTCCTTCACTAAGATGATTGTTTGTTTAAACGTAAAGTAAAAATAACTGCCTGTGAGTGTGAGGGTTACCCAGCCTCTCTCTAACACAGACCAACCCTTTCTTGTATCTTGGGTATAATTTCCACTTACCTATTCATACTTCAGGGCATTTGAAGGAACTGCCCCCACTCAGTAATCTATATCCCTGATATTATTCTGTAAAGTGAATTTCTACTTTGGAATACTTTTAGATGTACAGAAAAGTTGCAAACATAATTTGACATGTTCTCATATAACCTTCATCAAGTTCCCTCAGTGCTAATGTCTTTCTTACTAAACCATGGCATAGCTCTAAAACAATAAATTAAAATAAAAAAGGAAATTAACACTGGCACATTATCAGGAAATAAACTTTGGATTTTTTTAAAGAAAAATTTTTTATCAGTACACTTGTGCAATACACATTGTTTACATCCATCTTTGGAAGTAGAGAGACATATTTAACATATCTCAATGTCCTTTATTTTTCTTTCCTTCCTTTCTTCCCTCCTCCCTGTATCTAGATCCCATTCTCATTTGAAAAATAATCTATCTCCCTATTTACTATTGCCTATCTCTTGTCTTTTAAAATTATCTGTACTTTAGTAAATTCTGAATTCCACCAGTTTTTCCTGTGTTAGGATGAAATCTATGAGCCATGCTTAATTTATCCCCTTAGTTCCCATCAGCATGACTTTGCCTAAATTTCTTTTCCTCTCACCCATGATCTTCCAATTACTGTTCAACTTTTCCCTTTCCTTGATGTCTCTAGCTTTTTGCACAGCTCTAACTCCTAATCATTTTTCACATGAAATCTTCTCCTCCTTCCTTCAAACTGCCCCAAAGCTTACACTTTATTCCACAAAATGTAGTCTTATCACATACAGTACCTCGGCTCATGAACCTAATTCTTTCCATGATTCTGGTCCCAAACCGAATTGGATGAGAACTGAATCAAATTCAATGGTTAGGATCTATGTTGACTTTATGAGGAAATCTGATTCAGCTCTCTTCCAATTCAGTTTGCAACCAGAATCATGATGAGAATACAGTTTATGAACCGAGGAATCAGTCTGTGCCATGCCCCTCTCAATCTAAATAACCTCAATGTGGAAGGAACCAACATTAATACTGATTCATTCCCGCCAAGATCATAGCAACCAGAATCACAGTAAGCATCAAGTCTGTGAACCAAATTATCAGTGTGTATTATGTCCCTGTCAGTGTCAGTAATCCCAACATGGAAGGAACCAACTATATTACTGATTCATTTCTAGTAAGTTCATAGTAACTGCATGCTGAGAATCATTCCCAGTGTAATTTTTCCTCAACATTTTCCTAGTAGAAGAATTATTGATGGTTTGACCTTCCAAACAGCTAAGTCCTACTCCAGATGATAAGACAAAAAGACTTTCCTTTAAATTCATCAGCAGAAGCAACAGCTTTAAGAGAAACACGTGTAATTTGTTATACCCAAGGAAAATGTTTTTTTCCTCAAACAGGTGTTTTATTTGGCAAATGCAGGCCACTTGTTGCATTTGCATAATGCATGTTTGTAGAAACAGCTTGCGATTTTTTCTGGCTTCGGAGTGGACTGGTGGGTGACATATCTCCTGTAATATATTCTTCAATTAAACAGGCAGATAGAAATAGAATTTAAATATTCAGGAATAATAATTGTTGGGGAGAGAAGCCCTAAGCGATATTCCTTACTGTCTATCATTTTTCTATTCTTATTCCTTAAATTTAGGGCTTATTAACATTTTTTTAATATTTCTTTCCAAGCAAGCAGAGAGGTGCACACAGAAGTGAACCTGAAGAGTGATAGGAAATTAGGATGTGCCGCAGTGCGCTAATGCTTTATATTGCAGATGGCCATGCACGCTCACTTCTTCGTGTTTCTTAAGAATAAATTATAAGTCAAGAAATAATAGATTATTTACACACGGTTTTACTGAAAAGGAAGGAAGAAAAGAAAAGAATTGTTAAGAAGAGGTAGAGGTTGGAAGATAATAAGTATTCATTAAATACTTATCATAACTCACTGTATATGGTTATATAAGGACTAGAGTTATTTTCTCATTTAAGCCTCAAAAATCCCTTTCACTCATCTCATGCAGCCATTATCATAAACCTCTTTGCATAGATGTGACAACAGAGGCTCAGAGAAGTCACTTGCTCCACATTTGAACTTGCTTGATTTCAAAGCCCAGCTTGCACTACAGCAGCTCAGGAGGGGAGGTAATAATCTTTAATTTCAGGCTGTGATTTAATTCTACCCATACAGGGTGAAGCCCTGTAGGGGCTTAGCAGCATGAAGAGACTCTTCTACCCCAGGGTTCTTCTGAAAGGCAGAAAGAACATATTTCTCCATGTTCTTTAGATTCAAGAAGTGTGGGTGCAGAAAGAAAAGACTTCTTGCCCTGTATGCTTTCTCTGTAGCAGGGTGGGCAGAAGGAAAGAGGAGTCAAATGGGTAAGCTCAGTCGGGGGCAGAGACCTCCGCAGAGAAAGCTCCTGCAGAAACCTTGAAAATGGTGCTGGACTTAACAACACAGTTCTTTTCCGAGCCTTGTGCATGTTGCCACAGATATTATCATGTAAATGCCTGTTAACAGATTCATACCTCATGGGGATAAAAATGAGTCACTTGAAAGAGAAAACAGGCAGTGGAGACCTCCATGTAAATTTATATGACCTCTGGCAACCATTCCCAGGGAGCCATTATGCTCTATTGTGTGAAACACTAGCTCAGGAGGAAGTCCCTAAACTTGAGAATGGATGCAACTGCCCTTTGTGGCTCCTGAGGAGCTATTATAGTCAGTGAGGTGGATGAAATGGGTTGTCTTCAGGTCTCCTGTGACTGTCTACAGCCATCCATGAACAAACCCATCGCCTGACACATGCTTCTGTTGGGACTTGTTCAGACACCTGTGCTAAGCATAGTCAAGGGGTTAGGTTCTGAGGAGAGGAAGTCCCCCACCAGGTGCCATCAGGCTGCACCATCATCCTTAGATGACCTCTAGCCAGAGGCAATGGTGGACCCTGTCAACACTATGGTGACCTCAGCCTGGCCTATCTTTTCTTAAAGGAAAAAATGCGAGTGGGGAAGACGCCACTCTACAGGCTCAGGAATACTAAGAGTTTTACAAGGTCTGCTATTTCCCACAGTCGAAAGATGTAGGGAGAGGTCTCAAATGAGTGAAACTGGCCACTTGAAATCACACCCTCCTTAGCCTGCTTTTCCCTTGTCTGGTTTGAAAGGGGCTTTGGGGGTGAAAAATGGTTTCTTCTCTTTACCACAAGAGAAACAGCTTCTCAGGCTTAATGATAAATAACACTCCTCCTCCTTATTGGAAGTGAAATATGTAGAACTGGGGAGTGTGGGTCCCTGGATGTTTCATCCAAAGGATCAGCTTCTCTGTACTTCACAGGACCCTGAGTCACACAGGTGTGTGGCTCACAGCTCAAGCTGTGAGATGCTTCAAGAGCATTTGGAAATTTAGATGATCTTTTATTTACAGTCATGGGCCACTCAATCTATATGCTCCTAAGCACTGAATATGTCTCATAAAACAGGGTTGCATCCTTAAATGGCATCAGAAGAATTAAGACAACATTAAATCTCTCTTCTTGATTCCCAGTTGTAGGATTTGGGACTCAGTTATTATATTTGGAGTTTCCCCCTTTTTTCCTGTGTTACACAATCACTCAATGTATATTTACTATGAATTTACTATGTAGAAATTCTAGCACTTTGCTAGAATTCTGTGGAACACTCACATATTTCCATATGTAAGATATATATATATATATATATATATATATGTATCATGTTAACAATACACAGATAAATAGAAGTATATACATATGCACATGTATGGTCCTTATTTTTAGGAATTTACAATACACTAAAGGGAAATAAAAGTATGCAAAAAAATTGAAATAAGACAGCTAACAAATTACAGAGCTTTTATTAAAGATATGGTGCTTTGCCTAGTACATGCTAAGAGCATCACTGAGGCTCTATGCTTACACACTTGGGTTTTCCAGTCCAAGCCAAACACATCCTTGACTGAATTTATTGATAAGATACAGACAGAGAAATTAAAACCTTTGACAGGGACATGGATGGTCATGAGATTTTGAGTCTAATTCGAGGGGCTGGAGTAAAAAAGAAAATGTGAAGGTCATTGGATTACAAAAAGGGGCATCTGTGTGATCACTTCATGTTTCCTCTGCCAGTGATGGGAGAAGCACCTCATGCCACTATAGCCCTCAGATGGGGAAAAGGGGGTGTCGGACAGTGTTTGCCCAATGGCAATATTACTGCTTGGGGACTCTGGAGAAGAGTCTTTGTAGGAATCTGATGAGAAGAACTTTAGAGAAAAGGTTATTGCTGAAAAATAACTAGGAAACCAAGTGCCTCCTTGGTTCGTAAGCATCCCCCCTGTGCCAGAGTTTATCCTGGAAGCCCCATTTCTAAAGGCAGAGGCAGCCTTGGTCGGGTGACCAGGAACAGCTCCTCTGTTTTCTGCTCTGAAGGGTTCAGGCACTTCGGCATTCATATATCTAGGCTTGCTTTTGGGAACAGATTTTCAGAAATCCCATTATTCCTCTCTCTATTTTGGTTTCCCTGCATTCAAAAATGATGTCCTGGCAGTTGGAGAAGGCAAGCGTGTGCATTTTCTAAGTAGGAATCATGCAGAGTCGAACATCGCTTTATCCAAATAAACTTTTGCTTTCAGAATTTCAGTGGGCATGTTTCTTTTTTTAGCTTAAAAATTTTCTGGTCTGTATTAACAGTTTCTTTCACCAGCTTAGTCTTTCCCATTTTTGTCAGCTGTGGACCCAGCTAGGGTGAATTTAATTTAATTTTTGTGTGTGTGTGTATGTGCCTTACTTTAAACAGTCTCAGAAACGGACTGTATTCTGCCATCAATCCATGCAGAGAAATCACACTGACACGAATGCAGGCACTGTGCAGGAATCAAAGCCAGGGCACGGCTTCATAATATCTTTTTTGAAAAAAAAAATCCAGCTTTTTATTTTGTCTGCTAGTAACAAAAATACACAGACAGAAATTAAAGCAAGAAACCAGGCTATGAGAAACTCGAATTCCTTGATGTTCTTGTTTAATCTTTAAACTATAACAGGATCAACTCTCTTTTAAAGAAAACCTTACAGCATGAACACATGAGTAATTAAAATAAAAATAATGCTAGTTAACATTTATTAAATATGTATTACATCTCTAGTTTGTGGTAAGCACTTTTTAAAAATAATAACCCTCTAGAGTAGGAACTATTCTTAAACGTCCTTTTAATTTTGCTGGTAGATATAAAGCCAGAATTCGAATGAATGAAGTCTGACCACAGATAACACATTCTTAAGGACTTCTCTGCACTGTGGGGAAGAGGTACCAAAGCATATTGTCAGATTTAAAAATGCAAGAACAGAAGCATGCATTAAGCACGTATTAAGCACGCATTAAGCTGCTTTATCAAAGGTAGCTGGCTGGACTCTAACACAATCAAAAAAGGAACAAAGACAATTCAGTTGAGTTTGTGTGGACACTATGATAATTCATAATAACAAGACTTTTAAAAATATCTACCTTCCAGGAAGAGGACAGACCCATGAGCCAGGGAGCAGCCCCATGTGCCTGGGAAGTAAAGCTGCTATGTTCCCCTGAACCCGCTAAGTTTAGCTCCAGCTCTTTCTGCACAAACCAACGAGTGACATGAGCTTCACTTTCTGGATAAGTCAAGAGTTGGAGTCAAGGCAAAATAGCTCCTGCCTCAGCATGTTCTGGCTCCCTGTTCTGGATCACTCTCATTTAAGAATCCCCCACTCGTATGTTATTAGGATTGTAATGAACCCGTTTCTATGTTGACAACATACAAATTGGTTAGAGGCTAAAAAAAGAAAAACACATATTTCAAGGAGTTGCCGAGTTTTGCCTACATATTTTTGAGGACTGCCCTGATTATTTTTCATTTTATTTCATTAATTCCTTTATTCAGTTAAGAAATCTTTATAAACGAGTTACCATGCTGGGCACAGCATGTCATGCTAAAAGAGACACAAAGATGGATGTAATCAAGCTATGCTGTATGCATGCATGAAACTGCCATAATGAAACCCAGTCTAAAGAGAGAATCATAGATCCTGATACTATGTGGAATGATCTAGGGCAGTAGGGCTACACTGAGACGGTCAACTTGATAAACAACAACAACAAAAAAGCTTTGTACCCTCCATCTTCCATTAAGATGGTTTTTGTTGGGGCTCCATTTCCCAGTTTTACTTGCATCAAGGGAGAGCTACTTCACTATGCATGCAAGACAGCAGTAAGGTACGTCACTTCCTGGACCATAATTAGGAAACGGTATCACTGTCACAATTGAAGAAAAGCAAAGCCCCTTACTAATCATAGTGAGGGCTGTGCCTTTGGCTACTGAATCATGAGGGGAATGAGACACACATTTTCTCTTAACTCACTGAGAATCCAGGTTTTTCTGTTACTAAAACTAACATTGCTTTAATTAATGAACAACCCATAAGAAAAGTGACGAGGAAGAACCATCGTATGATGTGCTTTGCCACTGTGCCTGTACTCTCCGAGGACTTATATATTTCTATTTCTAACATCTTGTTTAGCATTTCACTATGATTTGTGTATACTCGCACCAATTACTAGTAACACGAGCATCCCAGTAATGGTTTGAAAATTAAGCATCTTTTTCTTTATGAAATAGATTTAATTGAAAAAAATGTTCTTACAGATTCCATTGCTGTAAATTAATCTGTGCTTCACATGTTTCAGAGAATTTCAGAGTTAAAGGGGCCTTGGAGGTAAATCACTTGAAAAAGGGCAAAATAATGCTTGGCATAAAGTAGGCATTGTCCTAAGACCTATTCTATAAACAGTTTCACTTTTCACCCTCACAAAATCTTATGAAGAAGCAGAATAGACTAAAGTAATTGTCTGTGATGGTATGAACAGCTATTTGGAAGAAGACAAGACATCATAATAGCTAGTGCTGACTTAATATCAGCTTGTTTTGAAGTCCCACCAAACTGTTGTTTTTTTTGTCTCCACTGCTTTTATCATGTTGTATCTTATTGAATTTGTTTATATGTGAGAGTATAAACAAAATTTTTATAGGCAAAGAGATAATATAGAAACCATTGTTCGTTTTCTGTTAGCTGGTTCTAAATACACTGTAATACTTTCATTCTCTTGAATGATTTCACACTGTCTTGATATGTTTGATGCTATAGTATGCAAAATTATACTCAAATATTTCAAGGAAAGAGACACTATGGTAACTACTCTTATGACAGGTTATCTTGTGGTGAAACACTATGTTGCTTACATTGTTCTGTTCTGATCTGTGTTGTAATGTTGTTATGTCCTCTTTTATCTCAATCTTCTCTTTTTTTTCTTTTTTAAAAATTTATTTATTTTTTATTTTTTTAATTAAGGGAAAATAAATTTTAAAATAGCAGTATATATTATAGTAATTTTTTGATTTTCTATTAACTTTATTTGAACCCCTGTACTGCTCTCACCATGTTGTTTTGACTGATTTTACTCTATTCTGTTTTGTTTGGTAGTATAAAGTTTGAGGGTATAGGCAACTACTTTGAAGGTAAGAAGATTCACTATGATGCCCATTCTGGTTTGACTATTATCTTCTTTTGAAGTCCTGTAACGTCTCCAATGTTTTGGTTTTATTGGTTTTGTTTTGTACTGTTTTGTTCAATTTTATTATACCTGATGATATAGGCAATTCTTTTAAGATAGCAAGAGGCATTACGGTAACCATTGTTGATTGCCTGGTATTCTGTTTTTACATCATGTACTATGTCCATCCTTTTGTTTTGATTGACTCCATTTTGTTTTGTCACATTTGGTTTTATTCTCTTCAAAAAAAAAAAAAAGTAATAAGAACTGTAGGAGTAATAAAACCCAAAATGTGTAATTGTTATTGTAAAAAAGAGAGGAAAAGAAAGTGCTTTAAAGGATATAACTGCATGTATATTTAAGTGTGTAAGATAGATAACCATATTACTAAGTTTTTGTTGGATCATTGAACAGAATTGTTTGCGATCTCACTGTTTGAATGTCCACTTTGTATGCTTTAATTTTGTAACTTGAACAACTATTTCTAAGATGACAATATGTAATCTGTTAACTAGTGATGTCTTACTGCTTATTTTTTGAAATTCTGTATTACTTGTACCCTTTTACTGTTTTGCTACTTTTTTCTCTTTAAATAAAATTTAAAAAAAATTTTTAAAAAAGTAATTGGCCTAAAGTCACACAAAGATGCTAAGTGGTGGTCGGGATCTGAATCCTTTCTGGCAACAAGGCTAGGATATGTGACCTTTATACGTGTATCTTCAATGCTGTTGTAAATAAAATCATTCCACCCACTTTTAGCAAACAAAATAAAACAAAACTTGAATCATCTGCCACCAAATGCCATGGTAATATAAAGTGATTTCATAAAATTATTTTTTAAGCTATCATTTTAAAGTCATATCAAAAACAAAAGAGAAGTAACATGATTCACTGGGAAAAACTGTCATTTGAAATTAAATGTCTATGCTGTGACTCTAGTTCTACAGTTGTGATGGTGGGCATGCGGTTCTCACCTCCACATTCCACATTCTACTACCAATTCTTTGGTTCTCATGAGGAGATCTCTTGCCTATGCTTGGAGCCTCATGGTTCTCAAGGCTTATCTTCATTCCCAGGTACAAACGTAGGTACCTGATTCCACCATGTACAAAGTATAGTATTCGTCCAGCCAGAGGTCAAGAATAGGTGTGCTGTGCAGGCTAGGTCAATGAAGTCCAACATGACTCAGTGGCAGGGGATTTATTAGAATTACTGGAAAAGGAAAGCCTTTTCTCTCCAGAGATTACTGGAACATAGTCTATAGCTACCTGCTGGGAGAGGCAGGAACTAAAGTAAGAAACGAAACATGAAACATATACATACATGGAGTCATAGGATGGAACAATCTTGAGTAGAAGGAAGTCAGAGATGTGATCCCTTGGACTCTGACAGACATGGATTCTGTCATCCCAGTCAATATACTTCGTTTTTTCTTATGGTTAAATTGGAGTTTTGTCATTTGCAATAACATGAATAGTAAAATCAGTTAATTACTTGCTAAATGATTTTCCAGAAAAAAAGTAAGCATCAATGCTTTTTAAAATTGGTATGAAGAATTTAAAAACAGGAAACAGTGACAAAAGAATTGCTCTTCGGAAGACAAGTCTCAGCTTAGTGATTTGCCTGTCAATCCCCCAGGCTCCCTCTCCTGTCTGTGAAATTAGTTGGCTTCTGTAAACCTTGTTTAGAGCCTGGAGTTTTGGAGGTCTTTTTCTGTTCTTTGAGGGTGAGCATCTCTACCTGCAAGATAGTTGCATGTATACAGTAGACCAACATGATTTATCATAGTCTAGCAAAGTGCTTGGTGTTTAGTAAATATTTAATACCTAGGAAGGTGCTTAATATTTAGTAAGTGCTCAGTAAAGCATGTTTAAAAATAAAGGAAAAATGGAAAAAGGATGTTAACCTTTTGCATTAGATCCACTGGAAATTGTCTTCTCAGTGTATATCTTCTAATTGGCTCAGGGGCTATGAGACAGGGTCCTAGTAGGCTAAAATTCCTACCTATGAGCAGAATAGGAAAGGAAAGCACAGTTGTTGCCTGTTATGGGGCCTGAATACTTCCATCCATTTTTTCTGAATAGCGTCAGCTTTGTTTGAACAATTTTCTCATTCCCAGTCTAGAAAGTCCAGTGCGGGAGATGCCATCTCTTGAATAGTTTATTCCTTTCTCCTGCTTCTAGTGTTTGATTTAGGAAACAGACCATGACACAAGTTACTTCAGTAAGACTCAAACTGAGGAGAGTATGGTTTATTCTAATGAAAAAAGAGATATTCTTCTACTACAAGGTTGGGCTAGTCAGCAGGTAAAATTGCACACCTCGCCCTATTAAGATGGTATCTTTTCATTACAAGATATCTTCCTGAGAAGGCCAACAGGGGAAACAAAGGCAAGAGAAGGAGATACTATGTTTTCATGGACCCATTTGGGCATCAAGATCCAGCTTCTGCCCCAGCCTACCTGTTCTCAGTTATGTGAGGCAACGAATTCCCCCTCAAGTTTTGCTGAAGCCAGTTAGAGCTCAGCTACTGTCATTCGTAAGACAGAGAATCCTGTCTCACATGGTAAAGCAGTAGCATTCCACAGAGGCTTGATACCAGAGGCATAAGAAGCTGGCTTTTCAAAGCTAGAAGTTGAACTTTAAATGTGGCATTTGGTAATGCCATCAGGGACAAAAAAGTTGTGAAATTTTGAAAAATTCTCATTTTGCTATATTGGGTGAGAGAGGGGATTACTTTTCACATTTTGAGTTTCCTCTTTTGTAAAATGAGGAATGGAATTAACCTAGGCTCCACACACGGAAGGCTGTAGAGTGAGGCTGACCCATGTAACATTCTATTGGACAATCTCTCTCCTCTAACCAATAGCATCCTTTTAAGAAAGGAGGCAGGTGTCATGGCGAGGTAAAAGTAAACATGTATTAGCCCACCTACTACTTGCGCACAATTATGCTTGTGATACCATAAGCAAAGTTCTTTTGGGAGCTTCAGGGGTACCCAACACTTCTGCCTCTAATTTGCCTTTCTCCAATGCTTGAATTTGTACATATGGTAGTTCATTATGGCTGAGCAGTTCTAAAGAGGGCTGAACTATTTATTGGCTAGCACACCTGCCTCTTCAAGCTGCTCTCTGGACTCCAGAGAGCTACTATCCTGGGGACTTCTCTATTGATGATGGAGTTGTGCATACATTCAAGACATGGATGATATCGAAGAATCCCACAGGGTCTGTATCTCCACGATCAATCCATCTGACTTCTTTACTGTTTCCCCTTTTCCTGCAGGGCTGGCAATCAATTGTGTGCTAGCTACTCTCTAGGTCAGAATCTAGGGAGCCTTGGAATTGAAATGCACAGTGTTTCATTAGCTACATCAGCAAGAAAAGTGGAGAGGGGAAAGGCAGAAAGAGACTCCTATAAACAGTTTCACCAAATGAAGTGCATATTAATTGGCTGTTGATTTATCCCCCCCAGGAAACACTGAGGAAAAACAGTGAAACAAAGAAAACCCAGTGAATGACATTAAATCACATGTGCTATCTAGCAACATAGATGGGAAAGGCTAAAACAATGGAGAGCAGAATGAGAAGTAAAAACTCTGTGTGTACACAACATTTCTGTACCTACCTGCCTTGTCAGACTGGGTAGCAGCATAAAAAAAACTCTACTTTAAGAAATAAACATGAGAAAAATTTTCCTGTTACTTCAGATTGCCTGAAAGCACCATACAGGGCTGCATTAATGGAGATTAAATACATTTAGAGAGAATAACTCAAAAAAGTTGATCAAATCTGGCACCATTTCCTTCAAAATGAAAAATAAAAACTTAATTTACCAGGATACAGATGAATTTCCAGATTTATTGAAATAGTTTGGAGTAGAATAAATTGAGTAGGAGCCACAAATCATTCTTTGCTGGTATTTCAGATTTCCTACCTTGAACTGAGACCTGAATAACACAAACTCTCAATTTTGTGTGATGCTCTGAAGAGATACCGGTACACATTTTGATATTTCTTTTTAATGGGTGACATCCTTTTAACCTTCTTTTCACCCCTTTTTGGAACAAAGGAATTACAATGACAAATGCAAATAGGTGAAGGCTGATATTCACTGACTGGCTGAGAAGAAAACACAGTTTTATATGTCTTTGGCACCTGAAAGTCACATAACTCCATATGCTGGAGGAGCGTAAAAGCAAGTTTTCATTAGAAATGGAAATTTATGGAAGGCAAGGAACTGTTACTTTTTGACTTATGCCCATAGATGTGACCATATTTAAAGTTTACATTATTTCAGTATGGCTCTGCAAAATGAAAGAATGCTTGATTTCAATAAAATGAAAAGAGAACACTATTTCTATTTCAAATAAATGATCAGACCACAAGAAGAGAAGGAGGAAGCTAAAAGAAGTGGCAAGTTCACAGTGTACATTCTGGGAACTAGTCTCTGTGTAAATTGTATTCACACATTGTTATTTCCTTATAAAAGAAAGAAAAGAAAACCACATTTCACTGTTTTCCCACTTCCTGGAAGAGGAAACTGAGGCTTTAAATATTTAGCAGCTTGTGCACAGTCTAAAATCTCTTAAGCATCTGGGTCTGAATGTGAATGTGACGGTGACTCCAGCATCCATGCTTGTGATGGTGGCTGCAACGATGATCCCTATCCACTGGTCTCAGCTGGATTTACCTGGCATAGGCTGCAAACCATTCCACAAGTTTATCACTACATGAACCATGGCTATACCTCATGGTTGACTGAGTGACGTCCAGAACCACTCTGCCTCTCAACCAGTCACAAACTTTGGCTAACGGTCACATGACAGGACAGTATCTGGGGCTTGCTGCACCCCTAAACTTGACAATACTTGCTAAATATGTGAGATTTCTCATCATGACCAAAGGGTTTGATGGCAGGCAAGGAAGCCTTTGGCTGATGGAGTGGCAAAATTGGAGATAATGAAGTGGTTTGGAATCACGCCTGTACAATTCTCCATAAGCCAGACACATCTCCATCAGGTCAGCACAAAGGAAGAGGCTGGGCTGATGAATAGAGGAACAGCTTTGGCATCCAGGATACCGGAGAGCGGCTGCATTTTCTCCTTGTCTTAAGTGTACACTGCCGTGGCATCTAACTGCATTAACGAGTTTCCTGGGGATTGGAGCTGGAGCTGTGGAGGGCTTATTAAACCGGGGTTCAGAAGCCCTTTTCTCTGAAATGTTGTACTCTGTTCCCCAGTGGTGTGCTCTGCTGCCAGTGCTGCCTGGGTCTGCCCCGGAGCATCCAGTGGTCATCTAAAAACATAGCCCCTGCCTGCCCTGTACTGCCCCAGCCTAGCGTGCACCATCTCCAGACTAATGTACGACCCTTTCTCCTTAGCCTTGCCTGGTGGGCTGAAACCCGCATGTTCTAATGAACACAGCCATCCTGGAAGGAGGAAAAAACAAACAAGTGGAAACAAAAAGGAGGGAAAAAAAATCCTGTTTTCAGTGAGAGCCAATCAATGTTTCATCTTTCATGGAGAGAAAAGAAACAGAGCTTTCATTCAAACTCAAAAGCACTGCCCTTTCGCTGTGCTTTGAAAATTAAGCAACCACTGCCTCATTTTCAAGCACCAGAAGCAGGGACTCGGCCAAATGATCATAGAAAAGGCAAAGCATGTGCAGGTATGCATCTGATGATTAGAGACGAGGTGAGTACAAGTCATGACCTCTTGAGTGCGGCCCGCTGTCCAGCATATGCCTGGCCAGTGAGCTAGGCGAGCAGCCCCCTTGTTGATGGCATCTGACAGCTGTCTGATTGACTGACCCACATCTGCTCTGTAATCCAAAGCAGCTTTCCCATAATGTTCATTTCTTTTTCTGCAAGCAGTATTTTAAGCTGAGGTAGGGAAAATTAAAAGCTACTAATTCCTTGGTGAAAAGATCAAAAAAGTACCCAAAAGGCAGCTAAGGGGACTTTTTGTCTCTTTAATTACTCTTTTTGCAGTTTGACTGCTCCCTTGCACTTTTTTTTGGTTTTACATCTTTTGCTCCAAGTGCCAAAAACCTACTTTCTCTTGCACGTATGATAAGGCACGTATGATAAGAGCCAAACCTGGAATTAAAGCAGTGACTACTGAGTACAGCGACAGTCCTGTCCCTTCCCACCTTCCCACAGTTGCACACGGGGCGTCTTTATCAGATGAGGGAGGACCAGCTTGCTTGGGCCCCTATAATTCAGGAACTTAATGCTAATTCTAAGAAATCTTAGAGCCAATTAGAAAATATCTAATCTTTTCAATGAGTGTCACAGATTCCAAGATCTTCAAAGTCTATAACTTGAATTTAGAAAGTTTATACATTCACTTAATTATTTTCATTTATTCTTTGTATTCCTAGCAAATAAGGTGCAGTGTCTCTGTTAGACCTGTTTTTGGTCACAGGACTAAGCCTCCAAGGAGCCAGTAAACAAGAAGAGGGAGAAATGAACATTTTCTCCAATTCCAAGGTTCCATCAACCAATTTTTCCACCTAGTGCCTTCATAATGATGTGTAACTCAGTTGTCTCACTGAAAAATTTGTATTCCTGAAAAATTTGCATCACTATTTTATAACACACAGACACTTTACAGTATTAGTTATACCATCAAAAGAAGGTAACAGTAAAAACAAGTACTATAAAATATGAAAAACTAATAAATAATGGGAAATCAAATATTTGCAGTCTTATAAAATGTGATTGCCAGGCAATCATAAGAAACATAATCAATTCTCATTATTCACAGTAGTTGTGTTTTACAAAGTCAGTGAATACATGCACCGAGTTAGAGAATATTGCCTGGCTGCTTGTAAGGAAAACATGAGATTAAGTACCTGTAAATTTCTGGTCACAATATTTTTACTGACTGATAAGTGGACGGCTTTGTTTCATGTGTAATGCCATTTCAAGGTGCCTTTTTTCATATGTGTGAATGAGTGATTCATTAACACTGAATTCATGACCAGCAGTGATACAACTCATGCCTGAAGAAAATTTCACCAACACATGTATTTTTCTGTACATGGCACATCACAGCCTTCTTGCCCTGAGGATCACTGGAAAGCATAGAAGTGATGTACTTAGGGGCTGTTTCAGAGAGAAAAGCACCGACTACAAACAGAAAATTATGGAAAATGTGGCATAAAGAACTTGTTTATGGCACAAGAGCTAAAGCAATAAAGGTGTTTGGCCTCCGCTGAGGATGTGCTCAAAGGGATAAGTCAAATTTTTCCTGCCTTGCTCATGCCCACCAGTGACCACTGTGGGCTTTGGTTTTGAGTTGGCAAGTTTGTAAACATGGAGTCCATGAATAATGAGGGTTGACTTCACGAGATGCAAGGAATGCCAAGATCAAACACAGCATTTCTCTTTGACCTAATAAGAGGAATCTGAAGAGGAAATGTGGTGAACAACGTGTTGGCTTTGGATTCAGTGATTCTTAGTGTCACATGTGGGAACCACCTAGTCTTACCTGGAGGATCACATGTGCCATTTATCCCATACCTCTATAAGTTTATGATATTTGATCTTGGTCATGAGACAGAGAGAGTTGGTTCTAGTCTTTCTGAAGCATTGTGCATTGTCTCAAAACCCCTCATGGTAAATCATAAGAAAGCTATGATTCCTTCCTCTGCCCACATCTCCTTTATTGTCTCAGCTTGTTAGAGGTCTGCTTAAAGGAAAATGTAATTTGTGAGCAACTTGTGTAGTCATTGTAATGCTAGGATATAAAAAGTGTTTCAAAAAGCCTTCTCCACTGAGCTGCATTTGTTCAGGTATGATAGCGAACTCCAACGTGAAGAGGAGGTCCAATGACCAATACATCTTCTGAAATTCACTTATTTCTATAGTTTTGCTCTAGATGATGTTATTCAAAGCATATGAGTGCCAAGATTACGAAGAAACAGAAGATGAGAATAAAGTCATTGTATCTAGGACAATAGGAAAAAGACACTCTCACAGAGACCACAGTGGAAGAGGCCTCCTAATTTCCTGAAATGCTAGATAGCAAGAAAGTTCACCTCGACATCTCACAAAGTCTACCCAGACCACCACGGGTCATCCCCTCACCAACCCCACCACCCACCTTGCAATCATCAGGACCCTTGATAAGCAGAGCAGTGAACATTTCCTCTGACATCATCCTTGATGTTGGGCTGTTTCTTGGTTGCAAGTTGTTAAAGATCTGTCGGTAGAGTTTTCTTTTTTCTTTTCTTTTTGCAAATAAGAGAGGACTTGAATATATGGCATAAAATGCACGCCGTCCACAGGCAGAGGCGCTGTCTACCAGCGCTGGTCAAGGCGTTGTTTGATAAGCTGTGTGCTGGACACTCTTGTTTTCACTTTATAATGTGAGGATGAAAACTTTCTTCCTTCTACCTCATTACCACCCTGATGCTCTGTAACACAATAAAGGTCTCTAAAGAAACCAGAAGCTCTGGGTCAAAGCCTCATGTGCATTAGCACCGCTGACACTATTAGCCTAGGGCTAAATTGAGAGCAAGTGTGATCAGACAGTGACAACTAGCAAGGTAAAATCTTACATCTCAGAAGGAATCTGGATAGATTAGGACAGCCTAAGGTTGCTTCCCCATAATAAAGATTGCATAAATATACACCTATCTATTCCGGTACCCATGCCTTTTGAATAAAAGCATCATGAGCCTATTCTAGGTTTTCATCCAGATTAACTATCCCATTTTAAAGTTATTATTTCAATTCCTTTTGTAGAAAAGACCATGCTACTCTGCTAATGCTGATAAATTCTGCTGCTGCTATATGCACCACTGTGCTTGTTTCCGGGGAAGAAGCCCATGGTGTTTTCTTTGTGAGAATATGGAAAATAGTTCTTATATGGATTAAAGAACTATATGAAACTTAATTTTCTATTCCCTCCCACTACCACTCGTGCTGAGACACTATTTCCTCACAAGCCTACTACTGTAACAGGTGCCTATTTACCCTCCAGTTACGGGTCTACCTACCACAATCCCTGCACACATCACTGTCGGATAACCTTCAGGCAATGCTATGTGTATGTTTGTCCTGCTCAACAGGCTGTAATGGCTCCCTGTTGCCCAACAAACTAGACCAACATTACCTTTGCTGCTCTCGACAGAATTTTCTATTGGTCCTTCCACTATTCAGCCAAATTATTATTTTTTTTGCAACATTCTTCTCCATAAACAATTCTTGTTGGTTTCAGCAAATTCATACATACGCAGTGTAGACTTGTATCTGGAATGTCCTCTTCCTTTCATATTTTCAAATCCTCTTTCTAGCACATGAAATTTTGTCTTTTTAGTCTGGCCTACAAGATATCACCTTGATGGTTCCCCTGCTGCATGGCTGGCAGAATTTTTCTGGAATAAAGCTAGAGGGTATATATTTTAGCCTTCACAGTCCATGTGATGGCTGCTAAAACTTCTCTGTCTGTAGCAGCAACAGCAGCACAGAAGCAGCCAGAGCCAGGAGATAAGTGAATGGCATGGCCGTGATCCAAGGAAATTTTATTTACAAAGCAGGCAAAGGGTCAGAGTTGGCCCACCACTCACAGTTTGCCAAGCTCAATCCAGCATCAAATGCACACATATGCTCTCATGTAATCATTGACCTACTTGCATTTTTCCTGTGAATAATACACAAACCTAAGCTTTGACTCCCATTTTAAAATTTAAGCCTCTTAAAGACATAGGAAAAATAATAATCAAGAAGACCTAGCTTACATGCAAGCATTTGACTTATTTGGCACCCTGCTGAGATCTTGCTGTTAGATTTTTACAATAACCTTAGCTGTGAAAGTCTATTAGTATTATCCGTATGTTGCAGTTCTATAAACTGGGGCACTAAAGAGGGTAACCATAAACTTTCCCAAAGTCACACATCTAAAAAGGGGCGAAGCTGGGGTATGCTGCTATCTGATTTATTGTATCACTTCTTAAGCATTGGATCTGATAGTACAGCACTAGGTGCACTGAATTATGTCTGTTAATATTTATAAAAAAATAATAACTTGCTTAAAAAGGTATCCTTACTCATTGTAAAGGACTTGAAAGATACAGGAAGAGAGAAAGAGAGTATGAATCCTTCATAATTTCCCTGTTCAGAGACAAGGCTACTCACATTGTGCTACCTAGTTTTCAGTCATTCTCTTTGCCTTACTTGCTAATTTACGTACACTGAAAGCTCCCTTAATTGACTTTCATTTGACTGGCTTGTAAGATTAGCTCAAACTTGCTGCAAACATACAAACATCCATACCCTGCAGCTCACAGGCTACTATTTAACTATCTTCCTCTTTCTGCTTCTGGAATTACGTTTATTCTCAAACTTGTGTTTGTCAGTTGTATTTTAATCTAATTTCACAATTCAGATGAATATAGCAAGAACCAATAAGATAGTGTAAAAACAAAGCATTTCCTTAAGTTTGGTGCTTTAAAAAATGAATGCATACAAATTACTACAAACAATGCTGTCAGATTAGGTATGGATACAACAGGAAAAAGTGGTGGTGAAGGTATAAATACACAGAAGATTTCAGGATTCAGAATTCTTTGGGAACCTTTTAATTTCTTGCTCTTTTACAGAATTGAAATAGAAAACTAGATGCTGCATAATGGGAGAGTTTCATACAGGAATGAAACAGTCCCACGCTCAAAGAAAAATATTGTCTTAGTCCCTTAAGATCACTGCAGTTTAAAATAAGTGAGGAGAAAAATACTTTCATATGTATATGTAAAATGAAATACTTGGAAATGCATAGTTTGATTTTTATGACTCCTTGCTTTAGTTTTTTAGCTAAGCCATCAATCACCAGGGTTAGTCATGTGGGATAAGAACACTTCATTGCTATATAGTGAATATATTTTTCTTTTTGTAAAATCAAAATCACATTACACAGATTGCTTTATAACTGCTTTTGTTAGCAATAGATCTAGGAAATCTTTTCTTTGCCATTAAATATATAATTTTTTTGTAAAATATGACTCTTCCAAAATGTTTTAATTTTTAGATGTCATATTTAACAAACCCTTACTGTTATACATGTAGAATTCCCAATCTCTGCTCTTGGATGTATTCATAATAATATTTAATCAACAAATAGTCACTGAGTACCTACTTAGCTGTCAATCATTGTGATTCAATTAATATCCATTTAAACATAATTTTGTGTACTGTTTGGTACACAATCGCTGTTTGGAAAAATTACTAGAAATACACTTGCTGGGTCTAAGGTAACCGAATAATAAACTAACTACACACGTTACAATTGTAAGGTACTCACTTGGATTTGTCTGTTTCTCTCCCAGGCTCAGAGAATAGGGACCTCCTCTTGTTTATCTTTTATCCCTGAGCACTGAACATAGAACGTGCCCAGAGTAGGTACTCAAAAAATGTTTATTGAATCTTGAATAATGAATAGTCCTTGACTGAAGTACTTATTTACTAGAATTACAGATTTTTTTTTTCCCCTCAACACTCTTAGTAAAGTCAATTAAAAATCACAACTGGCATTCGTAGCAGAAGGCAGGATAAAAGGAAATAACCAAAAGTGAGCACTGTTTTGGTCATGAAGCAGATAAGGGGCCCCAGTTAAAACTAATCCCTTCTTATCAGCCGTTTAGAGATTTAGTAATCGGTGAAAAATCTCCAGATTATTTTTCAACTCTGATGGGACATTTTCGGGGCAGAAATTCTGTCTGCCAAAGGACCACATCTCCTCGCCTACTCTTCCTCTAAGATGGCCTTGGGAGGTCTCATACCCAATGGGGCCTCTGCACAACCTGTAGACCAGCTGGGACTCAGACAACTCTCATCAACAGACGCAATGTATTGGGAATGTAGGCAAGGTTATAGGTATGTTTTTAAAGGTAATTTCCAAAGAAAATTATGGGTCCATAGGCTTGCTGATGACTGCCAGCTGTCCTCTCTCTTCCTCCTGGCCAAACAGTCTGTGCAGAGATGCATCTGAGACTGTATGCCCCTTTTGATCAGACGGCTCGATATGACATAGAGTTTCTTCACATAATTGGGGACCCTAACACACTTCTCGCACCAGATTGCCCTAACACAGCAAATTAAACAATGGGGATGGGAGAGAAGATGATCCATATTCATGATTCAAGTGCGTATCCATCTATTAGATACTTCTGTGCTTCTTCTCGAGCTGACTGTAAAATTTTCCCTAACAGCTATTCAGATAATAAATGGTGAAGAGAACAAGAGTTCGATTTGTACCTGGTTCAGTGAATTCTGCTATTGGGCTTAGGAAGACTATAGAATATGATACAGCCAGGCCCTGAGGCAAATTTAACAAAGCCAACAAACTCCAAGGGCTGCTGTGACAACAGGCATTGTCTGATAAATATGCATATAAAGAAACTACCCTCAGGATATCTCATCCACCTGAGACAGGAGGATTTCCTTCCTTCCTTCCTTCCCATTTCCTCCCTTCCTCCTCTCCCTTCTCCTTTCCTTTCCCTTCTTTTCTTCTTCCCTTTACTACCCCCTTTCTTTTTCTCCCTCTCTCCCTCGTTACTGAGGTGGCAATTGCTTCTGATTGGCAGTTGGAACAGTTCTCTCTTGCAGCTATGTAAGAACCCAGCTTTTGCTGTTGGCAGGTGGGTCACCAGCTTCTTCTAGCATGCCCTTATATTAGTTAATTTGTTAGCTCGCTTGAATCACAGTCGAGAACCCTTCAGCTTTGGTTTGCAGCAATAAATTCAACTGACAGCTGAAATTTGGAACGCTCACTTAATATTGATTCTGAATGTAATAACAAGCGACATGACCTTTTGGATGGTGTAAAATATGGCCGCCACAACATCTGTGCCACATTTCTTGCTGTTTAGTAATATGCTGTAACAGCATGGAGCTGGCATTAAAGCTAAGCTTTATTATCAAGCAGATCACTCCATCTCTCTGGCTTCATTTAAAAAAAAATGCTTTCAGCTTCTGGGGCTGATATCGTGTCTAATACACGTAGCTGTTTTCCAGACCTAATTTACCCTGCAGTAAGGGAGAAAGATATCTGATGACCAAAAGGAAGGCAGGAAAGAACAGGAAGGGCAAGAAAGCTACCCGACACCCCAAATTCCAAGGGACCAGAAACTGACAGAATTTTCTGTAACAGTAACAGAGACACTAAGAGTTCTCAATTATAGCTTGGGAAAATATCTATGAAGTAGATGCCATTTACTGATTCCTACAAAATATTGAAATATCTTACTTTTGCTCAGCTACCACTCCCAACCCTCCCCATAACAACAAAAAAGAAAATGATCACCCATGGTAGTTGCCCTGATGCCAGAGTATCATTCTAATTTAGCATTGCCCAAGGAAATCCTAAACTAATTTTGCTGGGACGGATACAGGGATGTTTGCATCTGATTTACTCTCACTGTTTTTCTTTGAAGTCTTGGTATCTTTAAAACGTCCTCCAAGTAGGCAGAACATCAATTTATGCACTTTAAAAAATCCAATTTATGCAGGTTAAAAATTTTCAAAATAGTCTAACTATATTTCTCCAACAGAATTTCTAACCATGGAACACACACACACAAATGCTCGACTTGAAAGCATTCTATCATTTCAATATATTCCATTCAGTGAATAGGGAGAATTTAAATCTCTTTATCACAAGAGGCAGATCTTGACTCTGAAACAATATAGCAGACTTTCTCACTGCTGTGATATTTTGACTCAGTTTGGTTGAGTCATTTCTTGAGGGTACAAGCACCAAGTTTTAAATCCTATTTCTCTAGAGAGAAGAAAAAGAATTAAATCACATTCAAAAGGGCTTCACTGTAAAATACACTCTAAAATAAAAGACCAATCATTTGTTTCTAGAGGTTAAACATATAGAAAATGGAGAATAATTTTATTTATTCTGGTTGTAGGACACTGAATCTATTTATCATGGCAACCTGGCTAATGTCTGTGCTTAAACTTGTCATGGTGGCAATCTACACGAAGCAAACTAATCATAGGGCACTTTGTGTTTTAAGAACTGCAGAGAAGTGGGCTTGATACTTGGTAAGTGTTTTATTCAGAGAAAATGCCAGGCCTGGTAGGTAATTGAAAACGTCAGACTTCAAAGTCCTAATACAAAATGAGAGAACTGGCCTCTACCCTTTCCCCAGGGAAACATAGCAGAATGCCCGCTGGGATAACTTCCAAAACGAATAGTGAACTAGGTTGCCTTTAAAAAAAAAAGTTAATCAAGCCATAAGTGAGATGTCCTGACAGCATGGCACTGGTCAGGAAAAAAAAAAAAAAAAAGGCTTATCAAACTGCCACGATTTTAGGTAGATTCACAAGACCGACCGGCAGCTATTACCCATAATCTCTGCCACTTTCCCCCATTCCAGCAATTATTAGGATATTTTTTGCTATGTCATTTGCTCAAATAGTATTTCTCTTAGGGAAGTTCAAAAATACTGGAGATTTCTCCTGTATTCCAGGGAGCACACATATATTTATGAAGACCAAGCTCATTATTCCTGTAGAATATCGCGGGTAAAATATGATTGGATTCCTTAATTGACAGAAGCCTACGCCAGATGGCTGAAATGCCACTTCCATTTTAGGAAGAAAGGAAGCCTTCTCAGAGAAGAGGAAGCCTGCGATTGCAAGGTAAGATCATTCTTAATTATCAGTCCCAGGGAATGTATGGCCACCATCATGTTTATATAATTAGAATGCAAATTTCAAACCGAGGCATTCAAATACAGAGTCCACTATTAATAGTGCAATATAAATGGCAGTGGGTTAAAGTGTCTAGGAAAGAGAGCTAGACCCAGTTCATCAGAAACATTTCAGCATTAAGATGAGGTTTGGGCTCTCAGTTTAGAATGAATTAATCCTCAAACTTGGCAAGCAGTAATAAATTCCAGCAGTGTATCACTCATCTGTGTAGTGACTGCCCCTCAAATAGAGATCTTATAAAACTCCCTGGTGAAATCAGCAAAGCCATCAGACACAGCCATATGCTCAAAGCTCAGAGAGGGTTGGTCCTGAGACAGGTGTCTATGAATTGAGATGTTAACTGCCCAACACAATTTTAGTAGCTTAGGTTCAGAGCCACAGGCTTGATTCAACTATCATCATGATGGCAGACATAAACAAACAAATGAACAAACCAAGCCAAACAAAACTCACTAATCTTCAAACATTTAAACTGATTTCTTTTCTGTTTTCCTTCCTTTTTGACTCGTTCTCTGAGAGACCAGGTAGCTTTGTTGATAGCATCCACTGAGGCCCACAGAAAGGATAAAATGATTGAGAAAAATGTGCACACTCTGACAAGGTAAACAGGCGCGAATTGGATTACTCCAACATCCTCCGCTGAGGTAGGATTCAAAACTAATCTGATTATATGAATATTATGAGTCACTAAGTATCTTTCTGAAGCAATTACCAAGCTTTTACACATAAAAGAGGGAATTTTTTTTAGTGCTGGGCTAATCTATCAAGTGTTTGGCTTCAAAGCAAAAGTTGAGAAAGAGAGAGAGAGAGGGACAGACAGACAGATACAGAGAGACAGAAACAGAGAGGGAGGAGACTGCAGTGGACTCACGTTATAGCAATGTTTTTCTCTTTCCCTTCTCTATTTTTATTTGAACATTGGAGGATATTTTCATGTCTTTAGTACATTGAAACTATTTCTGAATATAACACAGTATTTGCTTTTAAGGTCTATCTTTGGGGTTTACAACCAAGTACCTACTAAGAAGGATACACTAAGCTCTCTCAGCTATGGTGCTTCCCAGTGAGACCTACGGTGCTCAGATGTTAGTCTGAGACCTTCCCTTGAGGATCACCAACCTAGGATCCAGGGCAAAGAGAACTGTGTATAAGTTCATCTATATATCTTGGTTGTTCTGCCACAGTTGGCTTTCTTTCTTTTTTCTTTTTGATACAAAGCAAATCAAGAGCAGATTTATGTAAAAGACATGACAGAAAGACCACAGATATGCTGAATGATGACTCTGTGAGTCAGACTCTGTGCAAATGCTAGAGATGCTGCTTAGCAAAGACGGGCAGCCTGGCAGCTACAAGTTCAAGTTCCAGGTCAAACACTGCACCTGTCAATTTTTAAGTGAAGAATGATGATACAGTCCTTTTCCACTTTATCTTTGCATTTGCCAAGCCATTAGGAAGATAGTATTGGTAGTACTTGTGATTGTACTAAGGTTGGCAGAGATGTCAAGACAAAACTGATAACATGACCGATGTGGGCTGGTTGTTAGCACTTCTCTGGTTATATTTTGGACCCAACTTCCCATGGCTTCTGTCTCCTGGAACCTCTCTCAGTTCCTCACCTGGCCATGCTTCTATCCACCACAGAGTCCACACATGCTTTGCTGAATTACTCATTTCTAGTCACTAAGCCTCCACTCAACAGATTATATGTGATATCATTCCGCAGGTCCCTAGAATGGAAACTGCACGAGCAGGACTATGTTCCCAAGCCTGGGTGGAGTGCTTGACAAGTAGTGAGAAATGCAACAAATTTTATTTGTTGTCATGATGTGATATGTTAGGTCTTGGGAACGAGGTTGGAAAAATTAATCTCTGGCCTAGGGGATCACTAGGCTATAAAAAGGCATAAAATGGCAAGGTTTTGATGAATTTATGACTGTGATCAAATCGTGACTATAATGAGCAACACTTTGTGTTTACACAAAAATTTAGCAAAATCTAACTGTAGACTCGTACTGAGCCATAACCATCCCCAGGCCTCTTGCATTCACTGGTCATTGTCTTCAAAACCATCCCTCCACAGGTATGCTCCTGGTACTCATCCGCAACAGCTCAGGTATTAGTATTCAAGTTTGAGCACCTCTCTGTGAATCCAGTGGCTAAATACATATTTTAATTGAGCCCAAGAGTGTTGACTTGCAGACGCACTACAGAAAAAAATCACTAGAAAAATGGCAAGGGGAAGCAGCCTTTTACCTTTGAATGGAATATGACACTTACAAAATATCAATAACAATTTCCTATTGGGGAAAAGCCTGAGGCAAGAATAACCTGTTTAGGTTTTTAAGCAGTAACTTGACAAAAAAAATGAATGCTTCTTATTTTGTAGAAAACAAAGCTGCTTAGGAAGCCAGGAAAAGAACTTTCACTGGATGAAATATAATGCAAGTGGTTTTCTGTGATGGTTTGATAGAGGAATGATTATTAGCCAGTGAAAGGAATCCAAGGTCCAAAACAAGGTTAAGCATGGACACAGTGATTAAAATGAGCAACAGAAATTCAGTAAGAGACAGAAAGACCAGAGTGAATGACAATACGCCTTTGAAATAACATCAAACTAGTTATGGACTAAGAATTCTACTCTCAATTGTTTAGGATAAAATACTGACAAATCCTTACCCTAGATTACTCAAAGCAATTGAAATGCTGTAAATATTCCCCACATTCATTTTACTGTCATACATGTTTCTCTATATTCACATAAATACTGGACTGTCTTTACAGATCTCTCTTTTGCTCTTTGTTGCTTTTCATGCTGCTGGGACAAAATTCCCAACACAAAAGTTAAAGAAGAAAAGGTATCGTCAGCTCACAGTTTGTAGAGGTTTCAATTCATCAACAGCTGGACCCAAAGCAGGATGACATGGCAGTCAGGTATGAGAGAGGAGAAACAGCCCACGGCAGGCAGAAGGTTAGCAAAGCAAGCAAGAGGTGACCCAGCTCTTCCTGTCCCTTGCATTTTATCCAGGCTATTTAGGGTGGGTAGGACTCATACCCTTAATCCTAGTGTTCTTGCTCCTGGAATTGCACCATGAATCAATCTTAGTGTCACACACTCTAGATCCAGCCACCCATTAAAAAACCCCACCTATGAGTGCATGAAGCTTTGGGAGGACATCTAGACATAAGCCATTGACATTTTTCGCATATGTGCCTATATATTTTCATATATAATGTCTTTGGGAATTTCATTTGCAGTTCACTCATGATAATAACAGCAAATATTTACTGGGCAGTTATTCTAATGCTGGCAACAGCTTTACATACATAATCTTTCCTAATCATAAGAAGCATCTTGTGAGATCGGCATGCCCATCATCGCTATTTTATAGAGGAAGACACTGAAGCTCAGAGAGCTTAAGTAGGTTACCCAGGGTCACACAGCAAGTCAGTGGCTTTGCTGGGACACAAACTCAGGTAGTTTAAACTCTTAGTTCTGGGTCTTGCCATTCTTATCCTCTCCTTCCTCACTATTAAGTGCTCCTAAGAGTTCAGCTGATTCTAGAAATATTTCAGATAAATAAAATAAGACTTTTGGGGGGTTTTGGCGGCGCCACAGGAATCCCAAATGTGGCCCTTTCATAGATCATTAAGTCTTTTATGAGCTCATAAAACATGTTTGCTCATATAAACATTTTCTTAGTAATCTACTATTATTTTTAAAATTGCAAGGCCCTGCTGTGGCATATCACTAAAATTTGGTGATTTTCAATTATTTAAAAATAAACCATGCCAACCTTCTTAATCTTTCCAGTGGGCTTCCCAATTGCTTATTTTGGTACAACATAATTATCACATTAAAAAAAAAAACTACTTATGCAGAAGCAAGAAAGAGAAAACATAACAAATGGAAAACACAAACACAGGCATGTTTGTTGTTTCATATTGAGGGTTATTTAGCTTGGATAATAAATCATTACAATGAATGTCAACACTGTACCGAAGAGAGGGAATAGTTAGTTGCATATGCTAATGGAAGACGTGCATTGCTAATGAGGAAGAGAATGAACAATGCTAGCCACATGCTAGTTATCACCACACATCACAAGACAACCGCGTTCACACTGAGCATGCGACTGCTGTATGACAGTGCAGGCAGATATCCACGTGTCAACAGCAGTAGCTCCCATACTCCATCCAAGATTCAAGAGTTTAAAAATAAAGCTGTCCTTGTCATGCACCAAGACAACAAGCCTGAGCACATCTGTCACACAAGGAATTCAGTCTTCACCCTGTACAAGAGCAGCCTACTGGTGTCAAGAATAGCAGAGTTCGAAAGACAGTGAATAGCAATATTTTCCATAAGTAAATCCTGCAACTTTTTTCGCTGGAACAGATTAAAGATCCATAGACTGTCTGCCTCTGTACTGCCCCTAGACCATCACTACCTTCTGTGTGGTGTGTGGTGTGTGTGCATCTGTGTGCGTGCACACATGAGGTGTTGGGGGCTGAATACAGAGCTTTGCACATGTTAGCTAAGTCTTCTCCCTCTGAGCTACACTGTTAACCTCCCCGCTGTCTTAATCCTGGACAGAGCCTCAGCCTCACCTATTGGTCTTTGTTATTGTTCTTTTGCCTCTTTTATATCTAGCATAAAATACAGTGATGTAAAATTTCTTAACTGTGTTAAGATCTAACAATCTAAAACATATCATTTTTCAGTGTTTAGTTGAGTAGCTTTCAGTACACTCACACTACTCTGAAACCACCATCACTCCATCTTCAGAAAATTCTCATTTTTCCAAACCAAAATTTCATAGCCAGTAAACAGTGACTCTCCAGTATCTTCTCTGTAGTCTTGGGCAAACATCCTATGTTTAATAACTGTGGCTACTGAGGTGCCTCCTGGAACTATAATTACATTTGTCCGTCTGTGTCTGACTTTTTTTGCTTTGCATAATATCTTCAAGGTTCAACCATGTTGTTACATTTAAAGATTGAGTCTTTCTGCCATAAATACATGCCACCAATGTTTACCTAGTCATCTACTGAGAGACATTTGAGTTATTTCCACATTTTAGCAAATGAGGATACAGGTGCTATGAACATGGGTGTACAGATAGCTGTCTAAAGTTCTTGATTTAAATTATTATGGGCATTTAAGTAGAGGTGACAATGAGTCATATAGTAAGTGTCTGTTTAATTTTTTGAGGAATCATCAGTATGTTTTCCCCGGGATGGGTACCGCTTTACATTCCCAACAGCTATGCACAGTGCTCCAATCTCTCCATCCTTTCCAACATTTGTTATTTCTCATTATAAATATTTTGATAGTAGGCATCCCAATGGGTGTGAAAACATACTTTCTATGGAATATTCACTCTTCTGTGGCTTCTAATTGCACTTAGAATAAAATAATCTCGACATGGCTACAGGGCCCTAGGAGATCAGTTCTCGGTGGGAGCTACTTAATTCTGTCCTGTCCCACTTTGTCCCCTTGTTGTGGTTAGACATGGTCACTTCCACTTCACTCTTGAAACATGACAAATTCTTCACAGTTGCAGATCTTGGAACTTAATCCTTATGGCATGAAAATTCTTTCTCCTCTATTGCAAGCCTGGCTCATGTTTCTCTTAGCTTACATCCCACCTTGGAATGAACTGATCTTTTAGTTCCCCCTCACTGCCACTTCTGGTCTTCCCTTCCTACTCTTTTCCAGCATAGCAGACATGTAAATGTGCAGTGGTCATTCTTTTGCTTATTCATTGATTTTACTGTTCCTTTCCATATCTAGATGGGACTTTTATTGCAGAAGAAAGAGCTCAGGTTCTTTTGGTCAGGGTGACTACAGCATTGGCTTCAGTCATGCAGAGAGCCTGGCACACAGTAGGACCTCGGGTAAATATCAGGGAAATTTTATGAGTGATTTACAGAGAAATGCAGACCTACAAACAGGACTGCTATTGGTAGCGGGCACCACATTCGATAACCTTGTGCAATTCTGGGAAAAGACTGGAAAGAACTCATCCTGTGCAGATATTCATCAGCCCTGGCAACAGGCACTTTGCATCTTTGGCCCGAAAAAAACCACACATCTCAATAACAATGGGATCAATTTTGACATTAACACGAATATTACCAAAGCCCAAGAGATACATTTAAATTCACCGAGCTCTGCAGAAGATAATATAAAAGCTCTAACTTGCTCTCTAGAAACTAGAAACTTTCATTTATGGCTTCCTAGCTCTTGCTAATCCTGCCCATTAGGCCAAAATATTGCATTTTACACAGGATGCGAGATCATACAAGAGACTGATGTAATACTTAGGCACAAAACCAGCTGGCAGATTTAACACTGAAATCCCCTTTATTCAGAAGGCACACATCAAGCTCATGATGCTTTTTCTGACAGATTCCTGCATGTTCCTCATTATGGATAGATGAAAGAAGACAACTCCACATTCTGGGGCACAGCTCTCACCCCTTGCATTTGCATATCCAGTCATTTGTAAACGGAAAGAAACACATCTCCGCATTTGCCCAGAGGTAAATGTTTACTCAGAAAGGTGACTTGTGACACTGACAATCATGTCAGTTTTCCATCTGCATATTTTAAGGTAATGTATCCTTCCTTTAAGTGCTTTTGGTTCAGCTTCTTGGTTTCCTTTTTTCAATGAGCACAGTGACACCTGGACCTCTAGGTCTTGATTTGAATAACTTTCTGGGAGAAGTAAAAAATGCAATAAGCTTCTTGCCAGCTCAAGGACAGGCACTGGGCTTCCCAAAAATCCAAGGCTGAGACTGTAGTCTTTTCATCTTGCTTACCCCACCAGGCTCCACTAGCTAAGGGCTGAAAGGCTTGCCCCAGGCTGCAGACGTGGAGGAATCCTTTTCTGCAGTGTGGTGGATCCCCGGAGGTCTCTCTGGAACATTTACCCAGGTAGCTGAGCGGTTCATCAGCATAGCAATTTGCCCAGTCAGCTCCATCCATCAGAGCAGAGAAGTGTGGCAGGGGAGAGAGACTCGTGGGAGAGCTTCCCGTGGGCAGGTGGGGAAGGCACATTCATCCAGAAATCATAAATATGCATCTCGGCCCTGATCTTCTCTGCATGCCGGTGATAGACTGGAGCCCACATAGAGTTGATCCTAATCGACTGGCCACAGTTGCCAAATGCTCCACTTCTTCTGCCTGAGAATGTGCTCTATTTAGATCTAAGCAGGCAGGCCAAATAACCAGGTGAGATGCAATGACTGTCTGCAACCCAAACGGAGGACAGGAGGACAGGCGCTCTCCCTGGCTTCCACATCACAAAGCTTACAAATCACATTCAATAGAAGTCTTTTTTCTTCAGACACCACTAGCTTGCCAGGTGGGGACCGACTAGGAGTAAGACAGGATCTTGCTCCTTGGAGAGCTGACAATCTAGTCAATTTAAATTAAATTGCTAAGTTAATTTAAATAGGATATAAGAAGCTCTATGATGGAAAAACAGATGGCACCATGAGAGCCGGGAAAGGAGCCTTACTTAACTGTGGGTGGCATGGGGAAGGGAGGCTGGGTCACTAGAAGTTTCTCCAAAGAAGTAAAATCTGGATCAATAGACAAAGAACAGATAGCAACACAAAGCTTCAAGTGAGGGTCTAGCGGTGAAGGGAGGGCTCCAGGGTGCCTCAAATTTAGCTCCACCCCCAGAAAAGCTTTTCTTTCTTTTCACCACAGCTGAAACCTTGAGAATGTTCCAGCATCTCCTTGGCTACCAGATCTTATCTAAAGACACCTACACTAAGAAGCCAAAACAAAGAGCTTAAACATAGACACATCGAAAGAGCAGCTTGGAAATTCTGACTTGTATTTATTGACATCTCCCAAGGAAGAAAGCTGGGATTAGCAAAATATTGCTTATCAGTTGATTCAGTGGCTTCTTTGTCAGGCTAGGGTGAGAGGGCTAAAGTGAAAGAAAGGAAGGAAGGAAGGAAAGAAGGAAAAAAAGGCAGGAAGTCAGGAAGGAAAGAAGGAAGGCAGGAAGATGCTCACTGTAAATTAGTGCTTGTCAAGCACAAGATAAAGTTGAATTAAACAGACAGCTGCAAGTGATGAAGAGTTCAGCCTACATGGCAAAGAAATTCTAGGCATCAAAACAAAGTCACAAAAGTTACAAGTACTTGTTGCTATTTATCTTCATTCCCGGCCTGTGTGGTAATGAAGTTAGCAAATTACCATCCACCTTGGGCAGGAGCAGTCCTGGCAAACCTTTTAGAGCTTTCAATAACATAAACAGCCCTCTGTGGCACGCGTGCCATAGGTTCGCCACCAGTGGGCCAGGGCGTGACTTCAGTTATTAGCAGATGCTGGGCAGCCAAAGGCAGGTGCTTGCACAAAGCATCTTTTCTCTTTCCTTTTACTTTTCTATTCTTCACCTCACCAGACACATTATAATAATAATAATACAATCTCCATTCAGCATGTGGTGCCTCAGTATCTCAGCTGGTTGCCGTGCTTGGGGACATTTGACATTTGCTGATTGCTTGGGAGCTCGAGGCTGCAATTTCAAACTCTCAGTATAAAGAATCTAATGCAAAGAGCAAAATGACTTAGACTTGTGAATTGGGAAAAGCTTGCTGGTAAAAGTTGTGTTTCCTACGGTCCACATAGGTAGATTAAAAAAAAAAAAGACCATGCCAAACAGGATAGAGCATGAACCAATGTATCCCAAAAAGAGATCTTTTAGAGCATTCACTTGTTATGATCAGTTTTTTCTAAGCAGTGAGCCTTGCACAGGCTGCCTTCGATAAAAGAACCAAAATAGACTGTTTTGTGACTTTGAGGGCCAATACTGAATAGAGTATGCATTAGGGCCTCAGTCCTGGATTTTGAAATTACTCAGCAGGGAGAAGGCAGGCCAAAGAGAAAGTGTGAACATGGAATTTATAAACTGGATAATCAGTGATAATGGCAAAGGAATGAAGGGAAGGGAAAATAAAACAATCCCTGACAGTTCAATCGGATTCTATGAAGTATTTCTTGCATGGCAGGCATTCCTTAGCTCAAAGACAGCTGCTGCTTTAGAGGGTAAGATGTACAGGGTTTATAGTAATTCTTCTGGTAACAACTGTAGGAGGAATTCTGATTGCCTTGCAACCTCTATGTAAACTTAATGAAGCATCTTTAGTTGGATGTTTTTAAAACTGGGTCAAAGAAAGGGGAAAAACACCCTGAATGCTGATGCTACTTATAACAGTTTGAATAAGTGGTGGCAGGAAATGTGCAAAAGGCTTTGCCTAAGCACAGAAGTGAACTAGCACAGTGAAAGCCGTTTTGAGGAATAGAGATCGACAGCAGGAACATGTCTGCAGTTGGCTCTGTAACCCCAACCTCACTATCATCTGTTGGCAGTCAGAGCACTGTGTACTGGAGCACACGCTCGGGTCTCACCTGGGTCCCCACACAAGCAAACAAGTGGATGAAGAAGAGAAAAAGAGAGGAAAGCATCTCTGGGGAAATGACTGGCTAGCAAAGACTTTGTGTGCTCTGATTTTAATACAATTTCTTCTAACTGTAAAGGACTTCAGATTACATGCATGAAAAACAGATGATCAGACACAGGTAAGTTCTTGCACATCTAGAAGTGTCTGAAGCTATGAAGCAGGGCATCTTTTTTTCCTTCCAAAAGAGTTAGGCATATTCTTAGCCCATCTTAAAAAGATCTGACCAGAGGAGGATTGTAGGCATGCGTGTGTGTGTGTGTGTGTGTGTGTGTGTGTGTATGTGTGTGTGTGTGTGTAGGCATAAGAGAGAGCACGGAAATTAGTTGCTTTGATTCCTTTCCAAAAAGCCATCTGAGAATCAATAACAACATGTCCCCAGGCCTGACCCTTAGCCAGATGTGCTTTTGCACCTGCTGGATTCTTCCCAGCTGTGGCGCGCTCAGCTCACTGGAAGGAGCTGAATGGTTCAAGATTGTTGAAACTTTCCCACTGGGTTTTCTTGCAGGCAGTGGGCCTTTGGGCACTATCTCTGGCCTACTAGATGTATGATATTGCTGGCTCTGTCTGGGTTAGAAGGGAGGCCATGTGTGCTGCTCAGTCCCTTGTGGAGCTAAGTAGGACACTTGTGTCCTCAGGGACATGGGATGGGTTCTGGCTCTTTTCATCTCCCAGATGCCCCTCAACCATGGTCTGCAAAGCCATTTGTGGCACTAGGTTAGTATCAGTTAGTAGTTTTAATGTTATTTTCAGCTCCTTAGTCTGCAAGGAGAACTTGCAGCGTTTTAAAAATAAAATGCCGACCAGCTAAAAATCTGTTTTTGCACGGACACTGATGCTTTCATAGTATATGATTTTTGTATATGAATTTGCCTAATGCAGTCGTATTTCTCCAAGTAGAAAAAGAAAGCACCATGGAGTTGAGGGATTTCTTGGAGTGACTTTTTTTGGGATCCCTATTTATTTGTTCACTCTAGGTTTTTATTTGTTTATTTTTATTTATTTTTTGAGACAGGGTCTCGCTATGTAGTTCAGACTGGCCTTGAACTCACTATGTAGCCTAAGCTGGCTCTGAGCTCACGGCGATCCTCCTGCTTCAGCTTCTTTAGTGCTAGGATTGCAGACATATGGCGCCACCCCCGGCTTTAGGCACTCATTCTGCAAAATGTTCACTGAGAGTTTACTGTGTCCCAGGACCTCTTCTAGAGCCATCGACATTTATCAATGAGCAACACAGGGATCAAATTCCACCCTGGTGGAATTCATGTGTCAGTGGGGTGAGGCGAAGACAATAACATAATAAATGGCTACGCAACATGTCAGCATTGCATAAAAAAGCAGAGATGCAAACAACAAATGGAAACTAAAAAGAAAAAAGCAAGGTAAATGAGATTAAGAGTGAGGGAGCTAGATGGAAGAGAGACTGATTTAAACAGCTTGGTCACGATAGGGTGCATTCATCTGCAGTTCTGGACATTTGGGCCACAGAGGCCTTCCACGGATCACGGATAGGGTGCAGGTGTAGACACTGAAGTGTGGATAGTGAGCAACAGGGAGCCAGCTGCAGGCCCCAGCCCACTGTCCAGATATCAACACTCTGCTCCACACAAGGGATGCTGCTGACAGCTGCCTAAAGTCAGATGGCTGACAGCTCCAGGGTTAATTACCTTCTGGGCCAATCATGCAGATTACAATAAATGCAAAAGAGAAAACAAAGAGAAAGGAAACAAGTGCCAAAAGCCTGGGTTCCCTGTAATTTTGTGTCAGGACCAAAGAGGATCTCAGAGAGTACATACAGCACACTATGCGTTCTCTCCTCGCCTATGTTCCCCGGCCCTGTGACAGGGTATTAAATTCTCTCCTTGTCTGACATAAAGTAATATCAGAGTGTTGTCACTGTCTTGAACAACGAAAGATGGGATGACTTAATTTCTTTCTCTCCCAGAGTCATGTCACAGTGTGCTATCTAATGATAGGCGAAAGGAGACTGGACTTCATCACAACTTACTGCACCCTTGGGAGGAAAGCAGTAGAGGCCCTGTGGGTAAAACACACCATCCGGAGAAGTAACCAGTAAAGCGACACTGCATTCTCCCAGAATAAACTAGTTTAGGACTCCCGCTTCTCTCTCCAGCTACCTGTGGGCACTTCCCAGGAGAGTGCAGTTCACCTGTAATCAAGGCTCAGGTAAGCTCAGTGGACACTACGGTCAGTTTCACATTTCTGAATATCCATCAGATATGCAAAAGGAATAACAAACACCTGAAAAACACACACTATTCTTTATACAAGAACGTGATACTTTATTTCACACTCTAGAACTAAGAAGTACAGACTCCGGTGCGAGCTTGTCTGAACCTGGGTAAACTGCCCTCGTAGGAACATTCAGCTCATGGCCTTTTGTCTTTCAGCAATAAGTTTGTAGGGCAACAAATTCCATAGCCTCCTCCCAGGTCAGCCAGCCAGGAACTGGACACTCACACAGCTGGGAAGGAGCTGACTCACATCCCTGGCAGCGGATCACGGCTCCTAAGCACATCCAGGCTTGTTCACCACAGTGTCTACATTCCTGTCCCATCTGTCCTCACACCTCGGTGACTCACACCTCTCTCCCCTGTACCTTCTTACTTCCCCAGCGCCCTTCAGGGTTCCTGGGAACCGAGGTCTTCAGCCTCATGAAGTTTTACGACAGTGTGCAGGGCTCAGGAAAACCTGCAAATGTTTCCACTTATAGAATCATAGTCCTAATAAATGTCTCCATGTACAGAATGTGAGTTCTAACAAATAGCAAATGCTAATAAAAGCTAACATTTATGGAGCACTTAGCATGTGCTGGGTACTTGCGAACACTTAATACTCAACTCTTCTATGTGCCAAGTTCTTTGAATTGATATCATTTAATCTTTGCAGCAGCTTTATTGTTATGAAAGAGAATATTAAGACCCAGAGAGGTTAAGCAACTCGTTAGTTAAGTAACATCTAGTAAGTGGCAGAAATGGGGTTCAAACCCAAGACTTTATTATATGCTGCATGCCATTGCTATGTGCTATGGAATACATTAAGTATTTATAAACCCATTATATATTTATGCCCAGCATTAAGCTATCCATGGTAAATGCAGCTTGGTGAAAGGCTAACATTGTAGGGGTTAAAGACAGCAGTTATCTGGGCTGTGGGGTTTTCACTAGCCACTGCTGCTTTATCAGTGAGGGGTCCTAGCATGGAATCAGATGATGTCCAAACTAGGTAATACAGGGAGTGCAACAAAGGTATTATTTAAACAGTTGTGGTGAAGGTTTTGGGTAACCATAAGGCATGATGCAGAGCTAGAGGGTTAGAAGACCTGAGTAGTTATTAGCATTTCCAAACTTCAAAGATCAGGGAGTGATGCAAGGAATCTAGATCCCTCTGGAAAGCAGGAAAGGGGCTTTGGAAAATGTGAGAGGCCCAGGGAAAGAGCCAACCCAGGATGCCAAAACAAAGAAGAAGCTGGTTATCAATACCCCTTCATTCCAACCCTCTGTCTTCTGACTTCTGATCTCTTCCCACTAAGTCGCCCCAGCTGGTGGGCAGAGGAGAGGGACCCCAAGGGCCACAGCTTTCAGGCAGAGTGCAGTGTCTTGAAGGTTTGAGAGGAAAATGAAGGACAAACAGTAAGTACGTGGCACAGTCGCCTATCACGGTAAACTGGGGCAAATCTCAGCCTCACTGGGACTCAATCTCTTCATCATTATAATGAGACAATTAGACCACATGCAATTTACACTGCCTTCCAGCTCTGACATTTTAAAGTTTTATGAATCCACCCTCTATCTATTTCCCGAGAGATCTTCAGAATAACTTCAAAAAAAATAAAGTATGAAAGACAGCCCCACAACATACGCTCCAGTAGTATTCTGTGTCACTTCTGTGCAGTGCTTTGAATACAAGAGGGCAGAGGATGGCTGGGATAGAAGGACATTTGTTTGATCTAGAAAGTACCCTGGAAACTGTTAGATAGTCTAAGAAAATGGCTGGAGAATATGAACCTTGTCCCATAAGAAAGTTACTGTAATGCAAAATCCTTTGCTGTCTTTGTAATGCAAGAAAAGAGGGAGGCACTGAAAAATGATACATATTGCCAAATGTTTGTGAAAAACCTGGACATAGATGCCGAAGCCTTACGTGCTTTGGGGCAGCCTGTGTCATGACCATTCAGCCCCGTCGCAGCAACCTCTCAGGGAACCAGTGAGTGGCCACGTGCAGGTTGTCACTGGACATGGCTGCTTGGCAGCATGGCCTTGGCTGGGGGAAAGCTGGAGGTAGGACAGGTAAGGGGTGTGTACCTCCACGAGTCACACGGAGCTCATCAAGCAGGCTTTACAACGTGCTCCTAGCTCTTGTGTCTGGCTGACTCATGAGAGAACACTAAGCTTGTCCAAACAGAAAGAAGACACAGGCTCTTGGTGAGAGCATTTGTCCTCGATAGCTTCTGGGGACATATTTACTTATCCCCAAAGGCTGAGATAACTGAAGTGTGGTGTTTTAAGGATTGCTGGGATTGTCTGAAGGTGTGTTGAGATTTTCCCCTGACTCCTTATAGCCTTTCTGCTTAAAGAAATGTAAATGAATTTGTACCACTATACAATCATCCCTTGTTTTCCTGAGACTCACGGAAGAAAATGTTAACCCCTTAATAGACTTACTGATTTTTTTTCTTAAATGAGAGAAAAATCAGAGCGTCTCAAGGCTCTTAAATCTAGGAAGCAATCAAAGTGCACAGACATGTATGTGTTAGGGGAAAGTTGGGGAGTAAAAAGGGGAAGATATCTAAGGTTGAATTGTTTCATAACTATATCTAATATTACTCTACACACATACATATATATATATCCTCCTAATCTATGGTTTCACTTTTTAGATTTTTAGTTACATATAGTCAATCATGTTTTGCAAATATTGCATGGAAAATTCCAGAAACAAACAGCTCGTAAGTTTTGTGTTATTCCGAGTTGACTGATGAAATCGTGCACTATCATGCTTTTTTCTGTTCCCACTGTGAGGCATTCCATTGTCCAGCATATCTACCCTGTATATATTTCCTGCCCTATAGTCACTGAGCTGCTATCTTGTTATCAGATTGTCCTGGCATTGCAGTATAGGTATTTGTGTTCAGTTAACTCTTATTTGACTCAATAATGGCCCCAAAAGGCAAAGGTAGCAAAACTGCCATATTGCTATAACTCTTCTACCTTATTACTAGTTATTGTCGCTAATCTTTTACTATACCTAATTTTTATAAGTTATTAACTTATAATTAAACTTTCTCATAGGCATGATTTCAAAAGTACAAACAGAATACACAGGGTTTGGTACTATGTGTGGGTTCAGTGTCCACAGGAAGTCTTGGAACATGTGCCTTCCTGGCAGATAAGGAAGGACTATTGTGTATACAGGGTAAATAGACAAAGAAGAGGTAGCCACCTACGATTAGGTAGCTGTGCCTCTAGCAGTTACATGCATACTAAAACAGAAGTTTAAAACATGAGAAGGGTTGTAGTATCATGTATCCACTCAGTAATTTTCTGACCTGAATTCCCACTTTAGACACCTCATTTTAGAAAACAGAGTTACTAACAACAGTGGTACCTATCATACAGACTGATATAATGATCCAATGAGATCAATTAGATAATGCAGGTAAAAGCACTTTCTAAGACATAGCTTCCTTAAAATGTAAGGGAGTATCATTATTCCACTTAATTGACAAGAGAGGTATATGGCTCATGAAGGCAAGTATTGCACTTCAAGATCTGTCAATACACAAAGCCACCTGCAGCAGAAGACACCGGGGATTTCTTAAAAATCTTAAAACTCTGCTTCTAAAAGCATTCTAAATATTAGATCCAAAGAGCAAGTTTCGGAGAAGCACTGATAAATACAGTGGGACATTTTCCTTCTCTTCCTTTTTGTCTGTTTTAAAAATGTCTTAACACAGAGCTACAGTAAAGGGTAAAGCCAATCACACATTTCCATTAGTACATAGAACTACCACAGATAGGTCTCTGGAGGGAGGATACAGTGACAGATGTAGACAGGGTAACTTGAAATCAAGTACTTTGGCAATAGACACAGGATGCTTGACTTAACAGATGTTTACAGTTAATAAATCCCATTTTATATCCATTTTCACAGAATATTTTTCTGCTAACATACATAGCAGCCCTCATAAAGGAAGAAGAATTCAGATCAAAGCCTGAGAGGAATTAGAAATGACACTCGGTGAGAATAATTCACTTTTGCTGCAAGAGAGCTATGATGCAAAATCAAACAGCTTCACTGCCAAGTCCCCCATCTTTCCCTGGACACCTGCTGAAGGGTTAAAGTAAACACTCCAACTATTCTGACAATTTGGAGAGGTCCTCGCAAGTCCCATCTGCAAGCACAGGCGCCATCCTTACCCAGGGACTCCATCACAATCTTCCCATGGAGAGAACTCACAGACTGAGGTGATACACCGATGAGACTCCATAAGAGACAGCCTGGCTTGCATTTGATGAAGATGCCAGCCACACTAATGACCAGGAGAGGGTGGCTCACCATCAGCATGAGCCGGGAGAAGAGGGGATGATCTTCCTCCTGCGTTCCTATCTAACTATGAAAATCTCTAACAGCCCCAGCCTGACACAGCTGAGGCCTTCTCCAGCTGGGAAGGAAAAACATAATAGACAAAAATTCTGCTCTCCCCCTCCTCCCTTTCTGCTCCCTTCCCTGTAGACAGACTCAGCATGAGGTTCCTGAGGAATTAGTTGCAGGAGGACGCCTCCCCCGCTGGCAGCCAAATGCCAGCAGCACGTCCTGCCCATGTAATGTGTCTGACATTTCTGCATCTCTCTAGGTTAACATTGTTTGACACTGACTTTCTGAAATATCTCTTTAAAATGGTTTGTGTGTGTGCATGAGTTCTGTTGCTTCATGGCATCATCATTATATATGTTTAATTTTTTAAAATTATTCTCTTAGTTGCTGACACATCTCTGCTTTGGCATTTCTAGTTAGGCAGAAGTAATTGGTTTCAGAAGGCTGAAAACCCTTATTTGAAACCATGTGCACATTTCTGTTGATGGGTGCCATAAAATGTTCAAATATCATCTTCCCTCAAGTAACACAAGCGTTAAAATCCAGAAGGACGAGATGAGATTGACAGGATGGTGTACTTACACTTTAACTACCTGTTGTCAAATTATTTTACAGCACATGTCTATGAAATGGGGTCAGTTTTCCTCCCTGGTCAGTTGCCTTTAGCTAGATCTGATCAAGTCTGAAAGGGATTCTTCCTTGCTGTCTGTACTAGGAACACTTTACATTTCTTGTTGTGTTTCCTAAAGTGCAAAGGATTAAGCCTAGATCGCTCTCAACCATCGCCTGAGGCGCAGTCTGTGTTGGGAAGAGGAACAAAGACCTACCCATCCTGACTGAAAGGACATGCTCCCTAAACCTGGGAACAGTTGACTGCCAAGTCCTCTATTTTTCTTGGGGTGATTTGGAGGATATTTTCATGATTTTTTTGGGAAAAGTCAATGCTATAGCATGGCTGCTGAAGTGGGTGTCACTGACATGGCAAACAAAGAAAATTTACTGCAAAATAATGAGCCCTGACTTCAGATGGTGTAGACAAGGCAAGAGGAAAATCATGCACAGCTATAGCACAAGGCTGCTGGACGCAGAGACACTACCAGGAGTCAGGGCTTACCTGCAGGAAGACAGCTCTGTATGTGTTATGAGCCATCACAGAGACTGCATATGTCAGACAGCACAGATTGCTTCACCATGGGGGAGCTCTTCAGAGGCAACCTGGGAACCCTATCCTTATCATCTCTGAGTAATACTCATCTAGCGGCAATATGGCAGGGTGTTCAGGCCTGTGTACTCTACGATCAGACTGCTGAGGTTCAATTCTCAGCTTGGTCACTTATCAGTGGCACAGTCTCAGGCAAGCAGCTTAACCATACTGTGCCTCAGTCTCTTTATCTGTCATACGGGAACGAGCATAGAAGCTATCTTAGAGGGTTGTCATGAAGACTGAGTTAATACACATCAAACCATTTGAATTATGGCCTGTAACAATAAAAAAGTATTAATATCCACCCTCTCCCTGACTGCTCCCTACACAAGGGAAACTAGGTCCTGTTCTATTTTGGGCTACATGCTGTTGTCAAAAACTTTTTCTCCACATGGAACCCAAATGAAGCTCCCTGAAATTTCCACTGATTTACCTCAGGCCTATTAGGAAACGCAGAGCCAGGAGAAGCTTCATTTCTCTTCTTTTGACAGTTCTTCACAATCTCTGAGACAGCTGTGATATATGCCTAAGTCCTCTCAAGATCGAACCTCCCCAGCTTCTAGTAACTTTTCCTTATATGGAAAATTTCCCAAAGTTTTCTCTATCTTACTTTCTTTCTTTGGATGCATTTAGATTTGTCTGCATCTGACTGTACGGTCTCCACAGACTCTAAGTGAAAGGAATTTCTAACTGTGGTCTAAGAGTGGGTGATCCAGGAGACTAGTAGTCTTTGTTAGCCTAGATATGGCATTTTTTTCAGTCATAGAAACCGCTAGGTACAGCCACAGTTCATATTTGCCCATTCATTCATCGTTGTGGTCCACATATTTATGACATGCTTAGAGGAATAAAAGATATTCTCATGTTCTCTCTCTCTGTGTCTGTCTCTTTCTCTTTCTCTCTCTCCATGTGTCTCACTCTCTCAGTCTCCTGACATGAGTATGAAAGAGATAGTCAAGAACTCTCGTGCATAGACCCATATAATAAGTGCTTGCAACATTAGGCTGAACATTCTGCAAAATCAGTTCACAGCTCACCTTAATGGGAACTTTTATCTGGAACTAAATTTGCAAACCATTTGGGTGATCAGTCACTCTGACCACCAGAGAGCTGAGGTGACTTACCTAACCTCACATATACAGGAGGCTCTGAGAATTGAGTCGGTTTGAAATCACAGGCTACAACATGCCTGATGCCTTCTACATGACGAATTCCACATTTCTCTTGCTCACAATTTCGGCATCATGTAATCTACTTCTTTCCCAAAGATATTCATCAGTAACACTTGATAGGTTTTCCGATACAGCAAATCAGTGCACTTGACTGGCATCTCCATTGAAACACAGCTGTATGTAGGCATGGTCAGTGACGATTGGCCAGCTGAGAGCCATACTGGTGATTTAAAAAAGACCTGAATATATGATAATGTTCATATACAGTATATTCCAGAAAGATAGAAGAAAAGATTTTGAATGCTTCCTCCATAAAAAAGGTAAATGTCTCAGGAGACAGATATATTGAAACTGATTAAAACACTATACCAGACACATAATATTAGAGCATAATATTGCCTCTAATATATTAGATACATATACATTAGAGCAATTTTGGCTAGGTGTGGTAATACCTACTTGGAAGTCCAACACTCTGCAAGCTGAGGCGAGGAAATGGCAAGTTTGAAGCAAGTCTGGGTAACTTGATGACTTAGCCAAGATCCTGCCTAAAAGAATACTTAGCAAGGACTGGGGATATAGTTTAATGCAAAGGCCCTGACTTAATTGCCAGTACGGAAATATATATATATTACATTTCTATGTGTCAGTTACAAATAGTAATGTAAATTAAAGAAAGGAGTTCCAAGAGTTCTCAGGGAATTTTGAATTGTATGTCTTTTAAAAAGCAATTAATCATAGATTTCGCAGGATGTGGGCATCAGTCCCATCTTTACTCACACAATTATTTGGGAATCTCTGTGTGTGGGTTTACGGTAACAGGTGTCCTTTGGACCGGAGACTTGTCTAAACATTTCCTGGCTGTACTGACTGACAGATGATCTGGGGGCAGGAAATGTGGCAGTTCACTTATTCCCCTCCAGAGTAAAAATGTCTAAATACACATGTGCTTTCTACTTGCCAGAGAAAGATAATGCAAATTTAAATGTAAGATGTGGATGTCTGTGCAGCTCAGAAACAAGAAGCAGGGGGAAACCTAGCTTTAAACCACTTCTCAACCTGAAAGTATAGAAAAGAAGCACAACAAACAAGCTCAAAACATGAAATGAATCTCAAGCTTCTCAATTTGCTGCATCCCATAGACACGCAAGGGCACAGTACCTGGATTTGCTCTGCTAAAGCGACTTCTCCCTCTTCTCATTTTGTCTGGCTTAATTCTCACGGTCCTCTCCCGTACTACAGTTTAACGATTCCATGTAGGAACACACTCTCCCTTGCTTGACTGCAAACTTCCGAGGAAGGTAGGGCCAAAATGACATTTTAAAAACAAATCCAGTCATTGTCTTCCCTTCTTAAAACTCCTTTACTGGTTTTCTGCTTTTCCAAGGAGGAATCCTGTGTGTGTGTTGGGGGTGGGGGTGCCCCTTTGAAGTGACTCAGGAAACCCTGTAAGGCCTGATATTTGTCCCCATCTTAGCATCTTTTTCACTCTTCCCTCACTCCTTCTTCCCACTCGAGTAGTTGTAGCCTCTTAGTACCAGGAATACACCATTTTCTCTCCCAGCCTTTCCATCCCTCCCCCACCTTCCTGGGGTCACCCTGTGTTAATCAATTCACTTCCTTAGTTAACTCATTCCTATATCATGTTCAGGTTAGGATAGTCCAATATTACAGGCCATAGTCTTCTCCTACAGCTTGTCGTCAAGAACTTCCCAAAGTGTATTTCCTGATACACTGGTAGAACAGGATGTATCCCCACCAGGAGAACGTTACATCCTGAGTTCTCAGAGCCTTTCCAAACAGTCATGCCAGAAGGAGGAGTTCTGTCTATTTCTTTCTGGAAAGTACAATGTCAGTCCAGACATATTTCCAGAGGCAAAAGAAAGTACCCTAATGCTGAATGAGTCACCCACATCATATTTATTAAAAAAAGAAAAAAATAAGAAAAAGAAAGAAAGAGCCCCAGGCCGGAATGTGTACTTTAATGGCAGACTGGTTTCTTTGGTTAATGAGTTTAACATGCAAAAGGGCTCCCAGAAGATTAGAGAGAAGATCAAAGTGGAGGTGAATTAGCATTGTGTATTTTGGAAGTCCCACAGACAGTTCCTGATTAACTGCCTCTGTGATATACCAGTCACCCCAGTAGAACACGTCAGGTCACCACAAATGGACCACACCCAGACTTGGCTCCTTTATGCCCTAGCTCATAACTTTACAAAAAGCCTAAGGTCAAAAGAAGAGGAACCCTGCTAGATGCCAGGAACAAGACCCTGGTCAAGACTGACTCTGTTGGGTGTCAAGCAGATAGGTGCAAACTCTGGGCCTCAAGCTCCCCAATCTGTGAGTGTGAAGGGACCTTTGATACCTGCCTGTTAGCAGACTTGCAGGGGCAGCGACAGAAACACACGTGAGCACAGGGCTGCACCACCCAGAGCATGGCGGGCAAGGCAATGGAGTAGTCTAGAATTTGTTTAGTACCTATCCTATGCCAGCTCCTCTGCTGAGAGCTGTGCACCCAGTCTCTCAGTCCTCCGTCCCTCCGTTTCTTCTATGCCTGGTTAGAATCCTACAGACAGCTTATTAAGATGCCTCTTAGATAATGAACCAATCTGGCAATTCACTCTTCTTTCACCTTTTGTTTAAAAAAAGTCTCCATCACTACCTATTGACAGAGTCTAATATACCCAGTAAGAGCACAGGGAAATGAGTATTTTCTTTCAGACTAAGCAATTTAGTTAAAAACCAAGTAATCAGTTCCAGAGTGAAAATTCTTTCCTAGCTCTCTTCCTTCAATAAAAAAAGGGGAGGAGGTCTCCTTATCCATATAGTAATATATATGGCTTAAGAGACTTGGGGGTGGAGACCAAAGATATTCATCCAAAACCAGAGATTTCACGTTGCAGTGGATTATCCATGACTGAGCTCAAGGTGCCTCTCACCACTCCTACGCTGCCTGGCAGATACGGGTCAGAGAGCTCAGCAACGAATCAAAAAATCTCCTTGGCCTCTTCAACTTTTATTCTCATATGCTCATCTTATTGCAGATCACAGGATATCATTTTTATCCCTTAACTTACTAAAGTATGAGTCTTTTAAAGACAGGGGTCATGTCTAATCACTCTATTCCCGACACTTCTTAATATACCTCATAGAGTCTTTGTCCTAAATAATGTAACTTTTTTCACTTTTACCTGAATTTCTCCATTTCTATGGCAAAATGATAATTATTCCAACAGATATGTAATGAGATATATCTTGAAACATGTCTGTATAGATAGAAAAAAAGCAGCAGCTTTTAGAAGTAGATTTTTAAATATCAACACCTTAAGTATATGCCAGAGAAAGTTAATGGAATTCAAAAAGCTTTTCAAAGTCTGGAGTGAGGACAATGTGATATGGTTTTCTTACTAGTACAGGGGATTTTAAAAAAATTTCAACTTGATTGATGGGAAAAATTTCTGTTCATGACGATAGGCAATTGAAAGTGAAACAGACACCTAATTCTTTCGTGAGACATGGTATGGGCTACTACATTTTCAAAAAGCAGACGTGATGAGATGTAGAGATTATAAAAGATAGGATAGACTTTTATCCTGGAAATACTTTGGGAAAAAAGATCATGTAACTACAAGTTTCTGACAAGTGGAAAGTATCAAGAATTAACCCGAGAAGCGTCCTAAGGAATTGTTCGAGGAATTGATAAAAACAAAGCAAAAAGCTTCCGGGAGAACATGGCGGACAGATAACAGCAACTACTGGAGGCTCTCTGAAAGACTCGGCTCAGAAGCCAGGAATGGTGCAGACTAAAGAGACATAAGCAGGTGGAGATATGCTCTGCTGACTCAGGAATGAACTGCGCTGAGAGAAACCAACTTGGAATGCATTCCTGGTGCTAAAACAGGAACAGAAAAGCCTCGGTGTGGAGGCTGGACCCCGCGCTATTGTAAGCCGCGATTTGGGTTTCCCGCCGCGCGGCGGCTGGCTGCCTCTACAGCGGCTCGGCAAGGAGAGAGACGCGCAGAAGCTCTGAGAATGGCAATCTGCGAACGGCAGGGAGGCGTGCACTGACTTGTGGTGAGGTGAGTGAGAGAAGCTGACACTCTACCACAGTTTGACTCCAGCGGAGGACATTCTGGGCCCGGGCAGTCCTGCGGGAGTGGCGACTTCAGCCACACATCCCCCTCTCGGGCGGGATTGGTGAAAAGTGCCTGGCCTGCGTGACGCTGCCGGCGGACCTGGTAGGCTGTCCCAACCCAGATCCCAGAGCCTGACGGTGGCCGGGAGGGGAGACGCGTAGGCTGCCTGGTCCGTAACTCCCTGGTGCGCAGCGGTGAGCGGGAACACCTAACTGGCGCAATTCGATCAGGCTGTGGCTGACTGGGAGAGAAGCTGGGCCTCTTATATAAGCTTGCATATATAAGGAACAGAGAAGAAGAGGGAGCATGGGAAGAGGCAGCAACAAAAAAGGCTCCTCGGCCCCCAATTCTGAGAAACAGGCAATAGCAGACACCGCACCAATATACATAAGGCACCATATAGAGAGCCTCATAGATTCAGGAATGAAGTTATCAACGACCTGAAGCTAGAAGTATGCAGAATAGTTAGAGAAATGCTAAGTACCACCCAAGAAAAAACAGGCGGTGGAATGGAAGAACAGAAAAAAAGGGGAGAATTGTTTGATGGAGAAAACAGAGAAAGCATAGAATACGTGAAGCAGGTTCAAAGGGACTACCAAGATACTAAGAAGTCTATAGAAGACTGGCATAACAGCTTGAAAGAAACTAAGGACAGACTATCTGAACTGGAGGGCAGACTTGTAATATGGGAGAATGAAATGAAAAACTTCTTAAAAATAACAAAGAAACAAACAGCAATAATACAAAGACAAGAAGATGATAAGAGGATCCATAACTTAAGGATTAAGAACATAAAAGAAGAAGTAGGGACACAAACAAGTGAACTACAAAAGCTACTCACAGAAATAATCCAGGAGAATTTTCCTAATTTAGCAAAAGGTAAAGATACTCAGATGTATGAGGCATACAGGACCCCAGCTACCTACAACCCAAACAGAGCAACACCCAGGCATATAATAATAAAAATTCCAGAAATTCAATACAAGAACAGAATATTAAAAGCTGTAAGAGACAAGAAACAGACCACTTACAAGGGAACACCCATCAGAATTACAGCAGATTTCTCGGCACAAACCATCAAATCACGAAGAGCGTGGGGGGAAATAATTCAAGCTTTGAAAGATAATAATCTCCAGCCAAGATTGAGATATCCTGCACAACTGTCCCTGGAAATTGATGGAAAAACAAGGTGCTTCCAGGATAAAGAGGAACTGGGGGAATTTGCAACCACCAATTCAACTCTACAGAGAGATTGCAGGATATTCTAAAAAAAGAAAAATACAAAGAATCCAGAAATAATGGCAGAGAGGCCACAACGAATGGAGCAGAGAACAAAATGAAGAAGACAAACTGACAGCTACTGACAGAAAAGGAGCTCAACAGAAATGAGGCAGAGAAGATTGGATGATAGGAACAGCTATTTTGGAGAAAATGACATCTTAATAGGTAATACTGATTTAGTATCATCTTGTTTTGAAGTCTCATCTAGCTTTTGTCCTTCTGTCTCCAATGGTCTAAATAGGTTGTATCTTACTGGATTTTATTATGTATGATAGTATAAGCAAAAACCTTGTAAAGACAAGGAGATTATACAGAAACCATTATTCATTTTCTGTTAGTCGATTCTAAATACTCTGTAATGCTGTCATTCTCTTGAATGATTTTACATTGTTTTGATATACTTAATGCTACAGTACACGAAGTTGTACTCAAGGATTTCAAAGAAAGAGACAATATGGTAACTACTTTTAGGTTAGGATTATCTGGTGGTGAATCACTATTCTGCTTAAATGGTTATGTTTTGATCTGCGCTGTTTCGTTGTTATGCCCTCTTTTATCTCAATCTCCACTGCATTATTTACTTTTTTATCTTTATCCTTTTAATTAAAGGAAAAAATAGCAGGATATATTATAGTAACCCACTTTGACTTTTCATTACCTTGATTTAAAGCCCTGTATTACTCTCACCATCTGGTTTTTAACTGATGTTCCCCTATTCTGTTTTGCTGGATAGTATCAGGTTCGAAAGTTTAGGCATCAGCTGTGAAGATAATGAGATTCATTATGACGCCCATTCTTGTTGACTTTTATCTACTTTTGAAGACCTACAATGTCTCCAATGTTTTGGTTTTGTCGGTTTTATTCTTTACTGTTTTGTTCAATTGTATTATAACTAACGATATAGGCAATTCTATTAGAGATAGCGGGAGGCATTATAGTAACCATTGTTGATCACCTTGTATTATGTTTTTACATTATCTATTATGTCCACCCTTTTGACTTGACCGATTCTGTTCTGTTATGTCACATTTGGTTTTACTCTCTTCCAAAAAAGCAATAAGAACCGTGGGAGCAATGAAACCCAAAATGTGTAACAGTCATGGTACAAAAGAGAGGAAAAGAAAGTGCTCCAAACTATATAACTGCATGTATATTTAAGTGTATAAGATAGAAAATGATATCACAGAGTTTTATTGGATCAATGAACAGAACTGTTTGCAGTATCATTGATGGAATGTCCACTTTACAAGCTTTAATTTTGTGACTTGAACAATTATTTCTAAGATGACAATATGTAATCCATTAACTAGTGATTTCCTACTGTTCATTTTTTTTCTGTAAATCTGTATAACTTGTACCCTTTCCCTGTTTTTTTTTCTTTTCTCCTTAAATAAAATTAAAAAAAAATACAAAGCAAAGGAGCAGAAATAGTATCTATGTGTCACTTAAGGTAATGAAGCACGGAGATAAGAACAGGATGATGCAGTGATTTATTCAAAGATAATTCAGAAATAAGATTACTTGTTGAAAGAAAAAGCCAGATGATTCTATTGATACTCAAGACCAAATCTACAGCAAGTTTAGCAAACAAACAAACAAGCAAAAAAGAAAATTCAGCCCTTAGGCTTGTCAGTGAAAGGGATGGTATCTTTGTTCCTTCAAAAAGGACAGCCTCTCTACATCCTTAAGATCAGGTGACTCAGAAAAATCTCAATCAATGTTACTGAAATTTGGCAAAAGTATTCACATTTCTGTTGACTATAAGCTGGCAGTATTACAGTCCAGAGGCACATCTTTAAGGAAGTTATAGGGGAACATAAATAGATTCTTAGAATAGAAATAGCTCTTTCAGCATAGGTTAATGGAAGATATGTTATCACTAACCTGGGCAGGGAAAATGGAGAACTGATATATTAGGTTACCGCGGCTTGATAGGGAATTTGCCAATTTTTATGGAAGATTTGCACGATATTTGCTAAAGACACAGAAGGAAGGGCTTTCTGTTTATAAATGTGTCTATTTCTCTCAATCTTTCCAGTCAGGCTCCTAATCTAAGTTACCAGGGTATATCACTTGCCCTCTGTGAATTCTTCCTTCACATATTGATTTGAGAGGTTCTGTTTTTTATTTTTTGACTTGGTGATTTTTAACGGATTTGGTTTCTATGCGAATCTGACTATCAGCTCCTCATGTTCTGCACCTACCAGACATGCAAATGTGGTTTTTTCACATGACATCTTCTGTTTCTCCTTGGCAATTTATGTAATTTCAATGATTTGTCTCTTTATTTAATATCTATCTTTTCACAAATTTTTAATTTTTTTTGTATCAAGAATTGAACTCAGAACCTTGTGCTTGCCAGGCAGTTGCCAGGCCACTGAACTACATCCCCGGTGCTTTAAGTTTTAAAAGGGTTTGGAATTTCATTTTGCTCACCACTAATATGTCACATTTACTTGGAGCTAAGTATTTAATAAAGATTTATGAGATACAAATATGTATATATAGTAGACACCTCAAAGGATATGCATATATATAATGTATCTTGTGTATATATGTGTATTTGTGTGTGGACATACATATACACATATACTGTATGTATATGAGAAACTACAGATTGTTCATTGCTGTCTAGGAATGATAAAAACAAAACTGTCTTAAATAATAATGCTGACATTTCTTATAATGTTTTCATGTGAGTCTTCCAAGTAGTTCACTAACTCTGCACAGTCTAGCTCTCCCAGTGAGCAGTTCAGCTCTACACTGCACAGAGAAGAGAACAGGAAGTTGCTCCAGGAATTGAGTGTAGTCTAATATCAGCAAGGGCTTTGAAATAACCAAAGGTCTTATTACCAGCGTAGTTGGTGTTATGTAATTTACAACGTATGTGTCTGGGTCATGTCTTCCTACTATCCTATCTTCAAGGGGCCCCAGCTGTTTTTGATTCAGTTTTCTGGTATCCTCCCAGGGCCCAACTTGGTGCTAAGTATGAAGCAGATAAATGATGTATTTGTAACGATCTGTATAACAACTTTGAAACAGGATTTGAAAGTGACTGTTGGGACCGCTAATTTAGAAGAATTCACATGCGATCCAAGGACAGATTTGCAAATTGGTGATCTATTTAAAGTGGCCACATTGAGGACTTTTGTATGGTTAGAGTGTGGGAAGGTGGCTACGTGGGGGTACTTCTTGGAAATGCCTACTTTCTTGGTGAGGAATAAGAGAGGCTGCGGGCATAGAGCAAAGAGTACAGGCTTGAATTTTCACCTCAGAAACATTTCTTTAAGTGAGTCGCTTCTCTTTAGGGCTTGTTTTCCCATTAAAATTCCTACCTCGCCAGTTGCATATGCAGGGGAAAGTAATTAGCATAGTGTGGGGCACGGCAATATCTAAGAGTGGCAGTTAAGAGGTTTATTAGAAAACATGTCCATGCAGAGAAATTTGTAAATGTTTTCAGGTGCATGAGAGTGCCAAACTGGAAATAATCCAAATGTCCATAAACAGCTGTCTGGGTGAAGAAAGTGTGGCATATTTGTATCGGTGCAATACCACAGACCAATAGAAAGGACAGGGCATTTTTGCAGTAATAGATTTCGTATCTTGGCTATGGCACTGCAGTGAACACAAAGCTGCAGATGTCTCTTTGAAACGTTGGTTTTTCTTTCTGGATCCGTACCCAGCAGTGGAATGGCTGGATCTTACAGTCACTGTATTTCTAGTTTTTTAGGAAATGCCATATTGTTTCCAAAATGAGTACAGGTGAGTAGTTGGGTTGGAGAGAAAAGTTCTGATGTTCTCTAACACAGTAGCTACGGTTAATGATAAATTGTGAATTTCAAAATAGCTAATAGAGATTATATTGATTATTCCCAATGCAAAACAATGATACATATGGGAGCGGATATGTATGCTAATGACTCCAATTTGGTCACCGCACTGTGCATACATGTGTTGAAATGCCACACTACCCTTGATAAGTATATATAATTACTATGTGCCAAATAAGACAATACAATATAACATCAAAAGTACAATAAAGTTTAATCAAAGGAATGAGTAGCTGATACATGGGACAATGTGGCTGAAGCCGCATGGCACAGCTTATGAAATCCATTGATGGAAGTACCTAGAACAGACACAATTGCAGAGATAAAAAGACAGCTTTGAGAGCCTACGGCTGGGGAAAGAAACGGCTATTAACAGCAGGTGAATTTTTGGATCTTGGAAATGTTCTAAAAGTGGAGGACACCGATAATGGTACAACTCCATAAATTTGCAAAAGTAATAGAATTGTACACTTAGAATGTGTGAGTTTTGTGGCAGGTCAGTTAAATCCTCCTGCCCTTGACATCAGGAGAAGTGTGTGTGGGTGTAATCTAGAGCTGTATGTGGCAGCTGGCACCCAGAAACTGGCTTCACTGGGCGCAGTGAGAGCACAGCCAGCATCTCTGAAGCCCCTAGGAAACATCTATTTCCACTACAGACTGGCACCACACTGGGGTTATAAGTGCTGAGTCCTGTGACCTGTGCCCTGGGACTCCCGGCTGTGATACACTCCATCAAGGCCCGGTCAGAGAAGCCTGGGCTTCTTAAAATGAAAACCTCGAATACTTGGCAGTCTTGCCTTTTATTTCCCTTTCCAGTTTCATCTCACTGTAATTATTAATTAGCACTCAGGCAGCTCAGTGGAGAAGAATTTGCATGACTAGCTCTTCTGATGAAAATCTGTACATGAGGCTTATTGGTTTGTTCCCCAACTTGAAAGTTGATTGAAAGACAGACAGGAGATGTTGACACTTGGTGCTCGGTGTCACAGGGAAGACACCAAGGTACCTGGAAGACAATCAGCCACAAACATACAAGTTCCAATAAAAGGGAAATAATTGACATATTAAAATCTATATGTTCTGGGAGGATACTAAACCCATCACATTATTTAAAGAGAGAGATAGAGAAAGCGCAGTGCCCACAATACATCAATTAAAACCTGCCATTTCCCCGAAGCTGTCAGCTGCAGAGTGGCTGCCAGAAGTCCCCCTTCTCTGAGGGCATCTTAAAATGAGCACCTGGGGCTGTTGGAGCTATTAATAGGTGGAGGGAATGATATAAAATGTCATAATGCAACTTCCAAATAAAAACGTGTCCAGACTCCTCCAGGAGGAAAGCAAGAGAAGAAAATGGCCCAAAGTACTTAAAAAATTATTGTATTTTCTTTTTTTAAACTCCTGCTATATATTATAAGGGAACACTTGTCACTTCCAAGGTGTCTGGCTTCTCTCAGGGCAGTTCTACAGAATCCCATAACTCACGCATGATTGGGAGGGTCCTGCTTCATTCTGTTCATACCAGGGATCAGAGAGGTATCACTCCAGATCTCACCGGGAGAGTGTGTGGGAGGAACGTGCTGGCTGTCACCTAGGACCATGATGAGGAAGGATGAGGTTTCCTCCTGCCATTTTTCCTTAGACTGCTTGATGTCTAATCCACAGAGGGAGGAGGAATTTGGAAGTCTGCATTCATGAGAGTTTGTCAGGTAGAGTGAGAATCCCCGGCTATGCGTCTAGATAGACTTCTAAATAATCACTGTGAATTTGTTCTCAGCCTGCCGATTTCTTAATAAGTCTGAATAAACAGATTCTATCTCTGTGGAGAAAAAGGTTCAGTTCTTGCTGATTTCTAGAATTTAACCTTGAAATTCAAAAGCTGCATGAGCACGGACTACTCGCTTAACTGCCATAAACATCAATCTCTCCAATTATAAAATAAGAGATTCCAGCATAGTAATTACTCAAGCATGCTTCCAGTTTTAAAATCCTTGAATTGTATCAAAGAGGTAAGAATTTTGCCCCTGGAACTGACCCAAAATGCTCTCAGTGAGGGGTCAGGATGGTCATTAGTGCTTCAGTAGAGGCAGATTAAAAGATCTACGTTTTCTTTTTCATAGCAAAACTGTTTCCCTCTGACCAAACTATCAAGCTTATAGTCGCTCTAATTTAACTTTATTACTCTTTTGTCTTGTCAATAAGAACACAATAGTATCCTTAAAGAAAAAGACGGCTTTTTTTCTTTCTCTTTGAGGTTTATTTCAGACAGTTTTCTTTTTTCCTAATGAGGCTGATCTGTGTCTGCAATTGATATTGTGTGCTTTTAATGGAAAGGTTTTCAAACATACTGAAGGAAAAGAAAAGACTGCTTTCTTTTATTTATATTTTTTTCTAGCCCTTTTTATTTCACAAAGTTACCTTCAACATCACGTAAGAATCAGGGAGTCTCTTTGCACTGCAGTGCATTGTGAAGAAGTGGCCTGTTTTCGTCTTTCCAGCAGCGTGGTGAGTTCCTGGTCATTCAGTGTGCCCAGGAGGCCTTTCCTTTGGTCCCCAAGTTTTCCTCCACAAACAGTAGGGGCCCAACAGCTTTAAAGCTTTTTGGTCAAGTTTCATGTAGAGAAACATTATGCGTTAACTGGCATATTGGAACTACCGCCGAGGCACCATTTAGTCAACAGTTATTGGACTTTTAAACCCCAGCCTCAGCTGTCCCCCCGTAAGTGGACTCCCAGGACTTCTGCTGAGAAAGGAAAAGTAAGCACATCTGGGTGTTCAGATTTTTCTTTCAGTGGTGTTGAGATAAATTCAAGGATTTGCGCTGTTCAAGGTTGGATGGTGCATACTGGGGGGGTCTCTCATTCTTACAACTGACAGGGTAAGTGTGGACAAAGAGAACAGATACCCAAATCTTTAACTGTGATTTCCTTTAGCTCCTCCTTCCTCTCTTATGTGGGCCTTCTTTGCTGCTCCATTCAGCAAAGCTTCTCCCTTAATCCTATTTGATTTTAGAGTTTTCTTGGGCTCTGATAACAGCTACTAACATACAGGACTCACCACACAGACTTATTCATAGCAAGCAAAACTTGTTCTTTGTAAAGAACCTTAAAAGTCAGGAAAAAATGATTTTGCAACTAGCGTCCTGACTTAAATACTGTAAACTTCAGTTTTCTTTTTGACATTCTGGGCTAGATAATTTGTAAGTTTTCTCCTGAGTGTAAATTCTGCGTTGGACAGTACAGAAATAAGGAGCAAAGGTAAGAAGACAACGATGTCAAATCACTGTGGCTGGAGAAGTGGAGATTAGTGGAGAAGCATGGAAAAGAACTAGAGTGAAGATGAGACTGTAAATTATTTCAGACTCTCAACATGAGAAAATACTCAGCCCAAAACAGAGTTAATTCAGGTTTCGGAGGAGGAAGGATAACACTCTGTTATCTGTGGTTTTGCTTTGCAAGGTTTCATTCAGATGGTCATGGTCAACTATGGCCGGAAATTTTTAAATGGAAGATTCCAGAATAATTGACTCATAAGTTTTTAATTGCGTGCCATTATGAGTTGCTTAGTGAAATCTCAAGGCATCCCTCTCTATCCTGTTGGAATATGAATCATGGCTCTTTTCTATGTATCCACAGTGTGTACAGTATATTCTCATTAAACTACTCTGCAGCCGTCTTGTGATCATCAGAATGACCCTCGCTGTGTCACATCACGATGCCTGTCAAGCTGCTCTCACACTATGTCACACTGTCTCTGCCATTCACTTTGCCCCACCCTTTAGGCACTGTGTCATGTCACATGGTCAGAAGAGGGCTAAGTATAATAAAATACAGAAAGATGTTAAGAGAGAGAGAATGAATAGTCTCATAATTATCATTTGATCATGTTCATATAATGATTCTATTTTATTACTAGTTATTCTTAGACTTTTATCATGTCTAATTTATAAATAAAATTTTAGCATAAGTTTATATGTAGAGGAAAACACAACGTAGCACAAACAGGATTTTGTATGATTCCTGGTTTTAGCCATTTGTTAGAGGTCTTGGAACTTATCCACTGAAGAAGATAAGGGAAAACTACTTTAGAATAATTAATTGCCATTGAGGGTATTGGGTTTAACAATAATCTATGAGGTACAATTAGGAAGCTGTCACTGAAAAAAACAAAAAAGGTGCTTGACCTAATGAGGGCCTGAACTCTGGGAGGGACTGGCCCTTGACTGGTGCTGTGTGTGATTCTTTTATTAAGAGAAAAGGGTGGCTCCATATGGGTCTATGTGCTTGCAGGCTTCACACACTATGGAAGTAACAGGTACTAAATGAATGAATGCATGCTTGCTTAATTTGATAGAAACTGACATAATTGCTTTGGACATGTTAAGAATGTGAGACTGAAGATAGTGACAATTAGTGAAATCTGAGTTTTTCCTTCATGATAGACAGGAAGATGGGCCTCACTGATCAAACAACTGAGAAGCTAGACTGATTGGATGAGCCAGGGTGTTGATCACATTTGCAATATGCTCAGACTGAGGCTGCAGTGGAATCATCTGGAGAGAGATTATGTGGCCAAAAGGCATCATCTCTGGGCAGTGAAATCTGACAGTTTGAGTAAAGGTGATCAGTGAAGCCTGTAGTTGAAGGTTCAGTTCCATGGCTGCGACACTGACACTTCTCAGAAACGACCCATGGCTGAATGACCCAAAAGATTTGCAAATGTAACTGGGAAGACCTGAGACAACAAGGTGATTTCTCCATGGACTCCCTTTTAGAGATGATTAATTGCATGCCCCTCTCTAATTCATCCTACCTTAACTCTATTGTCCTCAAGCTAACCATTCAACAAATATTTGTTAAGCATCTAATCAGTGACTGGCAGAGTTATTAAACATGCTGAGAAAAATACAGCTGTAACACAAAGTCCCAACCCTTCAAGGGCTGAGCTTTTTTTTTTTTTTTAATTGGTACCAGGGATCGAACTCATGACCATGTGCTTGCAAAGCAGACGCTTATGCCGCTGAGCTAAATCTCCAGCCCCAAGGGCTGACTTTTGACGGTAAGAAAGTATTAAGAAAGATGAGCAGAAAACAGACTATCAATATGGAAAAGTGAGATTGGGTGGAGATGCTGACATTGTTTCAAAGTCAGTTAACACTTCCTCAAAGAGATACTTACTATGCACTGAACTTCTTGGACATGCTTCAACTATAGGGAAAGAGGGTGCAAGGACCAGGAAGCAGTCAGTATGAAAGAACTTGGGTGGGAATGCGGGTGGCATGTTTGTAGCATTGGACGAAAGCTGGTTGGCTGGAACCCAATATAAAAAGGGATTTATGGGGATTGGTGAGGTCAAAGAGGGGTGTAGGAATCACCAGGAGGGCAAGAAAAACAGGTTAGGGATGCATTTTCTTAGTAAGAGACAAGCAAGATTGTCTTGATCCTCAGTCTTGCAGAATAAAGCACAGAGAATCAACATCTGGTTAAACTACAGCAGATCCTTTTCATGGGCTCCTGTGCCTAGTAACTGAGGCTAAAGCACTGTTCTTATCTTCGCAGTGTCCCAATTGTGTTTGCACAGGTAAGATAGAGATCAAGTAGGACATGGAATAGAAAAAGAACCGAGAGTAAAGCACAGCACTGTTTCGTAAAGATGGGTTGAGCTGAAGTATAAAGCCACTGGGAGGAGCAACGGGAAAAGCCAGCAGGAGGAGAATTGAAGTTATATAGAAAGGGAGATTGAAGGGAAGTAGAGTCAACAAAATGTCAATTGACGGCATAATTCAAGAGCAGACAGGAGAAGCATTCTATCAGCTATGCATGTGCAAGGGTTCCCAAGTTCCATTCAGGATGTGGCAGAAGCTACTCTCTCATGTCGAAATGAAAGCAGCCCTGCGTTTCTCAGATCACAATTATTTGGGCAGGTTTCTGCATTTGTGTTTCCATAACCCAATGTGACTGGATAAATGAAGAGAAGCTAGCAACTGGAAAGGCAAAGACATATAGATTTGGGAAGCCATTGTTGATTCAGAGAGGTGATTTCTTGGTCAAAGGGGCGGTAAATGAAAATAGGGAGAACATATGCAAATCCAAACAAAGACAGACAACCCTGCTTTTGGAATGCAGCAAGCAAGCAGCCAGACTTCTAGGCCAGTACAACTCACTAATGAAACATTTCAGAAACCCTCGTATCTGCTAATTGTCCGAAGGATTTTATTTGAGTAGCATCTATAGCAAGTTCTTACACAAAGAAACAACAATTTCCAGGAGATCACAAGGGAGAAGACGGCTGCAAAAAATTAATTATTATGCATTGCTGGAGGACTGACTATGCTGGAGATGGGGAGAAATATCCCCACATTTCTGTGGTGCCATTTCACCGTTCAAGATAATGTGTCCGCTAAGCACTTGGAACAGGAAAGAATAGGAACCTTCATAGAATAGGGTGGAAAGCAATCTTTTGTGCGTTTTTGCCAGTTATATATTCTGAACTTTGAGGTAAGTTGGTGGGGGAAATAAGATTTCACTGTTAGTTTTATGGAATGTTCACTGCTGCCTTGACCACTGTATTCTTGTATTAGTCTGTGTTTTCAGCATTGTAATGAAATACCTGAGACAGGTCAACAGTTTAAAGATAAGAGGTTTATTCGGCACAATAATTTTGGAGCTGGGAAGTCTAAAATTGGTGGCCCCATTGATTTGGCCTCTTTTGAGGGGTTAATGGAGTCATGGCCAAAGTGTATATAAGAATGAGAGGTAGCCAAACAGGGAACCATAGGAGATGCAAGGCTCAGGGTCTAGCTTTCATAAAAACTCACATTAAATACTATCCAGGAGACCAGCAGCATTTCCTTAAGGGGTTAGAGCCTACCCTGGCCTAAGGACCTGCCACCAGGCTCCAGATTGCACTAAGTGCCCAGCACATGGGCCCCTGGGAACAAACTCAAGTCATATCCAAACCGCAGCATCTTCTAAACTCAGTTGTCCAAGGTGCAAGGTGGCTGAAAGGCAGTGAAGAGTTATTCTCCATCAGCAAGATGGGAATCGGGGGCTTTTATTGACTTCTCGTCTACTTAGGACAGTGCTTATTGCTTCCTATGGCAGAGAATTGTTTCTCTGGGTCTGTAACTTCTCTGAGAACCCCACAAAGAAAAAGACAAGAGGAAGTTTGGGGCCCCATCATCTCTGGACAAGCCTCAGAGGAAAGAGAATTCCTGGAGGTCATTATACTTCGTCATATAGGAATTCCGTAAGGAATATTTCCATTTTGGTCTGCTTTTCACAGAATCACACAGTAACCCCATGATGCCAGCTCATTCATTTGGTAAATTAAGGAACCAAGGCCCAGACATAAAAATAGACTAGACCTAAATTACACAGCTAATCGAGGGCTGGTCATAGCTATAGCACCACAGCTATAGCAGGCTATAATGCCACCTTGTCCTTTCCTAAACAAAGAAGGACAGGAAAGAGGGTTATTGTCACAAAGGATTATCTTAACTCACTCTGAAATATTTACATTATTTTCAAATTTTTCCACTATAATATTAATAAATGTTGTTTATCATATTAATGAATTTGTGCTTCATTCTGAGTCCAGCACCCCTCCTTATTGTGGACTGAATGGTACCCCTCTCACACTCTAATTTATATGTGGAAACTTGAGATTTATGTACCACAAGCTATGACTGTATTTGAAGATAGGAATGTTAAGGATTCAAGCAAGTTAAATTGAGGGTTTTAGGAAGGGTCTTAGTCCAATCTTATTGATGTCTTTATGTGAATAAAAAGTTTGGAGGGAGAGAAATTGAGACCCAGAGATGGATGTGTACAGAAGGAGGACCGTGTGGGGACACAGCCAGAAGTTGCCCATCTGCAAGCCAAGGTGAGAGACCTCAAGAGAGACCAACCACACAACACCTTATCTTGGACTTTTCAGCTTCTAGGACAGAGAAGAAATGCATTTTGATTGCTTATGCTGCCCAGATTGCAGACCTTGTAACACAATCCTAGGAGACTAGACCATCCTTTAGAAATTATTTATTGAGTGCTTCCTTCATGCCAAATCTGTTGAATACAAGGAGACTACAAGGGTGAGGACTCCATAGCTTGTGTTACCTTCATAGGAAACACAGTACTACAAGAGGGAAAGACACCCTACAAATTATTTCACTAATAATTACTTAATAAGACCTGAAAGACACTGCTCAGAGCAAACTCTGTTTGAAAAGTTAGTCTTCCTGGAAGTGAGAGGTTATCAAAAGCGTGCGAAGGTGTGTCTAATGCAATGTAAACTTGGGCTCCCTGTGTAGTACAGCTCTGTGTTCTGACTGCCTCCACCACTACTTTTTTACTCTATAAACAATTAGCATGTTGGGAAGAACATGGCAGATAGATAGCAGTAGCTTCGGAGGCTCTCTGAGAAACCACACTTGAAATCCAGGAATGGTGCTGGGCAGGAAGTCCTAGGCAAGAGGGGATATTCTTTGCCGACCCAGGAACGAACTAAATTAAGAGAAACCAACTGGAAATGCAATTCCGGTGATACAGCAGGAACAGATAAGGTCTCAGTGCGGAAGCTGGACCCTGCGCCACTGGAAGCTGTGATCTGAATTTCCTGCAGCTGCTGCTGTGTCCTGGTCGGCAAGGTGGGGAGAGAGGTGCGAAGGCTCTGAGAGTGGGAAGCATTGAATGGAGTTGGGAGCAGGACTGGCCAGGTGCCCTGCATCGACCTACGGTGAGTGAGTGGATCAGGGACTCTTCCATAGAGAAGGAGGCTTCAGTGGAGGACATACTTGGACCTGGCAGACTACCTGGAATGAGATGTTGCAGTGACTTCAGTCACATATCCCCCTCTCAAGTGGGATTGGTGGGGAATGCCTGGCCTGCGTGACACCGCTGGCTGAGACCCAGTAGACTAGCCTAACCCAGGTCCCAGTGCCTGGAGGTGTACTCTAGCGGTGAAGCCTTTGGTAGGTTGACCTGGAGGGGCGGGCCCGGCATAGACTGCCTGGTCCATATCTCCCTGGTGCACTGCAGTGGGCGGGAACACCTAGCTGGCACAATTCAAACAGCCTGTGGCCGACAGGGAGGAAGCTGGGCCTCCTATATACGCTTATATATAAGGAACGAAGAATATGGGGAGAGGGAGCAACAAGAAAGGGTCCTCGGTCCCCAATCCTGAGAAACATGCAATATCAGACATGGCACTAATAGACATAAAGCGCTATCTCCAGAGCCTCATAAACGAGTTCAGAATGAAGTTATTAATGACCTGAAGCAAGATATAAGCAGAATAGTTAGAGAAATGCTAAGCACTGCTCAAGAAAAAACAGATGGTGGAATGGAAGAACAGAAAAAAAGGGGAGAATTGTTTGATGGAGAAAATAGAGAAAACATAGAATACATGAAGCAGGTTCAAAGAGATTACCAGGAAACTAAAAACTATCAAAATCTGGCATAACAGCTTGAAAGAAACTAAGGATAGATTATCTGAACTGGAGGGCAGATTTGTAATATGGGAGCATGAAATGAAAGACTTCTTAAAAATAACAAAAAAACAAACAGCAACAATACAAAGACTAGAAGATGATAAGAGGATCTATAACTTAAGAATTAAGAACATAAAAGAGGAAGTGGGGATACAAACAAATGGACTACAAAAACTATTCACAGAAATAATCCAAGAGAATTTCCCTAATTTAGCAAATGGTAAAGATACTCAGATATATGAGGCATACAGGACTCCAGCCACCTACAACCCAAACAGAGCTACACACAGGCATATAATAATCAAAATTCCAGAAATCCAGTATAAGAACAGAATATTAAAAGCCGTCAGAGACAAGAAACAGATCACTTACAAGGGAACACCCATCAGAATTACAGCAGACTTCTCGGCACAAACCATCAAATTGCAAAGAGTGTGGGGGGAAATAATTCAAGCTTTGAAAGATAATAACCTCCAGCCAAGATTGATATATCCTGCACAACTATCCCTGGAAATTGATGGAAAAACAAGGTACTTCCAGGATAAAGAGGAACTAGGGGAATTTGCAACCACCAATTCAACTCTACAGAGAATACTGCAGGATAGTCTAAAAAAGGAAAATACCAAGATTCCAGAAATAGTGGCAGAGAGGCCACAATGAATGGAGCAGAAAGCGAAATGAAGAAGACAAACTGACAACAAATGACAGAAAAATAGCTCAACAGAAATGAGGCAGAGAAGATCGGATGGTAGGAACAGCTACTTTGGAGAAAACAAGACATCATAATAGCTAGTGCTGATTTAGTACCATCTTGTTTTGAAGTCCCATCAAACTGATATTCTTCTGTCTCCATTGGTCTTAAAAGGTTGTATCTTATTGGATTTTATTATATATGATAATATAAGCAAAAACTTTTATAGACAAGGAGTTTATACAGAAACCATTGTTCATTTTCTGTTAATTGGTTCTAAATACCCTGTAATAATGTCATTCTCTTGAATGGTTTTATAGTGTCTTGATATGTTTGGTGCTACAGTATATGAAGTTATACTCAAAGATTTCAAGGAAAGAGACACTATGGTAACTATTTTTATGTCAGGATATCTTGTGGTGAAACACTATTTTACTTAAATGGTTTTGCTTTGACCTGTGCTGTTCTGTTGTTATGCCCTCTTTTATCTCAATTCCCTTTTTAAAAATTATTTACTTTTTTCTTTTTATCTTTTTAATTAAGGGAAAAATAAAAAATAGCAGGATACATTATAGTAATCTACTTTGATTTCCTATTAACTTGATTTGAAATCCTGTATTGCCCTCACCATCTTTTTTTTTTTTTTTTTTTTTTTTTTTTTCATTTTTATCGGTACCAGGGATCGAACTCACGACCACCTGCTTGCAAGGCTGGTGCTTACGCCGCTGAGCTAAATCCCCAGCCCCACCCTCACCATCTTGTTTTGACTGATTTTCTTTTATTCTGCTTTGCTTGATAGTACCAAGTTCGAAAGTATAGGCATAACTTAATGTCTTATTGAAGACAATAAGAATCATTATGACGCCCATTCCGGTTGACTATTATTTTCTTTTAAAATCCTGTAATGTCTCCAATGCTTTGGTTTTATTCTTTACTGTTTAGTTCAATTTTATTATAACTGGTAGTTCTTCTTAAAATAGCAAGAGGCAGTATGGTAACCATTGTTGATCACCTTATATTTTGTTTTTACATTATCTATTACGTCCATCCTTTTGATTTGACTGACTCTGTTCTGATATGTCACATTTGGTTTTACTCTCTTCAAAAAAAGGAATAAGAACTGTGGGAGTAATAAAACCCAAAATGTGTAATTGTCATTGTACAAAAGAAAAGAAAAGAAAGTGCTCTAAAGGTTATAACTGCATATTTGGTTAAGTGTATAAGATATATAACCATATTACTGAGTTTTTTTGGATCATTGAACAAAACTGTTTGCACTCTCACTGTTTGAAAGTCCACTTTATATGTTTCAATTTTGTAACTTGAACAACTATTTCTAAGATGAGAATATGTAATCTATTAACTAGTGATTTCTTACTGTTTATATTTTAAATTTTGTATTACTTGTACCCTTTTTCTGTTTTTTTTCTTTTTCTCCTTAAATAATAAAAAAAAAACAATTAGCATGTCACACAGCCAGAAACTTCCACCACACAAGTGCACTTCCTGATGCTAAGCAAGTGCATGCAGAAACCTGTCTTCTGAACTCTGAATTCACTGCCATCCAGGCCCTTGCTGCGGTGCCAGCAATCCTGTGGGTGCTCAGCAAATGCTAAAGAGCAAGACCAAAACTGTACAAGTAACGGGACAATGGAAAGGAGGCAAATTAGCGCTGGGTATTTGGAACAGAAGGGCTGATGATTAAGAACAGCATAGTAGCCGAGGCGGGCAATTGTGGCTTTCTTGAGACCCCAGCTTGGTGTCCCATGGGACTGCCCTGGGAAAGAATCATCTGAATTTGGAAGCAGTTTCTATTCATCTTCCTGAGGTCACCTGACAATAAGGTCTCATTTTGTCTCCCATCTTGCTTGTGTCTTGAAAGGATTCAAAGAATCCTAACAACACAGGAGAAATTTCTCTGGGTCTTTACTAAACACTGGCAGGGATATGTGTGTGGGGACACTTACTACAACCAGAACCCTGAACAAACCCTGAGTTCCTTCAGCCCTGACTGTGGAGCTCTTAATTATGTAGAGCCTTGATAAATCATCTGGCTGCCTCCTGTTCATGTGTCTGGACTCCCCAGCATGATTGTAGACCCCCAGAGGGCTGCATGCCCCACAGGACTGGACCCTCAGCAGGAGCGAATTAAATCCTTGTTGAGTTGAAATGAAGGAGAAGATTGGCTGCAACTGGCAGCTTCCCAGCTGGGTTCTCTCTTCCTGGGAAGAACCAGCATGGACCTTTGGAAGCAGCAGCCAAACAGTTAAGCCTCTGCTAGACGACAGATTTTGGACTCCCCGGCTGGGGCAGCAGCTCTTTCTAGCAGGCATCACGCTGTAGCCGCCGGCACTCTGTGACAGGCATGTTCTGATCAGAGGAAAGATGCTTCCCACCTCCCAGGGAAACTTGTTGATGAGCAGCCCGCTTCTGTATGAACTACAGAACCTTTGCAGGGGCTCAGAGGATGAGCCAGCAATGAGATGATGATCACTTTAGGCTTGTCCATTTAAAATGCTTTGACGTACTGGTTTCCGAAGCTGGCTAAATACCTAGAGGTTAACTAATGAACTTAAAAATAGGACATGATCGAGAGAGACAAGAATTGTCTTTCTAGAAGGCAGAAAGATCTGAATCCCAATCCCAGGTGTGACACGGAGTGCTTCTATGGCCTTGGGCAAATCTCATACACTCTGCTTCATTTTAGCTACCACTCTGCAGGGAGTCTTGTGCTTATCTGCAGACAGGTCTAAGGCAGGCTCAACCGGCCTGTTCACTGCTGCAGAGTGAAGCGGAGGAAGGCAATCTTCCCATCAGACTCCTGCAAAGGGCTCCTTCCCTCCCTTGTTAGCTGCCCCTTCTGGCATCACTCTCATCCTGGAAGTCTTCAAACAGGAAGAAGATATCTCTTATCCCACTGGGCACCCTTCCCTGGTAGCATGCATTTTGGAGAGTCCTTCCTATCTCAAGACCTCGCTTTTACATCTCTAAGACCTCAGTCTCCAGTCCTGCTGTTACAGAGCTCTGGCTGCTAATCCAACTCAATTCTGAGAGTGGAGATTTTAAGCTTTCATAATGGCTTTACATTGTTTTCTTATGCTTTCAAAAAAGCATCTTTGACTCTTAAATACCTTAACCAAAAGAAATGAGAGATATTGCCTCTGTAACCTGGTTCTCCAAAGAAGCTAATTTAAGTATGTTGCAGTTTTGGTGTCTATAAAATCACTAGCTCTGGTCAGTGAATCATTGTTGAATTGATTAGAATTGTACTTGGAATACTTTTTATATCAATTCTACCACATGCCCATCCCTGAAACTGCTAAGTATTTTTGGCTACGGAAGATTCTGTCTGCAAAATTGAATATATATAGTATCAAATGATTAATTTCCCATATTCACACCAAGTGAAGTTTCTGATTTTTTTTTTAACTAAAAGAAACTTAGCATTTTTAATTAGCCCATACCAAGCAGGGGACTATTTCCTTCAGCTCTTTTGAAAAATTGAAATCACCTTGGGTATTTCTATGTAGATTTGCTCATCTGTAAATGTTGGGAACTCAACAATGGGAGTCAGTGGGAAAGATGTATCATCATAAATTTTACAGCAAATTGGATCAAACAGTATGATTGCAGGCGAACTTCAAGCAACTGTTTGCTTATTATTATTATTCTCATTAAAGACAGATATGTGCTAACTCTCCAGGACTCCAAAAGAGTCAAATGCACAATGGATACACCAGTCAATTTGTTTACACTGCCCTAAACACCAACTCAGAGAGGCTACTGCATTGGCATATTCAATTTTCATCAAGATAACCCAATATTGCTGACCCTGCGACTGGGAGAGGTGATTTCTCACTAGTTCTGCAGGGGGAGCTCTGGGTTGAAGCATGAAGAGTGAGGAAGGGGTGGGGGGACATGAGTCACCCCACAGAGTGGGGTTTACGCCGCCTTTGCTGTGCAGGCTCTTTTCTGCCCTGGAAAAGAGGGCAGGAGGTCGTCAGTGCTTCACTGCCCCTGTATTCTTTAGAATGCAGTATGGATTACGCTAATCATCCCACTTAAATAATTCAGACCACAAGATTGAAAACTACAGTCACTGGGAAAAATGCAGATTGAAGATACTGGCCAACTATGGGAGTCATGAACAAACGAGTGACATCTCTTTGTCCTAAGAAGGATGAAACACAGCAACCTTTGTGAGCCAGGCTGCTACTAATTCTATTTATTGATACTTAACACACGCAACCCTTTTGATTGCTTTCAAAAGTTTAACTACTAATTGCTCACAATTCAGGGAGTGGATTAATATTTCTCAAACTGTTTGTTAAAAAGGACTTTGAAAGAAGATATACGACTTCTCTTGTGAGACTCCACAAGTTAGTTCTACAAAATCTCAAAGAAAAGATGAAGGATTAGATAGCAGAGAAAATAAGAAGTATAAATAGAACGAACCTTCAAGGGCCATGGGCACTACTTCCCACCTGTTCACCAAACACTTGCTTCCATATGCATTTATAGTTGGTATGAAAATCTGTTCCCCATAAGTGCTTCCTAAATCACAGAAAATCCCCAAAGCCCATAGAACACAGTGCCAGTGTGATCTCTCCAGAGCACTGCGCCTAATGTGAGACAGAGTGCTGCTCAAGCTCAAATACACCTAGGGTCCACCACACACTGCTTCTTCCTTTGTGTGAAGTGGGACCCCGGGTAAGTTTCTACCTCTCTGAACCTTAGTTTCTTCATATACAAAGTGTAAAGAAAGATGCTTCTCTGCGGTCTCTTGGAGCTGACCCATGCAAAGTGATGGATGCATGCACTATCCAATGGAGCCACTTTTAGACACGCTGGGTTAGATATGCCAATGCCTGGAAAACAGATCACCAGTTTATTTCAGATTCCAGAAGTGAGGGATAAATATTCTGGCTCTGTGATCCTGGGAAGGCCTCTTCAATCCTTGGGGTCAGAGTTTTCTTGTACATAAGAGAGCAACATTGAGAGAGGCAGTGGTATGCTGTTAACTATGACGGGTTTGTTGGATTTTATTTCTGATGGAAAATCTTAAGAAATCCTGCCTCATCCCACATCCAGTGTCACACTGGCAGCTTGAAATTGGCCATGGTAGCAATGTTTATGCCTTGGAAATCAAATGCTACCAACCAACCAGCCTCCATTCCTGCTCCTAGAGCCTCGGGTTAAACACTAGGCAGCATGGTTCAGACACAGTGAAACACCTTGAATGCCTTATGTTCTCCTTCTCACATATATACATATATATAAATACATATGTGTGAATACATATGGATGAAAAATATATGAAATATACATGAAATACACCATATATATGAAAAACACTAATTGAGTGGCTTTACCAATTAGAATTGCTTGATTGCAAACAATGGAAACTTCAGTTCGATGGGCCTGCATACTAATAGAATGCTTATTGGGCTAGCATATTGGACAGTCTAGAAACAGGACAAGTTTCCGGTGTGATGTATTCAAAAGGTTCAGGACCCAACTTTTCTCTGGAATTTGTATTTAATTGAAGTTTATCTTTTTTCCTTTCTGAGATTTTTAAAACTGCCCATTGCGAGAGTCCCTTTTGTCTTCAGGTAGCATCTCTCTCTCTCAGCAGCTACCACAGCCTGCAACAGAGTCTATCCGAATACCATTCTTTACCCCAGGCTGACTGACACTTGTTCCTACACTTCTAGCAAATAGTCCGGAGCAGCTCTCCCGGGGCCCAGCTGTGGCATCGGACCCCGCGGTTGGAAGGATGGGATGGACCAAACTCGTGGGCTCCTCTCTTGGGTCCTTACGTGAAAACTGGGCTCAGCTGGCAAAGGAAAGATGAGGGGCACTCGCAGGAAGTTAGGGCAACGGGTAACCCAGAAAGATCCGATAGGCTACAAAAGAGGCTTTTCTGCTTGACACCAGCCGGCCAATCTGAGGAATCAAATGGAGGAGATTTTGGAGTTAGAGAAAACGCAGGAAACTATTTTGCCCTTTCCACTCCAGCAAAAATATTTTCTGATGGGAAAATAAAAAAAATCCAGTGTCAAAGAATTCAAACTAATGAAGAGTTTTCTCTATTGGCTACGCTCCGTACATGTCCCTATTTAATGAAAAGTGAAAATGTGGCATTGTTAATGTGTTCAGTTCCCTGTAACCAAAAATGAACAAGGAAACAGCTTCAATTTCAAGGCTTCACGTTTCACTATCAGTTTGTCATATTTGGCACATCTACAGCCTGTTTGTAAATCGGAAAGATTGGTTCAGAGCTTCCCCGTTCAACGGTGGAATAACATTTTCTTGGAAACTCGAACCATGTCATCTATCTCTGTCAGAAAATCGTCCGTGCACAATAAAGTGAAGTGTCACTACATGTCACTAATGAGAAATTCTCTTGTCCTCCCAACACTTCCAGCCCGGACAAAATAACAAAGTGGCAGAAGTGGTCGTGACCAACAGCAACTCTAGAAACAGAAGTGAAATTCAAAAAAAGAACAAATAAATAAATTAAAAGCAAACTGTCAACCATTTGGCAGTGAGAAAGAAATTATTCTTGTCTTTTAAATTTTCTTGAAAATAATCGTATATCCAGTCCTTTTTTTTTCTGCACATAATTGATGTTAAATCTCATCATATTGATGCACCAGGATCTAAGTGTAAATCTTACACTCTCCAAACCTTAGATGCACTTAAATTTTACATAATGGACATTATATTCACAGGGGACACATTTCTCCTTGGACAGCTTTGCGAAAGTCTAACATACCTAATTAAAATAAGCACAAACACAGTAATGGCCTACTGGTTTTTATATAGCCTGCTTCTGGCAGTACTCCTAGGTATTCATAATGACCGTTTGAAGGAAAACGGAATTCAAAAATACTTCATCTGTTTGGAATTCAACTATTTCACAATTTTGTGAGCCCAAAACTCAATTTCAAAGCAAGTTTTAAAAGTGACTTCTTAATAGTCAAAATAGATGTCATAAAGTCAGCACTACAAACACTGCTTCTTTTTTAATCTCGAGGACAATAAAATCCTCATTCATATACTTTTAATCTTGATCGGCCCATAATGTTACTGCATGGCTATCTGATTTCCAAACCTGAACATATTAGAGTAGGCAATTTAAAATGGGTAGAGAAAATACTATCACTAAATATGCTATTACAGAGTGGAAGTGACAATCATATATTCATTTAACAAATATCTAATGAGCATGTGCCATTGCAACAAGGTAACAGCATGAGAGTGACAAATGAGAAAGAAATACCACTAAAGAAAAAGACATAAAAACCCATCACACGCAGTGGTCTGGGATCATTTAGGAGGCAGGCAGATAACTGATACTTGAGCAACCTCCCAGAGTCGATGCTAAGAGATTCTGTTATACCAAACTCATTCTATAAAGGCAGAAGCAGAGCAGTATATTTTCAAGTGGATACAGTAAGTTAGACAAAAACAGTGTTTAATTATGAAGAGAATTAAAGTACCTACAGGATCACTTCCTCTTAAAAGACCTAAGAAGTATCCTATTCAGACCTGGCCCAACCATCAAAAGCTCAGAGCAAGTTTAAACAAAACAAAACAAAACAAAACACCTAAAAAACAAGAAACACAGAATGACTTGGTTTGGATCCTAAAAAGCTGGACAAATGATCATGCTCTCAGATAGATAAAACATGTTCTCAGAGAATAGACTAGAAAATCTCACTTAGAAGGTGGTGGCAAATTTCAGTTCTATGCAATCCATGAAATTCCTTCCATAGTGGAGGCAAACATCTCCCACCTCACTGGAGATTCTCCTGAGACAGGTAAAAATCAGACCCTTTCGCTTAGAACTAGAAGGGGAAAGAAAAGTTATCTAGAGGGTAAAAGTCCATTTCAGTCAACTGATGGGGGATTATTATGTGGTTTTTTATAATATCAAAAGTGAGATTATTTGCATCTTGCAAAGGTGATTGCCTTTGTTCATAGGAGCAAAGGGTACATTTTTCAAAAAAGAATTCCTGCATCTGTGCAGAAGAAGTCAGAGTGAGCTACATGGCCAGCCAGGTCATATGTCAACAGCGCACAGGGTGGCACAGTCTCACCATGAGGAGTGTGATGCTGGAATCTAAGTATATTGGTATGCTCATTATACTGCAGAATATGTTGCACAAATTTAGTGGACAGAGGATAGATATAACAGCATTTCTGCATTCCTCTGGGAAAATGTAATTTCAGTCATATCAGAGCCATAAAAAAATCAGCTTTTGTTCACCAACAGTTAGATGAAGAAAACCAATACTTTTTGTGTTAGTTGGGAAAGGTCCATGGAGCGAAGCCAATGCACCTCCAATGTGAACTATGACAACTGAAATAGATTAAACCCAAGATGATGGAGAAGAATGAGAGGGGGAGTGGGAAGTTGTGTCATATCATATAATAAAGGAGCACTTCATCATCTAGACATCACAGAAAGCCCTAGAAATTATACATGATCTGCCACCTACAACGATTACTTTGCAATGTTGGATGACACCAAGGGCAGGTGTTTACAGTGAGTCACTAAAAAGCGGGCTTTCTTCTGGCTCTAAAGCTGGTGACTCACAACAATATGTGAGAGGAAATGAGCTTAGAGATCTGGAGTATTACTCATACCTTTGTCTTCACAGCTCCACTTAGAACTATCCCAACATCCTCCGTTGACCTCAATTCTGTAAATTGCATAAGTGACCAAAAATTCCCTTCCCTACAACTATTTGGAAACCACAAGATATTTTCATAAATAGGTTTTCATAGTATGCTCCAAAGAGAGCATTCACACTGAGAGAAGAAAGATACTAGCAATTCCAGTCAAAGGCTATTGCAAAGACAATGGATTTTTAAGATAGATTCATGGTGAGTGTTATTTCCAATGGCAGAGAAGCTAGAAACATTATGATCCATAGGAGAAGTACTGAATAACTTTCAATTAGAATTATTCTTACTATGAAGAGCACATAGGGTGCACATTTGGTTTTTTGCAATACTGGGGATTGAACCCAGGGTCTTCATACTAAGCTACAACCCTAACCCTTAAAAGTAATTTTTTTAAAGAAAGGTTGAGCCAAGGTCTTGCTAAATTGTCCAGGTTAGGCTCAAACTTTCCCTCCTTCTGCCACAGCCTCCCAGAGAGCTAGCATCACAGGTGTGTACTGCCATACCCAGATATAATACCCTTTAATCTCAAATCCTCCTAGAAGAAAAAGAAAAGCATCTCAAGAAGAAAGGAGTTAACAATCTTAAGTATTTTAACAATTGTCCACAGTATGGTAGGGAGGAGCCAAGTGCCCATTTATTGCCAGCTAGAAAATGAATTTTGCAGAGGAGAAATATCCTGAGTGTAATTTTCTATAAATGGCTAAATTTAAATTTCTATTACCAAACAAAACCTAGTTTTGACAAACCAAAAAAGGAAATTTAACATATTCAAAAACATTGTGTGAAATACTCATAAACCTTCCCTCAGGCCTTAGACAGTCATTATTATTTTACCAGGACTATTTTCCAAACTACAAGAGAAAATTGATTGTTTAAACAATATTATTTAACAATCTCTCATTAATTGACACTTCCCAGTTCCTGAGCTCACCCAATTACATTAGCCTTTAAACAGCCAGCACACTTCCATAATTTTTAATAAAAATGGCCATTTTGCAAGGTTTAACTTGCTAAATAAGGGTATTAATTTCAATAAAGCAATTAGCACATTTACATAATTTGATATTGTTATTTTAATAGAACACAAGAGCTTTAAAAAGCAGTTACTAATACAGGAAAGAGAAGAGAGCCCTATTCACATGCAAAAACTCAACTTTTGCTCCCTGATAAAAACTTTGTAATAATAGTTCTTTATATTTTAGAAAGAAGTGGAATTAGTGAGTTAAAGGCTTGGGGGTTGGCATTCAGGATGCTTGAAATCAGTGTTTGGACAAACAGCTGAGCTGGGAGAGATGAATGTCGTGATGCTGCTTACAAGTGGGGAATGATGTCTTAGACTTCCGATGATGCTATTGCAGGGGGACAGTTTGCTGAACACAGTACAAGGAGAAGAGATACAAAGGGAAACAACAGCAAGTTCTGTTATCTTTAGAAACACACCACCATCTTTAGGTGTTTCTTGGGGTTTGTCTCTCTAATGAGCACATCTAGACCCTTCCCCTAGCAATGGCCTGAAAGTCACAGGGGCCCTCCTGCCTTTGGCTACAGAGGTTTATTTTGACCGGACCTCGACATCAGTGCCAGAGGCTGGGTGTTTTTCAGGACTGACATCCCCCCTAGGAATTGGCATGAGATCCATTTTTGTTAGGGATGGTGATGCAGGCTGATAGCTTCTAGGGCTGCAGATGAAACGTGCAGTGAAAAGGACCCTGCCTCAACCACTTCATTTAAAATTAGGGAGCCTCATCTCAGGCTGCTCCAAGAATCCTTGGCAAAATGAAGGGAGGTAGTTTGAGACCATCTTCTCCAGCTCTCTTAGGATATGCTTTGCCAGAAACAAGATGTAGGTGAGAAAGTGAGGCAAAGGAAAAGAATTTTAATTATAGGAACAGCAGGGGCAAAAGGTCTCTACCCAGGTTTGCCCTGAGTGCCTACCTGCCCGCGTAGCCTTCTCAAGTAACCCAGGTTTAAAACTGTCACCTGCCAGTCTCTGGGGTCAGAATGCTGGCACAGGCTGTAAGTCAAATCGTACAAGCTAAGGGGCATGGTGGGGTTTCACAGCAAGTTCCCAGAGGGAAACAAGGACAGTCAAAATATTGGCAATGCCTGTACCCATCCCCAGCCCCCAAAGCAACAGGAACCCAACAGGTAAGATTTCTTTGGTAGGACAATATACAAGAAAGAGCATATCTGAGAGTTTTAATGAATTAGCTTTGATTTCTTGCCAGCTCTGCAGCCTTTAAAAACTGTTTAAGTTGTACTGGGCAGGAGTGTCCTAGTCCACACTGTGGCACTGCAGTGCCTTCTACCCAGAGCTATGAACAGTTACAGAGAAAACACATGTCAAGTGCCCAGCATCATTCTTAGCACAAAATGTGTGCATCAAATCTTGGCTGGTGACAGTAAACAAGAAGATCAGGTGGAGGTGAAAGAGGAAAGATCCACATTACAAGAGATAGGAACGTTTCTGCTTCTCTAACCCAGCTGAGAAAGTGCAGATGTATGAAGTAGCCTGTGATTTAGGTGGGACTCTATAGATGTCCATGGAAGACAAAACAAAATATGTGAAAAGCAATGTCAAGAAATTAATGGATTCATTACTGATTCTGGAAGGCTGTATTTTGGGTCAAGTTGGAGGTTTCATGTTGGTAACCATTTAAAATTTAAAACCCAGAAGTTTTGTGTTTGTATTGTTGTGATGTCTTCAATGAAACGTATTTATTAACCTATCATGAAGACTTATTCTTTCAATTAATTACCAGCAATAGAAATTCAAAGCAATCAGTTCTCCAGGACAATGCTGAAAGCCAGAGGAGTTCAGAACGTTTGCATTAGCAGAGCCCAAGGGAATGAAAGGCAGAGCTTGGGTGTGTGCTTCCAGAGTTCCAAATGCTTCTGTTAAAAATAGTAGAAGAAAGAGAGAGGAGGGAGAGAAGGAGAGGGAAAGCAGGCAGAGGAGAGGAGTAAGATGGGAAGGGGAGGGGAGACAAGAGAAGGGAAGGGAAGACAGAAAACTCATTCGCTTTTTATGTGTGCTGGAATAATCAAAGTGAATTTTCTGAGCGTAGATCATGAAGCTAGACTTTAGTGAGGAGCCTTATCTACTACTTTTCAGGGCCCCTTTCACTTAAAGCCATCTTTTAAATTCTAGACATATTTCTTGAATACTTGCATATGCCATGTACAATTCCCATCTTGGGGGATGTAGGAGGGAAAAATCATACTTGCCCCTACCAGGTAAGGGTCTAGCTAAGGCAGCCTAAGAGGCTATAGTGGTAACTGGGCGGCATCATCCTGAAACATCCAGAAATTAGTCTGTGAAAGGGCAAGATGGTTGGAGAAGGGAAGTCAGGCAAGAGGGGCAGCATAAGAGAATGGAGCAAGGCTTCTTGAGGAATGGAAGAAACTAGTTTCCTGTGACAAGGGGTGCACTTAAAAAAGGAAGCTCAGATAGAAGTGAAGACTCCCTCTCTGACCACTCAGAGCGCTGGGGAGCCAAGGTACTCAAGAGACGGCTGAAGGGCTGATGTGCATGGAAGTGCCTAAGAAAAATCTTTATTAAGTGAATGAATGGTGATGAGTCCTTGGACAGTACTATTAACAGAGCTATGAGAAAGCACCCGTGAACAGTTCACCATGACTTTGTTTATTCATTCATTCAACAGATATTTGCAGAATATCTACCAAGCATTTTTTCTAGGACCTAAGAAAACAATAATAAACCAAACACACTGAGTTACAAAGTAAGTTTATTTGGTTTTTAAAAACTTAGTGCTAGGAAGGAGGATATTCAGAGAGCTTAACGACCTTGCCCAAAACTTCATGGCAAGTAAATAGAAAGGTGAGAACTTTGCTCTTGTAGTCTCTTTTCTAAATATTTCCACTTATGAGGTTTGTGCTAAAGAGGTAGACAAGTCTTGGAGCCTAAAGTGCACATTATATAAAAAGTTTGCTATTGCTACTAACATATACTGGTATGATCTTGGTGTAAGATGCAATGAGATTTATGGAGCAGGTGTGCACAAAAGTAAAGGACCCAACTCTGTCTCAATGCAACAATCATCTTGGGTAAACTAGAGAGGATCTGGGAATATTTCTTCCGATGAGACACATGGTGCCCACTACACAGAGGGTCAGAGGTACAAAGAATTCAGATGTTCACACCTCAGTGCACCTGTGAATGGAAGTTCCCACCTTTCCTATTAGATGCCTGCTCCAACTTTGGCACCTAAAGGCTTGTTCTCTTCAGGTCCTGCCCACCAAGGCCCTGTGGCAGTGTTTCACTAACAGCTGCAGACACAGTGGTGAAGCCATCAGTCCTCATCTTTAGCCTAAGAGCGAATGTTTTAGGAAGAGACAAAAATCATCAGATACGTAAGATACCTGGCCCCAAGGACATAAACAGGATAATGAGTTACAGAACAGAGAGAGTGCTATCAATGCAGTTGTCAGAAAGGGCTCCACGAATAGTATTGCTCAATTTCTCTTGTTCATTCAAGAATGTTCCTACTAAGCATTTATTCTAGGACCTCAAATTCTAGCAGTAAGTTAGATGGATAGAGTCTGTAAGTTGATGGATGTTACATACTTATGGAGGAGACAGAACTCTAAAAGATACAAGCATACAGTATCATAGAATGTGGTAAATGTTAAGGTAACAACACAACAATTGACAGGGAGGGGACAAGAAGCATGCTGCATGTTTGTTTTTCACAGCACCTGCAGACAGGTGGCATTTGAGCGAGGCCTTCAGGAAGCAAACAGGTCAACAAGTTACAGGGTCGAAGGGTTGCCTGAAGCAGAGCTGTCAGTATGGGTTTCCATAGTCCCAAGTTGCTTGGCTGTGCTCATTTATTTATTTAATAGGTATTTACTGAGCACCTACGAAGTGCGTGCTCTAGAGCCATAAAGAAGAGCAGGAACAGAGGGAGGACATGAGAGAGCATGGATGCATCTGAAGGAAGGATATCAAGACAGAAGGAAGAGCAAGGACAGAGGTCTTGAGGAGAGAGGATGTGTTGCACATTTGAGGGACATAGAGAGCCCCAGGAAAGCAGCCAGAGGTGGGCCGTAGAGGAGGAGGCTGCAAAAGTGGTTAAGTTCCAACTGACGAAGGTCTGTAGGTCCTCTAAAGACTGAGGTTTGTATCCCAAGGAGTCCCAGGCCACTGATAGAGCCCAGGAAACGACGGTCTGCATCAGGAGCCCTCCAGTGGTGACACTGAGAATGCCTGTAGGGAAGACCCAGCAGTCAAGTACAGGATGCCAACCTGGTGAGCAAGGGAGAAGGTGGCACAAAAGGAGGACGCAGGGGCCAGAGCGGGCAGGCGGTCTGGACTGCATTCGGAATGCCAGGATAGCTGCAGAGGCGAGGATCTCTTCCTGAAACCACCCGGAAACCCTGGGCGAAGCATGGCTGGTAAGACTTTTCACTGCCGAGTGAGCTTGAGCCAACAGTGGGATAGAAAGGCCTGGTTTTTAAGCACTGACTAAAAAGATGCCTTAATTTTTAAATAGTATGCCAATAGAGTTATAATTACTGAGCACACACCCTCATGTGTATTTAATGACAGATGCAGTGATTACAGTGTTAAAGTCCTTCAGGGATAAAGAAGTCGAATCCTGTCATTCTGGCTCCAAAGCAGGTTGTTGGAGTTGGCTGCCTCAGCAAAGCAGCACAACCAGTCCTCCATGAAGACCCACATCGCAAAAAGATGTTTTCTGAAATGTAGGAAAAGGAGGTCTAATGCTCGAGTGGAGACATATTCGAGAATTTACTTAAAAAGTAGAGCGCTTTTCACCTCTTCCACACACATCTCTTCTCCTTTTTTTTTTCTTTACCTGGAAGTGTCTATGAATTCTCTTTATTGCTCTCTGAAAATGAGCAACACCTCATTCTGGCCACACAGCATCCTTAACATCAGAGAGTGTGATTTGCTATGCTTAAACAGCAGTTTATCTCTGATGGGTGCATGGACAGGGTTCAAGTGACTCCTTTTACCAAATATTAACAGCTAATCATGCAGCGAGCTGTAGCCACATGCTTGCAGACACCAGTAATTGTCTGCCCATAGGAATCAGCGCCTGAGGGAAGCCAGAAGTGACACAGCTGAGCTCTCTGGTGCAGCATGGAGGCTGCAGAGTGACACATGGGGCCTGAGAACCAGAAGCGGAGAGTGAGAGATGAGCCACCAGCGTCTGCTGCCACCAGTGGTCCTGGGACAGAGCTTCCCATAGCATCTTTGGGAATTTTCTACTATAGCAAGAGGGAAACCTGAGGATTTTATACCTAGGTTAATTTATTTCAAAGCTGAAAAAGGAACAAGTAGTTACACACACACACACACACACACACAAGTAAGTATGACATCTTGGTTTGGAGGGATTGAAATTTCTCTCAAATCATATTAGAAATTGGGGAAATCAGGACGGTAGGCAAAACAGTGAACTCTCCAAGATATCCAGGACCTAATCCCTACAATTTGTGAGCATGTTACTTTACAGGGCAAAAGTGACTTCGAAGATGTGATGGGAGAGGATCTTGAATTATCTAGGCAGGCTCAGTCTTACTCATGTGTTCTTCTGAGTGCAGAAGCTTTCCTAGCTGCGTTTGGAGTGAAATGTACTAATCAAGACAGGTTTATGCCACGCTGCTGGTTTGGAAGGAGGAGGAAAAGGTGATGGTCCAAAGGATTTCAGCAGCCATGAAAGCCTAGAAAAAGCAAGGAAACATAATCTCCCAAAAGAAACACCATCCTGCGGACTCTTAGATTTTAGCACAGCAGAATTCAGGCTGATCTCTTATTTCCAGAACTACAAGATAATAAACACGTGCTGTTTTAAGCCACTGTTTGCGTTAATCTGTTACCAATGCAATAGTAAAGTTAATAAACAAGGTTTTTATGGCTTTTGATACAAAATTAAACCACTCAAAAAAAAATACATTCTCACTATTCTCTTCCAGTGATCCAGTATGTTTTTAAAAACCCGAGAAATAATGATAGCTCATTATATTAACTGATTTCTTTCCAAATGGAAATAGAGATTAGGCATCACAACAAGCTAATAAATGACTCAAGGACAAAGGTCTTAGGGCTGTTAAGTCCCTTAATAGTTTAGCAAGTAAGATCAAAAGAGAGATGTGATGTAAGTTTTATCTTAGAAAATTAAATAATTGGGCAACGAGAGTGTAGGGATTTATTATGTTAAATATACACGGCTGTTTTCTAATAAATTGCCATTTGCAATAGATAACTGCAGGTTTCATTCCAGCTCAGCACACAACTCCTTCTTCTGCATAAATAAAGCTCATTCCAGATCCTCTTCTGAGTAATGCATATTACATTCAAGTAACTCAGGGAACCTAAAACTGCAGGATAATGTGTAAACAGTAATAAACTATTGCCTTCCTTCCTCTGGGCTTCTAGTTTCACTCAAAAGCTCCTATGTCAGCCCAGCACCTCCACTTAAATTATAGCCTGCCATTCCACTGGAGAATATATATTATTCTTGCTCGCTCTTGAATATATTTTCTAAGAAGATGCACTGAAGTAAACAAATGCAATATTTCAGGGTAAAAAAACCACACAAGTGAACGGAATCCTTTTACAAACACAGCAATCAGTTGCAAGCATCTGCTGTAAGTATTCACTTTTAAGTGGGGTTGGGTAGATTCATTTCAGGATCAACAGTAAATTCAGTTCAACAAATGTACTGAGTATCATTTAGGGAAAAGGCTGCATTCACACCTCGGCACATGGCTGAGATGGGAGATTTTTCTCACTATTTACTCTGGTAAATCTGGTATGAGAGAACTAGGAACTAGAACATTCTTTGATTTCAGCACTGGTTGGCTCATCCAGATGAGATGTTCTTTCACTGTACAATCTTTCATGTTTTCTTTCACATTTTTAATAATATGCATGGTTATATTTTATGTTTCAGTGTTCTTGCTTGTTTATGTTGAACAATTTGAAGTCAATTAAGTCTACTACTTTCAGGTAGGCAATTCATATCCCATAAAAAAATAATTCACAAGAACTACCAAATTAGTGGTTCCCATTTTATGTTTTGTAGAACATTTGTAACATACAGAGTTAGGTCTTGAAAAATTGCATGTAGAAATGCTTTCCTTTTTAGCTAATCAGAAACAGTCTGTAATTAAAAAAACTTATTTAAGTTTGTTGCACATAGAACTTCCCAAATTTATTGGGATTTAGAGTCTGCCTTCCCCACCCACATTTTCCCCACAGAAAATATAGTCATCTCTTAATATCTACCAGGAATTGGTGTTAGGACCTCTTGTGGACAACAAAACCCATGGATGTTGCAATGTTTGATTTAAAAGGAGGTAGTATTTACATATAACCTATGCTCATCATCTTTAGATTACTGATAATATACAATGTAACTGGTATTTAAGTAGTACTGTATAGTTTGAGAATAATGACAACACAGAAAGCCTATATCTCTTCAATACCATTGCAATTAAAAAAAATTCTTCAGCCCTTGGTTGTTAGGCCATGCAAATATGAACCTGCAAACTCAGATGCTGCAGACAGAGAGGGCTGATAGCGAGTTATGCTCTGGCATGTGTGGGGCACACAATTTGGAGAAGGCTGTTGTGGAGCAAGCTCTCTCTTTCTGGAAGCTTTTGATGTCTCTGGCTAACAATTCCTTCCCTAGCCTGGAGGAAAAGTCTAAGAGGGGCTGCACTGTGCACTTGAGGATGTTTAGCAGAATTCCTGTGTTTTCTCCAACAGCATCTCCCACCTGTACACAACAAACCTGTCTCCAGACATGGAAAAGGTTATGGGTGGCTAAACTACCACTGACTGATAGCCGATGTTCTGAAAGATCTGCTAAAGCATTGGGAAGATTGTCTTTTCTGGACTTTATTGTAAATACACTGGTTATTTTGATTTTACTCCCATCTTTCCATTACTACTATGCCCAAGTAGCAGCCACACCTTAGGCTATTTATTGTCTATCATTTTGCATTTATTCTCAGCTCATCAAACATTCATTTCACCTTTCACCTCCAGAGGAACACGTTTTTTCCCTGTGGAAACCCAACTCCATCTGTTCAAGGCGTGCTTCTGGTCTCTAGCATTCTTTGAATTCAAACCCTTAGTTCTTGTTTTCATATTCTAGTGTCTTTAACTCTCAATTCTTGTCCCCAAAGGGCTGTCTTCCATACCTAGTCCTTTGTGGTATGTTATTGAAACTTACAATATTGATCGAGGAAAACAACTTGGTCCAGTGGAGATTTTATACAAGCCAACCCATTTCAAAAAGTGTTTCTGTTGCAAAATTTGCCTTGAAAGGTGATGTATGTTTTATTAGAAATGGGATCTTCAATCTGACAGTTTTGTTTCTTTCCTTCTATTTTAGCTTCATTTCCAACCAACTCTTGCTTTCTTATTGATACAATTCTTTTTAACCTTCTTTTACTTATGTATAATGTCAGAATGAGGCCTTTGCATCTACAGAAGCATTAATAACATGGGTGGAGTTCAACATAAAATTTAATTACAAAGATGAAAGTCATAAGAGCTAGAAGTCATCATGGATACTTCTTTGGGGCATGTATGCCTCAGATTTGTTCTCTCATCTATATACTTTTTGTGTCTAGTACACAAGTAAAAATGCTGAACACGAGTATTAGTACCAATATTATGAAGATTAAGGAAACTGGGACTTAAATGTTGAGTGATATTTCAAAGATTCAAACCAAACTATTCGTTAATACTCTACATTCTTAACTGGAGCTTGGTTTGTTTCTGTGCTTAGAAGTTGGCTTATCATTAGTAATTTAGCCATATAGTCTCACTCCAAAATTATCTTTGAATCACAGGGAGACTTGGCCCCTTTTACTTCTGGACGGTTATCTGGGCTTTGGGCTTTGTAGTGCTAGCCATGGCTCATCCTGGATTCCATCCCAGGGGATTCTTCACAGTGACTTCACATTGTCTCTGGCAAGGCAGAGAGGAGCATAGTGACACACTCATCTTAGAGATGCACCCTGACGCTGGATGTAGTGCACACAGCTATCATTCCAGCACTCAGGGAGCCTGAGGTAGGAGAATCACAAGTATGAGGCCAGTCCAGACACCTTAGCAACTTAGAGAGATCTTGTCTCGGGATTTATAAAAAGGGAGGTTGAGGGTGGGGATGTAGCTTAATATGAAGGTCCAGTCTCTAGCACTGCAAGGAAAAAAGAGGAGAGCAGGAGACAGCGTGCACACTATGCTGCAGAGAATCTATGACTTGTGACCATTTCTGTGAGCGGGCCTGGAACAAAACATGATTTATCAGACGATGAGCACCGCACTGATGCTGCACCACACAGCTCCATGAGAGGTCCTCAGAGCAGGGCCAGTGCTCTAGCAACACGACCGCGTACAGGGTCAGTTATCAAGAGCTGTAATAAAAACACTAAAGCAAGAGCACGATAGCTTCTCCGAGCTTCACTCTCCAAGCGATGATGGAAGAAGCCAACACAATGCTTGGATACAGAAAGGAACATGACAGCTTGCCTAAAATCAACATTAGATACCTGGGTAAGCAGAGTTTTAGGATAGCGTAGTCTGTAAAAGATCACCTACTGCAAAGAGAAATGGCTTTGGGAATTAAAATCTCCGAAAGAGCAGGAGTCAGAGTATCTGAAAAGTACAGAAAAACTCACTTCTGATTCCAACTTGCAGTACATTGTGGGGTTTTGGATAAACGTATGCTTTCTCTAAATATCCCCACAGAGATGAAAATCCTTAAGTTCCATTGAAAGGTTTAGAAACTGAGGCTGAGAAAGGTGAAATGTGGGCACCGTTGGTCAATCATGCAGCGTGGATGCTGAGAGCTGATTCCTTCACCGTGCACTTACCAAGCAGAAGGGAGAAGTAGCCCTTCATCAAGAAGCAAAAAAAAATTATTTATTTTGAGCCCAGCAGAACCCCAAAAGATCTGCAAGCTATTAAAAACAACTGAAAAAATAGTAAATGTTTGAGGATGCAAAAAATTCAGAGTATCAAGTGATAAATAAAAAGATGCAAGTACAACTCTTAGGTTGTTTCAGGGTATCGGAGAATATGTTCCACCTTTGAGAATTTAAAATTTAAAATGTTAGTTTGTGGTTGAGAATGCGGCACTCAAAACAAGCAAGCTTAAGAAAGCAGTTAGATCTTGGCAGTCCTGGAAAATGTACAAAAGCAGGGTAAATTCAGCTTTATGCAAATTTTGAGCACTTAAAAATAAAGTTAACAAAGAAGACTTACAATTGACTTTTTCTTCAACTTTCAGTATTGCAGAAAAAGCAATTGCTTGCTGAGGGAGCTGAGTTTATATAGGTCCCCAGGTCTACTGGGTAGTACCAAGTTGAACTCCTAAGACTGTGTGAAGCAAATCCCTATATTTTATTTTTGGCAGTTTCACAGAAAGCCATTCAACTCATTTTATGTATTAGAAACATAAATAAAATAGAATGGGTTTTTAAAAGAAAAGAAGCCACTTTCTGAGCTCCTCCACCTTGGCTCATTCTGTATTCCACAGTGGTTCTCTGTACCCAAAGGCCACAATCTGGAAGTTATGTAAATATTAACAATAAAGCCAATGAGTGAAACTCCTGTTAATTTGAACTGACATTAACCCATTGCTGATGAAAACTTATGTCTTGGTATAAACTCTCAGATGAAAGGCACAGGAGGGATGCACATTTCACAGACGTGACATGACAGTGGGAACCGGGTGGCATTCGAGGAGATGAAAGCTGAAGTCAACAGAAGAGCAGATTGCTGGAGAAGACACGCATGTTAAAGAGATACCTTGGGATCTTCAAAATATAGTTTTCCAGTCATCATCAACCCCTAAGGGACTTGTTTTCAAGGCTTTCTGACAGGAGTTGCTGTCTCCACTACAAAGACCTCGGCACTTTCTTGTGCTCCCGGGCCAAGGTGGGATGAATGGGGGCCGTGTTCCTGAGTGGCCTTGCAGGGTTTCAGAGCCTTGGTGCATGTTGTCCGGCACCTGCAGGTCTCGGCAGTGGCTGGAGGACCATATCTTCACTCCAGCTCTATCCCTTTCAGAGTCCCAACAATGAGTACAATGCATCTAATTGCTAGACTTCTACTTTGTCTCTTCTAAAAATATATTTAGGTTGAAACATATTTTTGCACACTGGAAATGTTCAGTCCTTTTAAGTGCATCCTCAAATCATAGCGGAATTTGCACTCATCACAAATACTAGAATGCAGAGGGAATGGGACTTGTATTTAGCAGACTGCACATCCCGTGTAAAGTGAGAACCTAACTAGGGGCATTTTCTATTCACTATTGGCTTTGTTGTTGCTTTTTTTTTTTTTTTACTCTATTGTTTTGACTGCAAAAAACCCTGATGCATTCATTTAATTTGGATAATGAATTCTATATGGATGAGAGTATTTCATAAATTAAGTTGCTTTAATCTTTTTTGTAAGAGATACATTTTCAGTAAATGCTGGTCAAAATCTTAGTAGAATTCTGTTGAAAACACCTACATTGTATTGGTTAAAATCGGAAAATGAGATTTTAACTCTACTCCTTGCTTTAAGCCCTGTAATGATTCATGCTGGATGAAGTGGCTGCCTCATCTCTCCAGCCCTCCTCCATCTGGGTCTCTACATGTAGTACCTGCAGGTGTAGACTTCTTATAAAGCTCCCAAGGAAAAAGGCAGTTGCTACCTTTTTGGGCTGTTTCCTTCTCTGCATGGGCATGTTACCTGAGCTAAATTACTGTGACTAATTCCACTTCTGCCAAGACACAACTTAAAAGAATATCTCCTTTGGCCCATCAGGCTAAACCTAGTATTCTTGCTCTGGATTTCCCAATCACCTGCTCATCCATTCTGTACTCCAGATATGCTGTAATATTCCTTTCTGATACTATGCAATCTTCTGGGTCAGGTTTATGTCCTGTTGTCCTCCACATCTTTAGAGGCTCACACTAAATTCAATATGACTCCTGTGCCTTTCCAACTACCAACAATTGTGACAGATTATTCTTTTTAGAAAACCTGAAGACCCAGGGGTAGAAAGCTTTGAACTAATGTCATACAGCATTTCAGGATTTTTTTTTTTGAGCTAACATTAGAAAGTCACTTCTTCAGCACTGATGTGTTTTTAAGCTTCATGAATCACTGGACAAATGCTGCAGTGTGTGGCAGTGTGGGCATCCCAGGGGTGGAGTCTGAGTTGGTATAGTAGGCAGAAATATCCAAGGATCTATTGGGATTAAAGCTGGTAAAAGTTCCCTAAGTCTACCAAATAAATCTTTCTAAGTTTGTGTCCTTTATCTAATTTTGCTAGGAAATCCAGTTTGTATTACAGTCACATGTTACTTCATGATGAGAACACTTTCTGAGAAAAGCACTCATCAGGTGATTTCATCATTGTGGGAATATCACAGCACAAGCTTATACAGGCCTGGATGGTCTAGGCACTCACTTGGTGGGGTCAATCAAGAGACATGGTAAACAGGAGATGGATGAGGTGGCCACTGCTGGCACAATATGGCCATTCTATTTTACAGGAAAAAAATTATACAGGGAAGTACACTCTAAAACATCCAACATATTGATACAAAGTATCTATTGTCATTACATAAGGCACTGGAACAGTCATTTATCATGATTATCAAGCATTAGGGACCAGACTTAATTGTACCTGCTATGCTTTTGTATCACTGGCAGTGCAGCAGGTTTATTTTCTCTGACATCATCGCAAACACACAAGAAATGTGTTAGGCTAAGACATCATGACATCACAACAATTACAGTGCCACTGACAGCTATTTTCCATTTTCATTACCTTATGGGGCTAAGGAAATTTAAAAAACATTGCTACAGTTCATTGATGGATAATATGCTTAGCATGTGCAAGGCTACAGGTTCAAACCCCAGCATTAAAACATACCACGAAACAACCGAAAAGCAATTCTATGAGGCCACCATGATATATTGCCCTACTGTTCAATAAAACATCATTGTATGATGAGTTACTGTCTGTGGCCCAGGGGCCTCCACCACTGCAAGCTGTTTATTTGCACCTAGTAGGTCAGAGAAGCCTGGCCTCAGAGCTTGGGAAGCCCAAGTGTACCCCAAAAACCAAAGTGGGATTCTATGAACTTGGAGAATTCAAACAAGCTATAGTATCTTTTTCTTGCTTTTGCCTCTAATCTCTCAGACACTGAGCTCAGAGCAGAAGCAGTGATGTTTTTTAATATGAAAAAAAGAAAAGCCAATGAACAGAGCAGAGATAAGATCTATGGTAAGGGATGGAGACACTCCTCAACCCATGCCTCTTTCTGCCTCAGTAGACAAAGCAAAGTCCCCAGTCCAACACAAAGGTACCTGCAGTGCCTACAAAGTGTGAAAGCATGAGAATCGAGAGCCCTTCACAATGAAGTAATAAAGAAAAGAGTGTTAGAAAACTCATGGAAATCCTGACATGTGACCGCACTCCTGGTTATAGACAAGACAGCTCTGTGGAATGTCCAGTTCCCCGTCCTTCCCTTATTACAACACAGGCGGCTGAGTCAGAAGGCAAGGCCAAGGTGACCTCCACTTCTTTAGGGTTAAGCCGCAATGATTTGATGTTTCCTCTTCTCAGGAGGGTTATGAAAACTTCCATATCTGGTGCACAGGGCTATTCGCTCATCTTGTTGAAGATAAACCCAGGCCTTATCAGTAGAGATAACATATCCATAGAGATAAACTATATGGTAACCTAGAGAGGGCCTCAATGTGGGGAATGATGAGGGGCAAATAGGAGCTGACAACTTGAGAGCAGATAAAAAAGTCTACATGGATAAGTAAGAGAAAAAGACAACAGATATGGGGGGAGCAGGTATACACATAAAAGCTCATGTGTGAAAGTGCAATCATGCAAGTGTTAATAGGTGTGCATGTATATCAACATGCATGTGCAGTCATATGGAAAAATACATGCATGTGTGTGCATGTGTGCATTTGCATATACATGCAGAGGATGTAGTGTGTGCAAGCATGTGTGTGCGTGTGTGCATATATATGGGTGTACTTTTGGGCTGATGTACAACGTCAGTATGTACCCATGCCCAAACTAGTAAAATGATTCACTGGGAAGACAGTAGGAGCCAAATGAAATAGGAAGCTGAGCCCAGAGGGCTCCCAGCCAACTTTGGCACAGAAGCCTTGTGGGGGGAATACAACAGGGCAGGAGTTAAAAAAGTAGCCTCCTGATTTCTGGGATGTTATTTGGCACCTTGCACCAATGTTATATTTTAGAAGAGAGGGAAACAGAATCTTCATAAGGGGATTAAAAGCATGGCAGAGGCTCGGGAAATGTATTCTAATAACTATTCTAATAATCATAGACTAGGAGCTGGTACCTTCACTACAAAATTGAAATGTAATTGGACGGTTTCTAAAATACTACTAAAATGTCGGTGCATACACACTCACATAGGTAAGCATACAAGTGGCAATCAAAATCTGGTGAATGTACAAGCTTAAAAAATTATCACAGTGAAAAACGCAGAGCCAAGAACAATGGGATAAGTATGTTAGAAATGAGGAGGACTGTTCTGAGGGAGATTAATGGCAAGAGGTCTTCTACTGTAATAAACTTAAAAAATTTCAATATTTGCCTCTTTTATTGCCCCTCATGTACACACAGGGAGAAGCAGGGAATATTTGTGGATGCTTAGGAGGTTTAATATATACAATTAGATGTGTCCAGCAAGAAGACACTAAAATCCATATCCAGAATGATCATAGCATTTACTAAGGGAATTATGCACATGCTAGCACATATTGATATTTGCTAAAAGGAATATTCTGTCATATTAGAGCTCACAAACTGTTTTCTTTACTAAACTCCTACTGTGGTAGAATACTTAAAAATGCATTGTAATTTGCTGGTGTCTGGATTCATGTTTTATTCCGTATTCAGAAAAACTTCCTCCATTATGGCCTGTTGCGTTTCAACCTTGACTGAAGCTCTGCTTATGTTTCTCGATAAAACCCCCGTGCAAGGCCACCATAAAAGCAGTTCCTAAACTAAGAGAGAAATAGGTATCAGGGTCACAAAAAGCTTCTTTCTCATAGGTTAAAAAAAGCAAAGTTTTAAGAGAAGAAAAGAGACCGTGGCATAAAGAGAAATGTTTATAAAATGACCACATGCACAGCTTCCCGTGAGATAAAGGAAGGATCATGTTAAGGGGAAAACTTGCACTATTATTATATGATTCTATAGATCTAGTTTGTTTTCCTGACATTTTCATTCTCACATTTCTAAAATCAGGATCAAAGTCATATTTGTATACTGAAATTTCCCCCAATTCCTCTTATTGAAAAACTCTCCTAAAGGATGTCATCTTACAAATTTTCTCATGTAACAGAGAGTAAATGATCAAGAGTTTTGAGTTACAAAAGACTTTTCACCCCCTTTTTTGTTGTCGTTAAACCTATTTTCTTTACTCCAGTAACTCACTAGTTAAGTCTTAGAAATGGAAGCTCAGCATCATCTGGGGGCGAATTAAGATCTGGTTGAATGGAGCTTAACCTACTTCATCCTGCCCTGGAGTTAGGATGAAGAAAGTTTAGCCTTTTTCATAGTTTACTTTAGGCTAGTGGAGGCTCTGTTGATGAAGATGACACCTTTTAATGGATATGGTAATAAAGGTTAAAAATAACTGAACTTACACCACATATAACATTTAAACAGCGTGTTGCAAAATGATCTGCACATCACTGGTAGACCACAGCTACAGACAGACAGAGAAATATGGAGAAGGGGCAGCCATACTGAGCGACTTCAACTTTCACGTTCTTGATAGTCCAAGTTCGCCTGCAAAGAGCAGGTGGCTGGGTAGGTCTGAGGAACTGAGTGCAGGGCAGCTGCACACACCAGGGAACGGCTGACAGGACGAGACAGAAAAGGCAAGGTGCAGTGAAAACACTGGGCCCTGGCTCGCTTCTTACAGATAGCATTGAAATTCTACCCAGGAGTTGGCACAGAGCAAAGAGTTGGTTTGAGGCACAGAGTGATTGGCAATGTGGATCTGGTAAAACGTTAGGGAACAAAGAGACTAAAGTAACTGTAGCAGAAATAGCAGCCGAGCAGCCCAGGCCAAAAAGAGATGGAGAGATTGATCAGCCACCAAATGCACAAATGCCAAGTTCTAGAAAGCAATACTGCCAAATGACTGGTTTTCCAGGTGATGTATTTCAGCTGGAACGAATGCCAGAGACTCTGTATTCACTCTCCCAGACCCCTGCGCTCAAAACACAATACTCACCATTGTGACTTTCTTTTCTCTTACTCCGTGAAGCTGGTCCCTTGCCTACTACTGGCTAATTTTCACCTCCTAAATATTTCTGGCATGAATTTCCTCTTCTTCATAGCTAGTACTATTGGGCTGGACGTAAACAACTGAATCTGAATACTGCCTTTGCCCCCGTTGACTGTGAGACCTCCGGCCAGGTAGTCACCTCCCTGAGTCCATTTTCTCATCTGTGACATCAGTACCTGACATCCTAGGCCTTCTCTGGGAACCAAATAAGATGGCCCATGGGAAGTACCAAGCACACTCTACGGTGCATGCAAAATGCTAATAGAGGCTTGTTGGATTCATTAGTAATTGGCAGCTATATTGTTTTTGCTTCCAGTTAAGTTTAGATCTCCGTCAGTTTTTCATCAGGTAACTGCAGCAGCTACTTAACTACTCTCCTGTCTTCCAGCTTGTCTTCATCTTGAACCCATTTTCTGAATTGCTATGGCAGCAATTTATGTAAAATTTTGACACATCATTCCTTTGCTGGAGATGGAATGGGAGACAATCTCCTTCTGCTCTGAAAGGCCTGCTCTCCTCCTCTCCAAGGCTACTTCTGTTCTGTCCTTCTCAGTTGGCCCAGGTGTTTGCTCCTCTAGGAAAAGCCTCCTACTGTTCTGCTTTTCTGTGATGCTTACATGCTTGCTGGGCTCCTGTGCCCTTTGACATGAGGCTAGGACTTCTCTGTTTATAGAGCCCACCCCTTATGAGACTGCAAACTAGTGGAAAACAAGACAGTTTCATCACTTATGCAGTGAGTAGAAAATTCAGTGTGCTCACTGAATATCTGTGTGTGTGTGTGTGTGTGTGTGTGTGTGTGTGCGCGCGCGTGTGCTCAGGTATGTGTGTACACACACATGCATGCATGCATTTGAACACAATTCAACAGAATATGCTAATGAGACAATTATTTTCAGAGTGAGCGTCACCTGAGAAGTTTAGGTTGCAAAGATAAATTACAAAGGATTTCTCCCACTTCTTTTTCTTTTCTTTAATTTCTCATATTTTGTGTCCCTCCAGAGTTCACTTTCACTATGAGTAATTCTTTGAGGCTGGGACTCATATAAAACAATTCATCCTAACTTACCCACAAATGTAGGACCCTGCTATCCTCATCTTTGTATTATGATTTTGCTGCATTTTCTAGTATTTACTAGAACAGATATGGACACATCACTAAGTTGGATCAAAGGAATCGATAGCTCTCTCTCAGCCTCGTTCTTGCTTTCTCTTATATTTTGATTTATTCCTGAAAGAGCAAATTTCTTCTACACAGGGAAAGTGAAAGTTTGGGGTAACAATGACCACGTTCTGCCACATGATTGGCAAGCCAAGGAATTTCCTCTAAACCCCAAGAAGACTGAGGAAGACACACAATGACAAAATATCCTGAGGCACAGAGACAGAGTGCGTGTGCTAACTGGCACATTCGTGTTCACTCTACCTGTCCTGTTGCAAGAACAAGTGCCAATTAGAGGAGCCTGTGGACAGCTGCCCTCTTTTCTCCTGGCTCTGACTCGAGTTCTACTGCTATAAGTGATATGGACATTGGAGTTAAGTATATATTTATATTCTACAATGAATACCCAGCTGTCAGGGAGGAGACAACATGTTTAGCATCAAAAATAGCCTGGATGCACTGAACGGATTACATGAAATGAAATTCAAATAAGATAGATACAAAAAATTACACTTAGGAAAAATAAATTCTATAGAAACAAAATGGGAAAGTGCTGGGGAGAAAATTAGAATAGAAAATCAAATAACCTAAGGACCAGAGAAGACCACACTGTGAACTCTAGTTGGGAGAGACAGGGCTCCAATGCAGGAAAGAGACCTGGTCAAGGACACCTGGCCCTATTACATGGGAGAGGAAAGGGACCATTGTCATCTTTCTGCCCCCTCTGAAGTTTCTTTCAAGGTTGGGAATGATACTCGGATCTGGTGTTAGTACCATCATCATCAAATAGGACTGTCCTGGACAGGAAGGAATGATTGTCACTTGTACATATGCATCCCAGGGTAGAACTCAGGAATACAGTCATATGAGTCTCAAATTGTAGTTGAGCTACTTTGTTCTCTGAGAGAAAAGGAATGATGTGGTGAACAGCGAGATAGTACCTGCTATGTATATTGTGCAATTCATTCTTACAATGCCTCTTTTGAAACTGAAAGGGCACCTTTTATTTTGATAATACAATACATACATATGTAATGTGCATATATAATTTTATTTGTTTATCCTCTCTCTCTCTCTGTTTTCCATCACATTCTTCTCTATGGCAGGAAACACTCTTAATTATGATTTTTTAAAAAATTAGTTCAGATGTTATTATATCATATTACTTTTACATCAACATCTTAAGTGGTCACTAACAATAGAAATCAAAATTTGAAATAATATCTATTTGTCTATCCAACCCTAGATTATATCTTTACATCAATGAATTGACATATATTAAGACACCCAGAATGTCCTGATGTTACCCACTGAACAGACAACTGGTTGGGCCAGAAAACACTGAGCACAACTCCATTTCTTTTTATTTTGGTAAACTGTAGCTCCTATTCTGAATTGTGACATGCCTCTGGACTCCATTTCCCTATGTGATGGAGAGTCTATCAATCAGAGCTACGTTCAGACCATTCTTAAAGCTGTGGCAGTAAGAAGTCTACTGACGAGATAGAAACTCTCAGTTGCTCATATGTACAAACAGCTCCAGTCTGTTTCAGGAATCGACCTTAATGTCATATGAAATACAGCAATTAGACTGACCAGGGTCCTATGTGGTACTCCACATTGGTTTCTAGGATTTTGACAGGCTTGCCATGCACTAAAATTCACACTGCTATTATTAGTACATTGTACAGCCACTTTATTGAAGTATGACTGACATACCAAAAGCTTCCCATATTTTATGTATACAACTGGATCAATTTGGTAATAAGTATATTTCTGTGAAACCATCACTTCAGTCAACACCATAAACATATTGGCAAGGATTTCTTGGATATAGTGCCAAAAGCACAAGTGATAAAAGCGAAAATAGACAAGTGACATTACACTAAACTAAAAGCTTCTGTGAAGACAAAAAATAACAATCAACAAAATGAAAAGCAACTTATGAGTTGGGAGAAAATGTTTATAAAAAACATACTTGATAAAGGGCTAATATTTAAAATACATAAGAAATACAACTCAATAGAAACAAAACAAAGCAAATAAAAACCCCTAATGACCTGATTAAAAGTGAACAGAGGCACTGGGTAGACATTTCTATCAAAGAAGATACAGGAAAGTAAAATAGGTACATGATGATATGTTCAGTGTCACTAATCTTCAGGGAAATGTAAATGGAAAAACAATGAGAAATCAAGTAATTTCTGGTAGGATGGCTACTGTTAAAGGAACTACGTTTTGGAGGAAGATATGAAGAGAAGGAAATTTTTAGGCACTGTTTGTGGGCATGCAGATTAATATAACCATTATGAAAAACAGTATAGATGTTCTTAAATAATTAAAAATGGGATTCCATCTGATCCCTGAGAGTATAACCAAAGGAATTAAAGTCAGAAGTCTGGAAATGTATCTTCACTTTCTCGTTCATTGCAACACTGTCCCAATAGCAAAGATATAGAGACAACCTAAATGCCCATGCTGGATGAAGGTTGAAGATGTGTTCCATGCTTACAGAGGAATACTATTCTTTCATAAAAAGAAGGAAATCCTGTCATTTGTGACTGCCTGGATGAAGCTAGAGGACATTATGTAAGTGAAATAAGCCAGTAATTAGAAGACAAATAAGACTCTACTCACACTATACATCTAAATAGTCAAACTCATAAAAGAAGAGAGCAGAGTCTGGACAGAGAGAAGCAGAGGGAAATTTTAGTGAAAAGTACAAAGTTTCAGTTATGAACTTGTGTACTTTTAACAACATTCTGGATTTTTCATCTATACTGGTGCTTAGTGTAGAACATAAGAAAGACCTGGAGAAAAAGAGGCCGATGACCGCAGGTGAAGATTAGGGTCAGCGCACCCTTCCTCCTCACGGCAGCTATAAATATCAAAGCTTTATTGTTCATTCCCTTTAGCTTTTACATTCAGAAATTAATTATGGAAGTTGACAAGTGGGAAGGAGGAGTCCAATAACAGAACAAAAGGTGATCATAAGTAAAGAACACTTTGAAACTCCATCCAGAATAATGAAAGGAACAAAACAGGTGCACTCAGAATCAAACCAATTATTCTACATTTTTAAAGAGTATACTTACAAGAAGTCAAGGGGTTAATAATTACTCTGTTTTATCCAAACATCTGTCCACCCATGAGCTGATTTTAAGTGCACTTGAAACGATCACCTAGTTTGAGCTCAGCAGGTAGCACATTGTGACCATATTGGCTGAGCAACTATGGGGCTCCAAAGTTTCCTTTTCAATATTTACCACTGAACATGTTAAAGTCTTCTATCACTCTGTTCATTACACTTCATAAAAAGCCCAAGGTAGTTAGAACACAGCACAGAGTTTGTCCTTCTTCAGGTGTTTTCTGCAAACTCAAAGCAACACATGGTTTCTTGACAGTGACTCACCTACTTCAAACTAGTCCGTCTGCACTGTCAGTAATCTGCACAACAGAACCGACTCGAAATAACCAGCTCACACTTTCTTCACCTACGTCCCTTACACTCCACCAGCCCTGACACATGCCTTTCCCTACACCCCAGGGGCTGCTCCTCAGCATCTGAGAGAAAAAGCTAGAAGACATCATATTTCTTTCTACATCAACCGGCACAGCCTGGAGAAAATGCACAAAATTTAAAGCACTCAAGTCAAAAGAGCTGATTCTTTCAACTCCAAAACACAGCGGTGAGAAGGAAAACCAGTTAACCCACACAAGGTTGCCGCAATTCAAAGTCAGATTGTGTAGTTTTTATTCAAAGCCTTCTTCTTCCTCGATTTTTCTGGCCTGCACTGCTTTCTTGTTCCTGTCAACACTGCTTCTCTGCTCGATCATGGACCACATCTATTGGCATTTAATGCATCTGTTTGAAAATATTTTATCTTCCTAATGGAAACGGCAAGAGAAGGCAGAGCATTGTTTTATCAGAGGCATTTACCTTTCCCTGCGTGGAATGGCTTCACCTCAAGTACTAAGTTTTGTGTTCTGGACTTGGTATTAAATGAGTTAAGAAGCTCTTGTTGAATAAGATACACTCAGGTTACAGCTCTTAGAAATATGATTGCTTACGTTAAAAGTGTTGGCTAAGATTACATCCAGAGAAATTATCTGTAGTGAAAATAAAAATCATCCGTCCAGACAGCGACCAGACTGCAGATACAACTGATGCTGTGGTGCTTGTGCCTGTGCTTATGCTTTTGTGAAAGAGAGAAATCAGGACTACAGAGGAAACAGCAAAAAAGAGGGGGGATGGGAGGAAAGAAACATGCAAGCAAATACTTTTGAATAAAAAGTAGTTCTTGGAAAAGCATTTCTTATAGAATTCATGCTGTGGGAGTAGTAGCTCCATTTTCATGATAAACAAAGTCAAATTCAAAGACTGACCTGGTCGCATAGAGAGAAGCAAGACTCGAATCTGTACATCAGCAGGCAAACAGATATGTCAGCCAGGGCTGGGGGATTCAGTGCAGTGGGATAAGTGCCTGCCTGACAAGTGCGGGGTCTTGAGTTCAGTCCCAGGTACCAAAACAAAACACAAAATCCCCCAAAACAGATATGTCAGCAAGGCAGAGCTGGACTTGGATAATAAGAATGATGACAAGGAAAGGGAAGAGGGAGACAGAAACTTATATCAGTATTAAAACCCAGCTGTTCTGTCCTTTATGTTGTGTCTGGGATGTGGCTGTCCATGCCTGGGAGTTCAGAGGCTATCTGAGCTGTGTAACCCAATGAATGGTTGTGCAGAGAAAGCAGGGTATCCTCACTAAATAGTTAAATCACTATGTCAGTGGTAGTCACATGAGTTAACCCTTTATTTGCTGCTTCAGGGTGATTCCTCCTGCACAACAAGGCATTAGTAATCCTTTCCCTCTGATTCCTTCAAGGACAGGAGCACATCTTACAGCCTCCTATAATTGTGGCAGCCTGCAAAATGGCGTCAACATTTTTCAAACTGAAGAAGCCTGATGGAGTAATTAAAGCAGGATACACTTCCACTTGCCAAAACAAACATTCTCTACAAGGAGCTGAGAGAAAGTAACATTTAAAGAAACATATTTACTTTTAGCACAGTTCAGGTTGATTACAATACACACATAAATAGTAAGGAAAGGTCACCTGAAAAATTACCAACTGTCATTAAAATGACTAAATATTTATACAGTGATACAGGCAGATCCCTGCCCGGCAGGGAATAGTGCAGGATGATGATAATAATAATAGCAGCTCTAACGTAGAGGACCACAAACCCTTTATACACCAAAAATTTAGGAAACCTCTAGGATGGTCTATGAGAGTCCTGTTATCCTTTCTGTTTTCCAAAATGGCACAAACACCAGGGCTTACGTGCCATGGTCATGCCTCATATGTCACACATCAACCCTCTATGCTGATTTTCCTCTGTCTCATTGGAGCATTAGAGGGTGCATGGTGTAAAAAGAAGCAAATGACCCTTTTTGCTAACTCCACTCAGTCATTGAAAGTAATAGAAAAATCATGGAAATCAAACCACTTTTCTACAGCTCTGTCATTCAAACTAGTACAGAGTATCTGTAACCTTACGTCTACACAGGGTTAAAATGGTCAAAAAAGTGCCTCATTTACCCATGACTTTGTCACTTTGGTAAAAATCCCACATTTAGGGAGTGTTCACTTAGGAGATGTAATGATCAGCTAAAACCAAACCTGACAACTAGCAAACAAAAATTATATCTCACATAGTCTTACCACGTTTCTTGTGTACATACATCCAGCAGCTGTTGTTTAGAAAGTGCCATTGGCCACACTGATGAAGTGTGACACTTGAATTAACATACATATTTTTACCTGAATAATTCCTGCTATTTTTTTGAAACCAAAATTAATACACACGAGTTTTCCCACAACTCACTTTTTTAAAGCTATAGACAACTGTGAATACTCGGGCTGCATGAAGTGTCACTTCTGAACAGCGATTTTATTTTTCTTGTGCAGGCTACACTAACAGGAAAGATAATGATACTGAACACAGAATCAATGCACATATTCAAATAGGATCTGTTTGTTTTGCTTTTAAAACATATCCCTTCAAGATGACTGAACTGTGAAATCTACAATCAACTACTAATAGCACCCCTTTATTAATAGCTAGCTTTGAGCTTCCTGTAAAGACTAAAGTCATGTATCCCAGCCAAGCATGACAGTGCAGACGCCAGCAGCCTGCTTTCCACCCCAAGAAGAGTGGGTACAGGGCATTGCTGTGTCAAGAGCAGTCAGGAGCCAGAACTGCACAGGGGGATTCTTTGGGGGTACAGCCCAGCTCAATGCCTTCCTAGCTGTATTCAGTTTGAAGGAACCACCAAGTCTCAATGTTCTCAGCAGGTTGAACACTGCCAACAATCTCCTAAGTAGAGCTGCTGTACTTCCTCACACCTGCAGCCACCATGCATGCTACCATTTATATGAATTACACTTTGGGGATTTGTGCAGTCCACAACCTGCACATGTAGATGCTGCCCCATCTGATCTGGGGACTCACCTGACTGTGCCTGTTGGTACTCAGAGGATCGTAGTTCTTCATTACTTCAGATGAGCTTACTATATATGATGTATTGCCTCTATCTTCATATTGCATTTTTAAGAAGACTTTTAAGAAAGTACTTCATTCTATGTCCCATTTGATTTTTCTATCAAGAGAGCAATGGGATTTTGTAAATTTTTCTGAGTTAAGTGCTCTTTAAGCCTGTTCCATCTTTTCAGAGAAACTAAGCATCTTTGGAAATTTCATTCTGTTCCGTGATATATCATATCTGTGAAGAGGTCTTTAGTGCTCAAGATGTTCTCCAAATTGCTATGCAAAATTTTCTCCTAAACCCCAATATTATTACTACATTTACAGCAGCATGTTCAGAGCCAGCCTGATTGAGTCGAATTCTAACTCTCTCCATTTCTAGCTATGTGATTTTCCCAAGTTAGTTAATCTTTTAAGCCTCAGGGTTTTCTCATTTATGTATGTGGGATAATAATAATTTCCATCACATAGCATTGTTGGGGTGGGTGGGGACAATAACGCATAGCAAAATGTTCCACAAAAGCCCGGCTCAGTTGATAGGAAACACATCATCACTATATTATTGCTAGCTGCTCCTATGCCTCCCTCAGCCGCGGACTGAGGGATGAGATGGATTCGCAAGCTGTTTAAGCTGCTAGCCACGCACAGGAATGTTGCCCCATGAACCCAGCAGGGTTCAGAATCCTTAGAAAGATAATCAGCAGGGCATTGTTCTAAGTTCTATCTTTGTTAGTGGGGAGACCTGCTCAGCATTCTTATCCTGCAAACCGGAGCCGCACCATCCAGAAAGTGAGGCGATTAGACTCGGGCATGTGTAGAGAGGCTTCTTGGAGCATACAATGCTCTGATGCAAAACAAAGGTAAAATAAGCCAAATGCTTATTTGCATTGCTCTTTTATTTTTAACTGAGCCTGTTATTTCAGATGGTAAACCTGTGATTCACCCTTGTTGATATTCATAGCACACTTTCCTTATGAGTCAAATTATTATTATTATCATTATTATTATTTTGGTACCAAGGATCAAACTCATGACTTCACATTTGATAAGCAAGCACTTATGCCACTGAGCTAAATCCTCAGCCCGGATCAAATTATTGAAGCTCTCCCACCCCTTGAATTGCAACACAAGACTCTCATTCTTAGAGACCCTGGATTTTTTTGTAACAACTGAAATATTTTTGTTTTTATTTCTTTGGTGTTGGGGATCGAACTCACGACCTCACACTTGCCAAATGAGTGCTTCTGCCACTGAGCTAAATCCCTAGCCCCCCCCCCACCTCTTGAATATGTGGACCATAAGTTCTAAAACCCCCAGTGGAGGTCTGACACCGAGACAGGTTTTCACTGCAACACTGACAGTGACTGTGGTAACTGAGACAGCTCCTGGGTGACTAACAGGTGAACAGAGTACACAGCAAGGATGTGGACACCTCGGATAAGGGATGGTTCACAGTCCAGGTGGGCTACAGCAGGTGTGCATGAAATTTTATCAGGCTACTAAGCACAGAACACAAGTTAAAACTTAAAAACTTATCTCTTGAAATATTCAGTGAAATATTTTTAGAGCAAAGATTACTATGGGTAAACCAAAGCCTCAGAAAGGAAGACTGCAGACAAAGGTGGACAACACTTTTCTCTATATTGAGCATAAAGATCAAACTGTATGCAACATCACAACATTTGGGACACTCTGGTCCCTCCACTCTGATTTTTAAGGACTTGACATGTTTCCCATCTCTGTTTTGAATACCTTTGCAAGTGGTCAGGGCTGTCATCTCTTACAGGCCCAAGTGCTTCTTTTCATTAGTCACAAGCAAATGTGCTTGCTCATTTCTCTCTGGACCTGCCTTGCTAGCTCAGTTTAGGACTGGTTTTCAGTTTTGTGAAGCTTATACTCTAAAAGATGCTTTATTAATTGCTGCAAAGATTTTTTTTTTTTTTTTTTGTGGTACTGGGGATTGAACTCACGACCTTGCGCTTGCCAGACAGGCGCTTATGCCGCTAAGCTAAATCCCTGACATTTTTTTTTTTTTTTTTTTTTTTTGCTGCAAAGATATTTCTGAGAGCTCTTCTTTGCAAGGTAAGGACAATGCAGAAGTATGGAGAAGTCCAGCAGGTGGGCTGCCAGGTGGGTGGGACTGAGGGGTGAGTGCATGAGGACCACGGGTGGGAATGTTTTAGCACAGGAAACTGCACAGCCAAAGCCTGATGGAGTGAGAGATATCATGGTCTGGCTGAGGAAGATCACACCACTGAGAAGGGCAAAGCAAGGCCTTTGGGAAAGTGAGAGACACATTGGAGAGAGAGGAGAAGGCGACCCAAGTCAGGATTGTATAGAATGAAACACAGTGCCTGGACCTCAGAGGTAATTTGAAAGCTAGAAACTCATGCCATTCAGGGAAAGGCAACATTAAAGAGAAGAGACTGTTCACTCTCCTACCCTCCGATTCTGGGTACTGGACCCAGGGCCTTCACACTGAGGCACAGGACTCGCCCATTTTTACAGTTTACTTTGCGTCAGAGTCTCACTCAGAGTTTAAGTTTCCTCGGCTAGGCTTGAATTTGAGATCCCCTTGCCTCAGCTTCTTAGAGCACAGGGATTACCGAGTGTTTGTACCGAGATTATAGATGTGCGCCATAGTGCCAAAGACAGCCTTTTTATATGGCTGAAGTTCCTGGACAGAGAGGCCATCAGGTCAGGTTAATCAGACCTGGCTGCAGGATCAGCTCCCACAATCAGAAGAGAGGAAGACAAATAATTTCCCTCTTTATCATTTGGCAATAGGTTTAATTTCTTGTCTACAACAAAGGCAAATATCAGAACACTTTTTTGAACACTGAATGTAGCAGAAATGTAATCACTTTGGGGGATAATTTGTTGAGCTATTATAGTGAAAGCTTCTGAATATTTACTTTGGTGTGTTAAGCTACCCAGGCATGATGGCTACAGAGAGAAAAATTGCACAAGTACAATGTTATCTGAAAATAAAGGACTTAAAATTGATATTTTGTCATTCAAAATTACATGTTTTAAGCAATGAAGAAATAGACACATCTTCTAGAAGCTTCCAGTCTAGCAAATAGCCATTAAGCTAATAAATGTGTTGTACTTTCATAATTGCAATTTGAAACAAGTACTGTTAGGATAGGCCAAGTGAAGAGAAACCAGTCCCAGGCAAAGGACTCATTAGTACAGGGGGCACTGGGAGGGCTCCCTGTGGGAGCAAAATTCACTCTGAGCTCCAGAAGTGACAGGAGCAGTAAGGGGCAGTGTCCAGGTAGAGTCACAGCTCCTAGGATGACAGTGATCTCATCTTTCAGGGGACAGCAGGTGGCACCCAGGGACATTTGTGTTTGTCTTTATGTCTTCTCCTTGGTAGCATATTTCAACTGTTAACATCACTGTTGTGCTTTGGGGCTTTTAATAAGTAAAATAATGATTACTTGAATGTAATCACTATGACACTGCAATAGTTGATTTAATATTGCAATAGTTGATTCAATAGTTAGGACAGCTACTAAGTGGCTAATTGGTGGACAGCATATGCAGAATGGATGCATGGTCTCTGGTGGCAGTATTTTATTATGCTATTTAGAATTGCATGCAATTTGGAAGCTACACGTTTATTTCTGTCATTTTTTTTTATTTAATTTTTTTTACTATGGGTAGCTGAAATGGTAGAAAGCAAAAATTTGGATGGGGTGGCCTTTGCACTAATAGGAACATTTATAATCAAAGAGCAATTGGTCCTTCCAGGGAGAAAACAGTCCACTCTCTTGAAAGAACATCTCCTAGATATTTCCCCATTTCAGTTCATTTGTTTTAAAATTCACTGAGTCCTTTCATCCCCAGAAAGGGGACAATGACCATCTGTGTTAATGATGAGTAAGTTAGCTCTTGACCTACAGAAAGAATACGGCAAACGTCAAGATCAGAAATGTGTTAGAAGCTGAATTACATCTGCAGACAATGAAGGGTGATGATGAGACTAATATTGGTCTACACATTTCAAGAGTCACCTCAAATTTTATCATTAACATATGGCATCAAACTAGTCCAATGACTTTTTCTGTACAAACAAAACTTAGAAGAAAAATCAAAAGGAGACTGTTATTTCACAACATGTAATAATAATACAAAATTCAAATTTCAGTGTTTGCAAAACAGAGTTTTTGTAGCTATGTCCATCACTTCTGTATTTTCTACAGCTGCCTAGGTGCTAACATGACTGAGTTGAGCATCGTGACAAAGACTTCCCAGCCTGTAAGCTTAACATATTTACTGTCTGGTCCTTCATAGAAAATTGCATGGAGTCAAGAGTTATTTAATGCCACCATAGATGCTGCACCTGAAAATCACCGTGTGACCACTCATGACATCTGTAACTCCCATACACCAGAGAATGCTGGTGTGTGAAGGAGCATAGCTAAGGACAGCAGACTGCATCCCCACAAAAAAGCAATAAAACCCTAGAGAAGTCTTCTGCCTTTTGGGGACTGACAGTTTGAGAAGCAAGCATGCATGAAAACTGTACAATAGTATATATAGAATACATCCAAATGTCCATTGAATGTACTCCAACGATAATATCAACAAAATTAACTGTGGCGGCTCTTTGTACCAATGCAAGTGAAAAAAATAGGCTATTTATATACTTGTGACAATTTTTTCCCCTGCATGTAAACATTAAAATCCCTTCTGATGAACAATGTGATTACACGGTCCAGTTTCAGCGAGCGTCTATAGTTAGTTTCACTTAATGCACTTACCACAACTAATGAGAACTATTCATGCACACCCAGAGATTAAGAGCTGGGACCCAATTCTCAAAAGTCGGAGAAAGGAAAGGAATGATTAGCAGGCTCAGGCTGCTCCAACAAGACTTCATCCACTAAGCTCATTTAAAAGACAACATAGTAAAGAAGCAAAGCAAAGAAATGACAGAGTGAATAGGCTCATCATGAAGGCATCTCCCATGAAAACAAGACTGTGTTAATTGTTATGTAAAAGCAGTCAGGAGCATAATTTGCAACTAATTTGTCAAAGGCAGGCACAGAAAATACAGCTGAATCACCTCCAGTTCTGGGGAAAGAGATGTTGTTCTAGCCTGAGTGCTGGTTTAAGACAATGAATGGCTGGGTATGGGACTCACCTGGTGAGCTTTTGTTATTATTATTAGTAGTACTACAATTGTACATCTTTATGTGGTTATAGTGTGGTAATTCTACGCATGTAGACAATGTGTAATGATAAAATCAGCTTAGTTAGCATCTGCTTATCCTTAAACAATTTGTTTAAAATTTTGCTTAACTTATTCAACTGGACATATTTATGGATCCAAGAAAGAATAATTTCCTCTCATCTGCAGCAAAATGAGTGGAACTGGAGGGAACTGCATTAAGTGAAATAAATAAGACACTGAAAGACAAATTCTGCAGGTTCTTTCTCCTATGTGCAAGCTAAAACAAAACTGACCTGAATGTACATTGATTGCTGGTGGCTAGGAAGCATGAGGAGGGGCCACAGAGGAGACTGGACTTGGGTTTCTGGCCCCATTCAGGCCAAGGCAAACAGAATGAGGTTTGAAAAAAAACCCTAAGTGATTCCACTGCTTGGCTAATTCTCTCCTATGTTACATAAACTGATACCCTGAGACCTTATTCAGGCTGACTTGGGACTAGAAATGGAGCTGGACAAGTGCAGAGCAGCAGGAGTGGATGTGGGAGGTCTGGAGAGGGGTGGGTGTTAAAGGTTGGTGACTTTTCTTTGTCTCTGGTTAATGCTAAAATCATAAAGTTTCTGGTGTCTTTCCTGAAATCTTAAATAAATGAAACTGCGAACAGCCAATCAACTTGCTTTGCTTCCATGACTTCAATTATTTTTAATAGTTAGTAGGAGTAACTATGCTGGTTCCTGGAATTCCATCTCTTCCCCCCATGGGGAACACTCACACCCAGAAGGAATAGGCCCATGCCCAACCAGCCTTCATATGTGGGTATGATGGCACACTACTGTACCGTAGGCCTGCTAGTAAACGTATGTGGAGATATATGTGAGCTTTGGCGTCTATCTGCATATTGGTTTTTCTTCTGAGTATGGTATCATCTGAGTTATATTTGTCTATCACCCACCCAAGTCCCTTCACTGACCCAAGCTGAATAATCCGTGTATCAATCAAATTTATTTTTGCCTACATATTTCTTAAAAAGTAGGTGACAGTGAGAAGCAGCAACATCTCAATTATTGGCATATAACAGTTACCTTGCCTTCCAATAACAACTCTTTTGCTTATCTATTGGGACCATTCCTTTAGAGATTAATTTTGAGCAGATTGAATCAGGCTGAAACTGAATCAAGGCCAACCTTTTTCTGGAAACACAATCCAACTTTCAGGAAAGTTATGTGACTCTGTGAAAAAAAAATCAATTATTGAAATTCTAGCTATTCGAAACCAAGCGTCAAATGAAATTTGGAGGAAACTTTTAAAAACAAGTTTCATTATTCTCAATTTCTCTGTGCCTAAGCAAATACCTTTGGTTAGTCTCTCTCTTGACTGTGGAGTCAAGATTTCTTACTTTGTTGACTTGGTATGGCAATTTTTGGCAGTAGATGGTCTGAGTCGCTCTTCCCAAAGGTTATGATATTTACATTTATTGAGCACCCTAGCTACAAAATGCCAGCCACACTGTACTGATAGATCATAATAAACCCACAAGTTAGATCACATCATCCCTAATTACAGATGAAACATCTGAGGCTCACAAAGGCCATGTAAAATGCCCCACGTCACACTTTAATCAGTAGCCATTCTGCGTTCCAGACCCAGCGCTGTCTAAATCCAAAGCCTGGGCTTTCAATGTCTGCTCCATACTGCCAATTTGAACTGCACCATCCAGCCAGGCAGTCCTTTGGGGGACCAAGAGAAAAATGCACCATGGCCTGATTCCCAGCATGAACGCATATGAGACACTATCATCCATCTGCCACACTTCTACAGTGTATTGATGCCATTCTAGAAGAAAGCCCAAAGGCCATTTGGGCAACCTCTCAGTGGCTCACCCCTTTATTTGCTAGTCTAAATAACCCAGTTTTTTTTCTTGGGAGGAAGCACCTGACTTGGGAGCTGCTTTTGGTGCCTTACTGTATACAAGGCATGGGTAAATACAACGATCCCTGCCAGCAGCACATATGCATACTGGATCAGCCTTTAAGTTCTATATTCTAAAAATCATGGACATACATTTAATTAATAGCCTGCAACATAGGAAATGTGGTTTAGGCATTGCTGACAGTGAGGTTCTGTCTCAGCAATATTCCCCATGGGAGCAATTTCAAAATATCAGTCCAGGTCTGACTGTGTCCAAGTCACCTGAGATGTTAATTAAAAATACAGATTCCCCAGCTTCACTCAAGACAAGCTAAATCAGACTATCCAGGGGTGATGATCCAGAAACTGTGTTGCCAACAAAACCCCAGGTAATAGTAGTGCACAGCCAGAATTAGGAACTAATTTACTAAGTTAGAGTGAATGGGGGCAATTGCTTTGGGCCAATCTATTCGACTTTTCAATATTTATTGACCTACTATTGTTTACCAAGCACTGTTCTAGACCTTGTGAGCAAGCTGCGAGCAGGACACATAAGGTCTGTCATATGGAGTTTACAATCTAGTGCGCGGAGACCAACACTAAGCAAGCAGACATATGTTTAAGCAACTTCAGGTAGTGGTGTTCCAGGTTGGGAAAGAGGCCAGAGGATAGAAAGGGCTACCAAGCCATGATGCAGGGAGGCAGACAGTTTGTAACAAGGCAGAGGGTCAAGAAGGGAGTACCTTGTACAGTCAGATAGCACTAAAATAGAGCTGAGACTTCCCCTGCATAGTTAGTTGCAGACTTGAGGGAGAATGGTGAGGAAAGGAAGTTCATGTTAAAGCACCTCCCCAGAGTCAGGCATCGCAGGAGAAACTGCTGTGGCACCAGCTGCTATTTTTCAATCTCTTTCCCCACCAGTGAGTCCCCCCTACATTGACTGTCCGATATTCTCTGGGAGAACTTAGTTCTCTCCATCGCTGGAGCCACTGTGTCTTTGCCCTTGTGTGGAGGACACCTGGAGTTTGAACTACATTCTGTATGACAGTAGTGACGTGCTCTTTCTAAAGGACCATGAAGTAAAACACAGTAAAAGGCAATTCTTTGATGATGGTTGCTAGGGGGCAGCAATGGGATGGCAGGTCAGTAAACAGGACTGGAGAGCCGGGATATAACCTCGTACGTAGGTCTATCTTTATGCACTCACTATTTGATTGAAACTGATCTTCACCAAGTAAAAGGCCAGCTGGTGGAAGACACAGTGTGGCTCGGCTGAGGCTTTACCTCACCTGTTTGGCTCTGTTTTCTTTCCTTGAAACCTCCTGGAAGAATGGAATTATTCTTGTTTGTTCTTATATTTTTCACTCGTGAGCCAGTGCTACTGTGTGAGGAATTACAGTCCTTGCAAAGTTCTCAGTTGTAGGATGAGGAGAAATTGAGCTAATGGTAGGTAAAGATGAGGGAGAATGGAAAGCATAAGCACAGGAGATGTGGCGATATCACAGATCAACTTTCCAAATATGCCAAAATATAAGACATTGGTAACTCACAAAATAAAAGGGACAAAAATACCAGATCTCCAGAACATCCTTACTTACTGGAGATAATTTGTTTTCAGTTTCTCATCCAAATTTCTGATTACATTAAATAGAAAGTTTGTTGCTAGCATTCCTTTAGCACCTTAAATTCTTGTGTGTGTGTGTGTGTGTGTGTGTATGTGTGTGCATGTGTGTGTGTGCAAGTGTATGTGCATGCTCACACATGCATGGTTCCTCAGTTTTCTAAGGAGATTGGTCCTAAGACTATGTGTAGATATGAAAACCCTGACATGTGGGCAGAGTCTCTACAAAACGGCATGGTGTTTGCATATCATCACTTCTTCCCACACTTTAAATCACCACTAGATTAGTCCACATATCTGATACTATGCAAGTGCTATGTAAAGAGTTGCTTGGCTTCATTGTTCAGGTAATAAGACAAAAGTGTGCATTTTCAATATAGACGCTGTATTTTTCTACATATTTTCAATCTGAAATGGCTCGAATCCTTGGATGAAGAACCAGAGGATACAGAGGTCAACTTCTACACGGCTGTCTGTGAAATTTTACTTGCTACTTTGTTCTATCATTTCTTTCTAAACAGCTGCAAAATGTGTTCATTTTAAATGTATTTAATTTGAAAGAGGGACTCATTTTAAATATGTTTTCAGGGAAATAAATTATGAGTGGTTTTAAAGCTGTGGCAAAAATCAGGATACTAGAAAGTAGAAATGGCTCGAGCTTGGCAAACATTATCTAATGCAATCTTTTTTATTTATAGATGAAAAATCTGAGAACCTATATGACTGGCTCACAAACATACAACTATTTAGCAGCAAAAATGATGACACATATAACCCTCTCACTTCAGTGCCGTATTTCAGGACATAAAGAATGATATCTACTCATATATCAGAAGCCCTTCTCAAATGAAAAGCAAAATAACGGACAAAACTGAGAAACTCCTTGACCACTCAATTCTATATAAGAACTCAGAAGAATCAGCTGCGGCAGTGCACACCTGTAAGCCCAACAGTGAGGGAGGCTGATGCAGGAGAATCACAAACTCAAATCTCACTTAGTGATTTAGCAAAACTCTGTCTCAAAACAAAAACAAATTAAAAATAAAAAGGGTTGGGAATGTAGCTCAGTAGTAGCATGCCTGTGGGTTCATTCCTTAGTACCACCACCACTGAAACAAAAAGCAAACAACTGAACAAAAAATCCACCAAAACTAAGCAAAACAAACAAATAAAAATTAAATACAGTACCTCAAGAGAAATGGTTGGAAACTCCATGTCTATTTGTGGGCCAATAAAGTATCACCAAATCTCTTTGCACTTTATACAGCCATAAAAAAATCAAAGAAACACATCCATCAATACAGACAAACAAAGAGATCAATAAGAATGAAGGAAGTAACAGTGTAAGTGATCCTATAATATAGAATTTATTTTTTCCCTTCTGATCCTCAAAATATATTTTGATCTTCTGAATTACTGAAAGAATGTATCTCTCCCTAAATTCCATCTCTTCTGTCCCAAGAGGATTTTCCTACTTTAATAGGAAGTGGGGTGCCAGGTTTGAGAGCTGAGAACCATGGCAGATATAAGATAAACTTCCCACCAGAAGCAAGAATGATGAGCAGGAGGAGACCCCCTGGGCAATATTGAAGAGCAGATGAAAAAGTAAGCGGGGTGTCAAGCAGTCTTTTCTTTCCCTTAGCAAATAGAATTTAGTGGAAACTGCTTCCCCCAACTACACTGAGCCCCTACTATGCCTGGTCCTGGGGAACGGAGTTGGAGACATCAGGGGAGAAGAGGCCACCATCAGCATTGAGAATAGAGCATGGCACATTCCTAGTGACAGGGCAGGGCCTGGGAAAGGCGTCGTCAGTGATTCCATCACTGTATGAACAAATCTGTCACTGTGCAAACACAGTGACTCAATGTGGCCTCTTAAGGCAATCAAGAAATGCTGTAAATAAAAGATGCGTAGAGCTGCTGACTTAGAGTAAACTTGCATTTTATGAGCAGAAGGCATATGCTCTAAAACATCAATTTACAAGAATAATGTAGTATAATAAATATATAAAGTGGTAACATAGCTGTTACCACCATATTGTGAACCATACGTGTATACTCATGCACACGACTGGCAGTGTAGTAGGTTTGTTGACATCAGTGTCACCAGGAACATGTGAATCATACATTGTGCTGGGCCCCTGAAACATCCGTAGGCAACAGGAAATTTCAGCCTCACTGTGATCTCATGGGGCCATGTCAAGTAGATGGTCCGTCATTGATCCAAACACTGCGATGCTGAACATGAGCGCATCTTCTTCTTTAAAAGACACGTAGAGGCAATAACTACAGTGAGCACCTCACCTTCTGTCATTTTTTACAGTGACTGTGAAAGCCTACCCACAGGTCTCCTGGTGTGAGAACACAATGGACAGAAAGCCACCCCTGCTGTCCTCTTGGAGTCCACCACTGTATTTGTGCTGAGATCAGGCTTCCCAGGGGATCTTGCAAACCAAAAACTGAGTATGATAGGAGAACAAATTCATTCACATTTCTATGGGAGCCTGAAAATTTCCAACAGGCAACTTCAACTCCTTGAGCTGTCAATGTCTGGATGACATTGCTTTAGACTGTACCGTGGTCTAGGGACCTTCTATCTTGAGCTCCTTCCTTTTTCCTCTAACCTGGTGAGTGTGAGACTCAACATTCCCAGTGAAAGTCTCTCTTCCTCTCCGCCTAAATCTCTGCTTCATTTTTTAATAGGTGTCTCTCCCAATAAATCTCCTGCAAATGCAATTCTGTCTTGTTTTCTGGCTGTCACAGATCCTCAAATCACACAGTAGTGCTCCAAAAGTTCAACTACTACCAAACAGATAATTCTACAGGAGGTTTAAAATGAATAGCTAGCCAGGATTCAGATGTGCCCCATTGGTTATAATGGAACAGGAAAAAATGTTCTGTCAGCATTTTGCGTAAACTTATGACCACATTTAATCACCCAGAGTGTACCTTCGCTGACTACCAGATGTGTCATTAACCATTTCTGAAAAAAGTGAAATAAAATCACCCAGCATGAGAACGCTATAGAATAAGTCAATACTAACAGATGGTGTTTATTTTGTCACTGCTTGTGTTAAAAAATTACCACCTAGTCCCATCAAATCCATTTCTTTAAGGTGGAAGCTTTATGTAAAAACTGCTACAGAAAATGCAATATTTTATCAGCTGTCATTGAGTTCCTTAAAATATGAGCACTTGTTTTCATGGTTTTCAGTTTTCTAGGACATGGTGCAATACACAGGAGATGGGTTTGTATAAATCTGACACGATGGAGTATTTTGCCAGCAGCTCTGTCTTGCAACATGCAATCTGTTTTGTTTTCCAAACAAAGTTGGTACAAGAATTGGCTGGAACAAAGGGGCTTTAGGATGGAGGCAGAGATTCCTCAGGTGAACGGTCTCTGCAGTGTGGTTTAGTCTACATGGCTACAGTCGGGGAGAACTGACATACATTACTTTTAGTTGGAATTAAATGGAGTTGGAATTAAGTTGGAATTAAGTGGAGACTCACGAAACAATGATGCCATAGAACAGTGATGGTGAACCTGTTAGAGCTTTCAATGATATAAACAAGCCAGTGCAGGGCACACACCATAGCTTTATCACCACTGCCATGGATGAATGTATCAAACCATGAATGAAAACTCTACCATATAGCAAGTGAGAAAGCTAGAAAACAATAAACAAGGTACGAGGACATCTCTATTTCAAAATGCACCCAATAAGAGGCACATATCAGAATAGTGGGAGGAGCTGATTTTTGAGCCAGGCTCTCTAAGAACAAATTAGGACTATTTTTGTAATTTTGTTTGATCTGTCTCTGCTTCAGTCCCTCCATGAATCAGGAATGATGATAGCAGGGTACATAGTTCATGAAGGTGTAAATGTACAGTGCCCTGGTTCAGAGTAGGTGCTTTGTAAATATTAGTACTGCTTTAAGTTTTGTTATATATTATTATAGAATGAGCTGTGGAAATGTTTTTCTCACAATGTTCATAATGATTCTTGCTAAATGGTAAGATTGTAGGCAATTTTAAGGTGTTTTTTTCCACCCTTGGTTTATTTGTTTATTCTACTGTTTTGTCATACATATTAAAACGTACCACATAAAAACAAGGGAAATAAGATAAGGAAGACATGGTGGTGTTCGACTGTAGTCCCAGCACTCTGGGCAGCTGAGGCAGGAGGATCGCAAGTTCAGTCCAGCCTGGGCAACTTAGTGAGACCCTCTCTCAAGCTCAGTATCTTTTAAAAGGGCTGGAGGTATAACTTAGTGAAAATGCCGTGGGTTCAATTCCAAATACAGAGAGAGACAGAGACAGAGACAGAGACAGAGACAGAGACAGAGACAGAGTGATACTGACAGCGATACAAAGAGAAACAGAAGAAGAAAAAGAATGAAGAGGAAAATGAGGAAGAGAATGAGAGGGGAGAAGGCAGAGAGGAGGAAAATGTGCTTCTACAAACACTGTGTAATTGCCTGGATAAAATGACTTCATTGTTTCATGTTTTATGCTTTAAGTACCATGACCATTTAATGCTTAAAAATGACTAAAATGTCTGTGAACCTCAGTGCTTGCACAATAAGTTCAAAAAAACACCTGTCAGTCAATAGGAGGATGCAACAAAGAAAACAACAGAACACGGAGAAATAGATCTTCTCTGATATAAAATTGTTGGATGTACAGGCTTCCTGTTTCTGTGTTTAATTTTCCTTCACTAAACAGCGGTCTCTGCAACCTGTTGTACATATATAATTTTACAATTTTACTGAGTAAATATACAGGATATATATATATATATATATATATATATATATATATATCGCCAAATCTGCAAATCAGTTATTTGCAAAATCTGCCAATAAGATGTAGATGCTACTTTGATCTAAAATCACTAACCTAAAGAAATCAAACACCTTGTTTCTTGTCTCCCCCATATGCCCTTCAACAATTTTCCAAGGTAATCAGAAAACATCGCATCTAGTCAATAACCAAACACCAACCAACCCAATTAAAGCAGAGCTATCACCTCCCCTGCTCTAGACATCCTTTTAAAATGCCATATACTGAACAATGTGCTTTAAAAATTTACACAACAGATTTTTCCAAAGGTAGAAGTCTGGTGATGAGGAATAGAAAGGAAAAAGAAGATGTGCTTGATACCGTCTAGGCCATGGTTTCCTTCTCTTTGGGATTTCAACAAGTAATTGTCAAGTAAAAAGTAGAGCCCTTAAACGGGAAGGGTTTCTTTATGCTTTAGATATCCTACTTTTTATTAAGTCATCAGTTGCTTTCATAGCTCTTGGCATCCAAGCACCAGTAAAGTGATATACTTGTCCTATTTTTTAAAAATCAGAAACAGGTTGACCATCAAGAAAATTCCAGAACATTCTCTGAACATCATCTCTTTCCATGGGACTGACCTTGTAATACTGAATGAGGTTGCCATAGAAACTCATCAGGCTCTATTTACGCTGAGACTTACCTGCCTTTTCACTTTGTAAACATGTTTCCATTTTTAAAGCTCTTGCTGAATCAAAGTGACTGCTATGCCTACACTACCTGGAGAAAATAGGTCCTCCAAATAAACACACAGCAACCTCTGGGTCTGTGGAGAGATGCCCAAGAGGAAATGAATCTTAACAAATGTGTTACCGCTTCTTTAAACACCTAAGTCACAAAGACATGCGTCATTATTCACCCCAGATAGCAGAATTTTCCACTTCTAATCTAAAACATTAAGGACAAGGAAAGTCAGAGGTCCTACATAAAATGATCTTTTTTGGTCATTAAGCAGGAATCTGAATTGCTTAGGCATTTTAAAAAACAGCTGCCTTTCTTACATGGGTATAATCAAAGCCTCATCAAAATGTCTTTTGCTGTAGATTGTGCAGTGAGTGGATCTTGGCAAATCCTAATACGTGATCAATAAATTCCAAATCTTTTATGTGGCATGCACTATTCTAAGTTTGTTTGTTTCTTTGTTAAATGATTACATCAATCTTATGAGAGTCATACTTTTAATAATCCTATGCTACAGAAAAGGAAATTGTAGCTATAAGATAGTAAGTGACTTGTTCAAGGTACCAACTATTGGTCACAGGGATAGACTTGACTCCACGTTATGTGGATTCTCAAACTGATAACCACCTGCTTCCACATGCTGGTACCCATATGACCCTCTCAACTAGCAGCCCCTCTACACCTTCAGCCTTTTGTGCAAGACAAATATGCCCTGTAATTAGCAACAAGAATGAATTTAAGCTCTTATTACCTAACACAAACTATTATTTGTTATGATAGGTATATCATAGATATATGATACAGTTTAATGTATGCTCCCCTCCAAAATTCTTGGGATTTTATACCCAAGATGATGATATTAGGATGTGTGGCTTTTGGGATATGAAAAGGGCTTTGCCCTTATGACTTGAGAGAAGTCATGCTGTATAAAATTTTAAGGAAGCTCTGAAGCCCAGTGTACTCTTCCATTTTTTCAGGTGAGGATGCACTTGTCCCCACTGGAGGATGTGGTAACAAGGGACCATCTTGGAAGTGGAATGGCCCAATCCTTAATTGGACACCAGGACTTCTCAGAATCTTGATGTCCAACTTCCTGGCCTAAGACATAAACTTCTATTATTTACAAATTCTTAAGTATGTGGACTTTGGTTACAGCATAACAAGCAGACAAAGCTACCTCTCTATCATGATTTACCTCAACTACACCTTTCTCTTGATGTTTAAAATAAACCATTTAGAAGATTTTAACCTAAAAAGGTATATTTGGTTTCACAATACTCCTGCAAGCACAAGTGAGAAAAACAAACCTAATAAATGTAAAGCAGGAGTCAAAGTTCTCCGGAAAAGAATTACTGAGCCAGCCATGAACCAGAAGTACCAACCACTGAGATCCTGCAGAACATTTCTTCTCAATAGCATCTGATAGATCACCTCAGGGATTTCCTAGGAAAGAGCACAATTAATTGGAGAGGAAAAGAAGAAGAAAATGAAAGCTAAGAGAATATTGTTTGACCTATTGATTAATTAACTGATGCTAGATGGAATGCAAGGACCCTGAGTTTCATGTGATCGGGGAATAAACACAGGAGAAAGACTTTACTTCGGCACAGGAGGTCAGCAGGTAGCTATTATGGGGTCTATGGAGATAAAATGAAGAGATAGATTTTCATTTGCACAGATGGTTTCATTTTCTCCTTTAAACTACACATTCAACTCACTTTTTTATATTCAGTGTTCAGTGGTACAAACATTACACAGTTCTCAAGTTGGTTTCTAAAGCTGCTAAGTTTGATCATAATGAGAGGAAGGCTTTACTATTGAAGACTAACAATTCCACATGATAGCTTCAGAGTCTACATCTAAAGAGTGACTCTACCATCAGAGAAGCCACCAAGATAATGTTGAGAATCAACTGCAGGCTGGTGCTGTAGATCCCTAATATCTTATACACAGGCTCCAATCTGTTCTTTCCAATAATGAACCACGGGTCCCCAGGCTGACAGCTTTAGCTCAATATATCATAATTTCTCTCACCTGTAATATAATAATATTAAAAGAATTGGAATAGCAATTAATAGAACATTCATGAATTACCCAAGAAAACATATGTGAAGACAATTCATTACAATAGGTTCTCAGTAAGGATGAGTACTCTTGTTAAGACAGTTACTATGATGCTACTATTATAAATGGGAAGAGGACTTATTGAAATGGAAGAAAGTAATGCAGCTTTTGAAATAACATATTGAAGAGTTTATCCTCAAAACAAAATGCTGTCAATGACTTCTTTTGTATCCTATCTATAAAATGCAAAACAAAAGGTAAGAGTTTTAGATTCAGAAATCTTTCCTTTTGTGCTACTCAAGCTCGGATGAAGGGAACAAAGTTTTTTTATTGGTTGCTTGATGCCTTCTCTCAGCATGATTATTCATTTACCCCTTGGATACAATGTCACTGTGTACCCTCCAGCATGAAGCAGATACACACAAGTGCCAAAGCACAGGGAGTGAACTGGGTTTCCAGAATGCAAAAGCCCCCTTCTCTCTCTCAGCTCCAGACAAAGGCTAGCCCTGTGCTCACCCACATGAGAGCCAGGCAGCATCGTTTGGAAAGAGCATCAACCAACTGGGACAGGTGGCCAAGGCTGAGACCATCTGTCTCATGCAGAAGCATTCAGTGGGTGTTAAAGACCTCATCAGAAATGCCTGGGTGTGCACTTCATGTTTTTCCTCATCAAAATAAATATGAGTGTTAGTCAGGATCCTTTTACCAAATTATGGCTGGAGAAGAAGAGACGGCACTGATGGTCCCTTGCCAGCTGCAGGAGTATACCTCTGGCTTGTCCCACTGCCACATCCATACGGAGTAGGCAATTTGTCCTTTGCAAAAGCTTGGGGAGCCAAAGACAAGCACAATCACCAGCCAGCCACCCAAGAAAAATTTCTTTTATCCAAGTACTACATGCATTTTTAATTGAAAAATACTTCCAATTACATTAGAATGATCATAAATAAGAGTACAATGTGTTAGAAAGTGAAGCTGGCAGGCCATTCATAGATTGATTGTTATTAAAATTAGCATTATTATGATTCCATCAATTATTTCTACACTTCAGAACATTTTGTTTTCTTCCAAACCTCTTTACATGGTTTTGTGAGTTTCATTATAATGTCAGGTGCTCCTTTCATGGGAACATAAATTTCATGTCTCACAAATATGGTTTTCCCTATCTCAGGAAACCATGCTATTTGGGGCATGGAGAAAGTGACAATGTTATTTCTAAAGCTGCCTACGTTTATTTTCTCACATGAACCCAATTATCAGCAGCTTTTGGGATCCTATTACATTCAACCAGATGTCTATATAACAATAACAACAACACGTTAGTTTTCAATGATAAGCATAATGGACATCATTCTCTTTCATGTAAGCAGTAGTGTTTTCCTAAGTTTAGTGATATTTGCATCCAACAGGAAGCTGGATGACATCATGGAGATGAGTTTTCTTTTGAACCACTAGGACAAAGTAAGATAACAGTATCCGCCAGAACTCTATATGTTTTCCTGATTTCTGTTCCTCTTGTACAACCAAAAAGAGAGACATGGTCCTGCCTAGCACAGTGCTCTCAAGAGGGGTAGAAAATGAATGTGCAACTAAGTAAATGCTTAACATGTAACTGTCATGGAAGATATGTGCAGTTGCTGTTATTAGGATTCATTAATACAGAAGTCTATGGTAGCAGATGTAGCCAAAATATTTAAAAGATATCAAGTGTTTTAATGACAGTAGGATTTTGATACATCCGTTCATGTATCACATAATGGTATTTGGATAGCAATGAATTACACAGACAAATGTGGTATCACAGACTATAACAGAGCTGAAAAGTTTCAATCACCTGGTGACAGTGTAGCCAGTATTATATCATGGTTCAATAAATTACTTGTGTGTTTATGGTAATGCTAGTGTATCCTGCCAGTCATATAAAAGTATAGCAACACAATTGTTTACACTATGTAATACTTTATGACTATAAAAGACTGTTACTACTTTTTAAAGTCCATAACACTATACTTTTAAGATTACTTTAGAATGTACTGTATTTACAAAACGAAATTTTTTATTCTCAAACAATAAAGCATGTGACACAGATGGTAGCTTCAGTCACCAAGTATTTACTGTGTTTTTCTGACTGTATCAAGAGGTCAGCTGAGTGAGGGACTAGGCCTTGTGTATTATGGATGTATCCCCTTTAATATCCAAAGAGGGACAAAACCACTGAATGATGCATTTCTCAGACTTTACCTCATGAAGCAACACATGATTGTGTATTTTTAAAAAGTCAGTATAGGGAATTGGAAAGTTTTGAGTTAGCGATATTAGATATCATTTTTGTTGTTTTTGTTATGTGTTTTCCTATTCATAGAACAGCAAAGTAAAACATAGGTAACATTATTCTTTGTAGTGAGAGTTATAAACAAAGACTGATTACATTTTATTAAGCGTCTAATATTGTAAGCCTTGCCGCTAGATGGAGGCTCGCTGCTCTCCTGATAATTCTACGTATTTGCGATCTATAGGGCTGAGGGCATCTTTCATCTCTCAGTTGCCGTGCACTGGGGCTAGCACTCCCAGTGAGGTCTCCCCGTGAAACAGAATTGCAGAGGCACAATTGACATCTGTGTCCGTTTTTGCATCAATCCATCAATCAATCAATCAATCAAGGCCTATGTTAATAAATAAGAGTGGTTAACAAAAAAAATCTCACTACATGAGAAATATCAACATTATGAAGGAAGAGAAACATTCTCAGAGGAAAACATTTGCCAGAATCCAATAAGAACTGTTTTTCCAAATTGTTGAAAATTGTTAAACATGGAAAAATGTGAGTATTTTATCAGTAAGACAAAGTCCTATAAAAAGCAGTCTGGTCCTGTGCGTGCTCTCTCTTTCAAAACACATTCTCATAAGAGAAGTCCTGAATGGCACAATAAACATGGCTAAAGAGTGAATACATGAATTAGAGGTGAAGTCTACAGAATTACCAGGACATAGAACAACACAGTAAAATGAGAACTTAGTAATCCCACAGCCTTGGTGGGAGAGGAAAGTATGATCTCTTTGGAGATGGAATGTGACCATACAAGTGCATATTTGCATACATTATACATATATAGTCACACATAAACAGATATCTATACTCATAACAGACACATGTATACAAACACAAAGTTAGAATATGAATAGATATGTCTATACGTACTTTTAAAATATATTTATGCCTCATTTCAGGAAGGTTAATTCTAAGTATCTGATCTACAGACATTAAATATATCTACAAAACATCCATTTTTGCATGGCTTATGATTCAGTGAAAGAAATATAATCTAAGTGCCTACCAGTAAGGAAATAATTCATTGTACTTCTAGAATAAGCTATAGGTGTTATATGAGCTATGGTAGAAATTCTAAATGGAAAATTACTCATGATATACTATTTAGGAAAAGGAAATTGTACTACTATGTATACTACCAAATTACCTTTTCTTCAAAAAAGAAGCAAATAAATAGTTACTGCCTGCACACATGCATGTGTTTGTATAAATGCTAGGGAACTTCTGAATAATTGAAACGACACTACTGTAAGTATGGTTTGAAACATAGACATTATAAGAGTCATCAGACGATTCACAAACACATAACTATATAGCAAAAACTTTTTTTCATCAGCATTTGTGTAAACAAACAATGCATGGAATGAGAAGGAAATCGTGAAAATAATACCATCCACAGTAGCTTCAAGATAAATGGAATATCTAGGAATTAACCTAAGCAAAGAAGGGAAAGATCTCTACAAAGAAAACTACAGTATGCTGAAGAAGGAGATTGAAGAGAACATCAGAAAATATAAAATGTCCACTGGTCCTGGACAGGCAGAACCAATATTGTCAAACTGGCCACACTTTCAAAACCATTGTTCATATTCAATGCAGTCCCAATCAAAATGCTAACAGTATATGTTGCAGACCTAGAGCTAAAATTCCTAAAATTCACATGGAACCAGGAGAGACCTAGAATAGCAAGGTAATTTTGAGTAATAAGAGCCAAGTAGGTGGGCGGCGTAGCAATGCCTGACTTCATGCTACACTATAAAGCAATAGTAATAAACATGGCACGGTACTGGAACAGAAAAGACACATAGAGCAGAGAAATAGACTTGAGAACACAGAAGCCTCAACAGAGATTTTCAACTATCTGATCTTTGGCAAAAGGGCCAAAGCATACGTGGGAGGAGAGACAATCTATTCAACAAGTTGTGCTGGGAAAACTGGTTATCTGTTTGCAGAAGAATGAAACTGGATCCTTACTTCTCACCATACTAAACTGAAATCAAAATGGATCAAAGATCTAAACGCTAAAATATAAACATTAAATAAATAAAACACTTGAAGACACAGGTGTAAGAAAGGATTTTCTAAACAGAACCTCACTCATACAAGAAATGGCAGCAAAAAAAAAAAAAAATCAACAAGCAGGATTATGTCAGACTAGAAAGCTCCTGTAACCAAAAGAATTGACCAGTAAAAGACAATCTTCTACAGAATGTAAAAACTTTTTCCAGTTACTTCCTACCTAAAATATGCAAAGAAAATATACAAAGAACTCAAAAAATTAAACCACTTAAAATTAAGGATGCAGTCATGAAATGGGCTAAAGAAATAAACAGACGCTTCCCAGAGAAGGAAATACAAATGGTCAACAGATATATGAAAAAACGTCTAACATCTCTGCATTAGAGAAATGCAAATTAAAACAGCCTTAAGATTCCATCTTCCTGTGGAAAGAATGACAATCCTTAGGAAATGAAACCATCAAAGTGTTGGTGTGGCTGTCGTGGGAAAGGAAGCCTCCTGTATTGTTGGCAGAAATGTAAACTAGTAAAAACAGTATGGAAATCAGTATTGAGATTTGTCAAAGAACTGAAACTGGAAATTCCATCTGACCCAGCTATGCCCCTGCTAGGTATCATCCCCAAAGAGTTTAGGTCATCATATTGCAATAGTAGTTGCATACCAATCTTTATAACAGCACAATTCATAATAGTGGAATCCTAGAAGCAGCCTATTTATCCATCAACAGATGAGTTAATAAAGAAAATATGGTATCTATATACAATGGAATACTACTCAGCTAAAAAGAATGTCAGATTTGACACATATGTAGGAAAAGATGCGCTTGGAAAATATAATGCTAAGTGAAGTAAACTAGACACACAGGCTCAAATACCATATAGTAACTTTCATTTGAGTGAGGCAAAGTACAAGTGAAGAAAATGATAAAAGATGGATGGAAAAGAGACAGAGGGATGGATTTCTTGGAATAGAGAAGTGTCTAAGATAACAAGGATGAGGGGTGAGGCAGAGGGGAGGAGAAAAAGAATAAAGATGAGCAATGTGCAAGAAGCTGATAATCTCAATTAATGTAAGCACTATATGCTATAACATGATCTAAGAAAAATAAAATCAACAAATGTGAAAAAGGGAATGGGAGAACCCAAGGGTAGGGGCAGGGAAAGGGATTTTTAAAAAAGAAATCACTTGTAATATGTACACATAATCACTCCCAAGATGATTGTAAACTGCATGATTTGCAAACATGTACTAATATAAAATAAAAGCGAACAAAAAAAACCCAAAGATATTTTACAATATAGAAACAATCAAAGACAAGCTCTTTCTTTAAGGAGGAAGGTGTTGGAACGATGAATTGTTTTGAAAGGTAAGTCACGTTTACTCTAATCACAGTACATTCTTTCAGTTTTAATTTATTATTGTCATTCATCTCTTCTTGTGACTACTTTGTAAATTAGTCATGGGTCTATAAAGGAAAAGGCAAAGCACATACAGGTTTTGGTTCAGTGTTAGTCATCGTTTCAGGCATCCACTAGGGGTCTTGGAACACATCCCTGAAAATAAAGGGGTCAATTGTACTGACATACTAGTATGGACTGCCAGTATTTCTTATCCAGCCAACCACCATGTGTCTTTCATTAAGTCTTGCCTACCTTCTGATGTCTACACCTTGGGTCAGCTAAACTCTGCAGACTATGCATCAATCCAAGTCACTTCTTTCTCATGTTTTACCTCGTCTTTAAGATACTAAACTGACTGCAACTCAGAGGACTTTCCAGTAGATCACCATTCCTTAACCCCCATCTCTCTCTTACAGCTCATAAGTCTACATTTTTAAACTTAGGCTATTCCATTTGCTCAAATTGTGAGGCCTCCTTGCCTGGTAACCTATCCATTACTTCTTTCTCAGGGAGTCTCTAATTTTCTTTTTTCTTCTTTTAATCTACTTGGAAATAAGGCATCCCTCATTTTCCTCCAAATGCCTTAATTTGTGCTTCTTTTCTCAGTAAGCCTGAAAGTTGCAGATGGATCCTTTCTTTTCTTAAAACCATCTCCATTGTCCAGTACTATATGTAGTATAAAATCAGTTCAACTTTTCTTGACAGACCAGAGTGATTACATAATTCTGTGGCTGTGCCTACAGAGGACTGAGGAAGGAAAGGCCACTCTAGCCTGGAGGTTACTTTCTCCAAAGCCTGTGTTTCAAAGAATGAGAAAGAAAATCAAAAGAGAAAGCAGAGACGGATTGGTGACACCTACCCAGGTGGTTATAAAAAGGATGTTCCTTTAACAATCAGAGCTGCCATCATGATGAAATATAAGCCATAATCACTATTCACTCTAGAGAAAGCACCCAGCCTAAACCAGATGACCACTGCAAAAAGGATTCAGCTTTCCTTTTTTACAGATAGGAAGGGACAGAAACTTCACTTTAAATTCTTTATCAATATCATCAAGCTCTTCCTGCAGGATATTGATCTGGAATAAAAATGCAGAAGGCTTAAAATGTCAGACAATATCAATTTCTAATAACACATTTTAAGAAAACAGCTTAAGAAATTAGTTTCTAAGTCTTCCTTATTAAATTAGAACAAAGGTTTGCATGCAGCAGCCATAGGAAAAACTGGTTAAGAGTTGAATTATGAATATAATGTACTGAAATCAATCATGACCATATACCCCTTCATTTAAATAAGTCTAATTACTCCTACTTTAAACTGAGTAACAGTAACGTACATCTTTTCAAAAGAAACACATCCATAGTACATGCTGACAACATACAAATTCACAGATTCCTAAAACGAGAAAATGCTTTTATTTAACAGGGTGAGCTCTGAGATTTAATGAATTACTTTCTTCATTTTTATCACTTAGATTTCACCCTATGAATGTGAGAAAAATGAAAATCTTATAGCAATCCAGTTTAACATAATATTAATACTATTTTTTCCTGGGTAGGTTTTTGAAGACTGTATAAACAGATGATAACAGGGTAAATCACATTTTAAAGTCAGAGAGAAGCCAGAAAATCCTGTGGCAGCTGATATGAAATTATAGGTACTTCATCAAAACCCAGCCAGCCACAGCTACCTCATAACTCATGCTCAGAGCTTCCTAATGTGATTAGATTTTGAAGAGGGTACATTTGTGTTTTGGTTTTCTTTTAATCACTTTATGCTCAGCTTGGCTTCCAACTGGCTGTTGATTGACTTCAGTCATCATGGCGAGAATAAAGAGATCGTCAACTTTGCTGAAGAAAAGTTATTAAATTTTAGTTTTCCTAAAGGGAAACATTCTCTGCAAGAGTAATTGAAAAAAATAAAATCTTTATTGACATTCTTTGAGGGAAAATACAATATTCAGCATTTAGGCTGAAGCTAGATAGGTAAAGGAAATACAGATTTGAAGCAATTATACCGACAAAGTCAGCCCAGAAAATTGGCTACGAGAGAGGGCATCTTGTCTGCTGCTATTCTGGTCTGATTGGCAGCAAGGGCTTCTTCCTTCTTTACCTCAGTCACATAGTCATTCCACAAGCATTTATGGAATGCCTAAACGTGTAATTTATCTTTCTCCTCAAATGAAATGCAGTCTATTGGGTGCTTGGGGCTGGAACCAAAGATTAATAAACAAATAGTTGGGCTTGAAGGTGTAGAGTACCACAAGAGAAATGCAGGAGCTGTGAGAATGGAGAAAACAGAAGAGAGAATTTCCACGTGGAATTTACTTACTAGCTATTTTTACCAATCTCTAGGCACTATCCTATTGTCATCAAAGAAACTAGTCCATTCACTGAGTATACAGGAACTCTCATGGCTTGAAAGGAAGGGTGAATCTGCTGTATCTGATAACAACAAATGATTAATCTCTAGCTTTTTAAAACATTTCTTATCCCTAGTAAGAAAGAGAACATATATTGATTTTAGAGCACCTAGAAAACACATAATAAAATTATAAAAATAAAATAGAAAAATTATTTAAAACACCATTGTCTGCTGCTGTTCATAATTTTACTCCTGAGACTTCCGATATTTTTGTCTGAAAAACCTATATGTGTGTGTAACAAAAACAGTCCTGCACACACTACCTTGTGATCTGTCATTTAAAAATTTTTAATATGCATGATTATTCATATCTGTAATGATTTTATATATCATGATTTTTAGCAGTAATATTTTATGGAAGCAAGTTCTTAATTCCTCCTCAAATTTAAAAACTTAAGGCTACAACATTGTTTGAACTATAGAGGTAAAAAGAGTTTAACCAGTTGCCTATTGATGAAGACTTACATTTTTTTCACTTCTATAGTACAAATAATGTTGTAGCCTTAAGGTTTTAGATTTGAGTAGAGATTAACAATTAATAACCATGTTTGTTTCAAATTTGATTCTAAAAATTTCTAATGTTATCAATGAAGAGATGTAGGTATTTTGTTTAGTTATTACTATAGATCAATCACAATTTGGAAATATGGCTTCTCAGAATATTTGGAGGTACCTATTAAGCTTTCTATTAGAAAGCAAAATTTTAAGAACAATCATGCTTTATGGGAGACACATAGGGATCAGAAAAACAAAACATGAGTAGGGTTAATACACAAAGTACATGTGATCAATAACTACAGATTTTGGCTAAGGAGAATAAAAGTTTAGCTTTGATTTGCTTACCAATCAAACAAATAAAAAATACTATCACTCATATGAGTAATAATGTCTGAAAAAAATTAAGAAACCATATTCTTATATACTAAATCATAAAAAGTTTTCTCGTAGCTCTTACAGAAGGTATCTCCATATAGTATAACATAGTATATGATATAACAAATTACATCCCTAATAGCCTAATCACACACAATTATTTATTTTATGGAATAGTTTGGTAAAATTTTGCTCATCAGTAAGAATAATTAAAATATATCAAGAGAAGCATTTCAGGTGACATTATTCCCTGATGGAACTGGAAACACTAAATACGGTTTCAAAAGGGTTAGGCCCTAGGGAGATGCGATGACATTCCTCTGTCCTCCAGTGGTGAAAGGCAGGTGGAGGAACGGGACACAGAGAGACAGGTCACTGACCACTGAGTGCCCTTATTGTACAACATGCATGCATTTAGTTGAGAGAATTACCTGCAGACATCGGCTGATTCTAGGAGGTCATTTTCAGGTGCTCTACTGTCACATGGTTTAATTAGTCTGACTTTTCCTTGATTGAAAAAAAAAAAAAAGGCCCAGAAAAACCAACGTTTCCAACTGTACTCGAGGAGCAAGGGGAATGTTTAATTCCACAAAGTGTTGCAGCAAAGGATATAGTGTTAAGGACATATTACTTATGATCTACCATGAAAATTAGGAAAATGCAGCTAGTGACTGTGCATGCAAACTGTCACCTCAATGCTCCCTTGGAAGATTCTAAAATGGAATGATTTGCCACTTTTCAAGAAGCCTTCTTTGACTGATACCTCTCCACCATGATTACTCTTCCGCGCAGGCAAAAAATGTATATATCCTAAGAGTGATGGAACAGTTTCATACTGTCATAGTGCTTTGTATACCTTCTCAAATCCTCTTATTGATCTGTCATAATATTCAACAGGATGGGATATTAGAAAGGAATCTAAAGAAGAGGTATAATGAGTTTTTTTTTCTTTTTTCACCTATAAACCAGGAACCATGTCATATATTTTTTATTTCTGAAGGTTGACTTATGGGATATTTCTTTAGCACTGGGCAAAGAATGTGGAAAGAAGGGAGCTACTGAAGGACAGAATGATGTGAACTTTCAAAGAAAAATAACTGGATTTTTAAAAAGGGCTGCACTATGAATCAAAGAGAGCATGACTAGGAAACATATAAAGAAATGAAAATTAATAGAATAGAATTACCTCTAAAATGGCAATAACTGTGCCATTGATATTGGGGGAAAATTGACCTTATGTCACATGAATATACTATGTAAACACATGTAATGAGATGTTAAAGTGATGCACCAGGGTTTAATGGTATTTTTAAAAACCTGGCTCCTTGGATGGACTTGAGCCTTTGCCTTGCCTGTCTGTATCAGTGGCAAGCCATTGTCAGGAATGATAGAGTTAGTGCATACTCCTAAGGTTTTAAAAGTCCATCTAGTCTCTGACTTTCCCTATTAGCTTACCGAATCAATGTGGGATGATGGGGCAAGGTAAAGGGATGTAAGTTTCTATAATGCTATTATTGGGGTACAACACATTTTGGATATTCTTTATTTAAAAATATGTGTCTCAGACTTAACCTAATTATCATTGTTTACTGAATATTAGACATAAGCCAAATCTCACTTGTTCTCTTAGAGCTAAGCATTATTACTGTTGGCATTTCATTGATGTAAACACACAGTTCCTGAAATAAAACAACAAAATTCTGAGTAGCAGGGCTGGAATTCTAGTCCTCTTAACCACCTTATGAGTACAAGACTGTTGCTCATATAAAACCATTAAACCTTGTGGTCAGTAAAATGGCCTAAGATGCTGTCATCCTATGACCGCGGGGATGCCTTGATTAAAGAAGGGCAGTCCTGGTGGCACTTGAACACAGTAAGCAGTTCAACACTCAGCCCTGGTCCTCCAAGGAGCATATCAGCCCCATGGGGCAAAGAGGCACCGTGGGTGTACAGTTTTAGAGAGCCAAAGATTGTTAATGGAAAGCCAAGACTGCTGTTGTATGAGCATAGATTGCTTTCTCTGTTGCTGTGAGGCTCATATGGCAATTTATTGTCAAATTCTATATTCTTAGGCTTATGTAAATACCACCAAGTATGCAAATGTCTTTGCGTATCACACCAAACAACAGGAAACAAGATGCCTTATCTTTCCAATTCAAAAGAGGCACAGGTCATTAATAAACCATGCCAATCTCATTAGACTATAACATTGTTTTAAAAAAAAATCTCATTATATCATATTGGCATTAGGCTTACTTGATATTTTCAGAGAGCTTATGTCTTACTGGGGTGATACTTTCCATTTTTTCCCAATCATTTATTGGACAACACATCAGTTTGACACAATGGGTATTCAAAGTTGGAGATTTGCATCCCTGCATTTGTTTTGTGAAACAGTAAAATAGAGAAAACAAATGTGAGGAATGCAAATTTGCTGTTGTCTGAGGCTAAAGCTTAAACAGGGACCAACAACATAAAGATTGTGGTGTTTTGACAGGAAGACATTTATAAAAAACTTCAATGCTGACAATGTGGTCAGTAGTACACAAACACAATGTAAATTCTGGATTTAGAAAGATAACCGTTCTGTTACATGATGGTCCTTTGATAAAAGTCCAGATATAGTTACTTCTGCACCTGCATACATCAGTGCCACCATAACCTCTAGAGTACTACTAAGTGCATTGCATGTTGTAACCCATCCCAAGATGTTGAGCTATTCTCCCATTTTACAGGAGAGGAAAGTAAGACATGCAGATATAATATACCTTGCTCAAAGTCAATTTATAACAAGCAGTTATAAATGAGCTTGGTCTCATTTTTAATACCTTTCAGAAAATAACTATTTTCCCACCCTGAAATTCTGATTTTCAAATAAATGTTTGAGGTGATCAATTTTGCATATCTGCTTCCATGGGAAAGATAAAAGAATGTGCTGTGGGAATCAGCAGTAGGTGTCAGGATTTGACTTGCATATGCACTTTTTCACAGGAATAAACATTTGGGGGCACCAAATCAGAGGTGAAGACCCGAAGGATAAACATTCAAAGAAGGCCAGGTAGAACAAAGGTGATGGCAGGATTGAATAATCAGTTTTTGACCTCCGGTGACCTGACCTGCATAATCCTGGAGATTCATTTGTCTCCCTCCAAAGGGCAGCTGAGTTGACTAAATGGGGTACAAGGAGGTCAAGCGACTTCAGCAGAGTGACCAGAGGCTCAGACATTCAATGTCAATACCCACGCAGCTACACACCCTGGAGTTTATTCCTCTTTTAAAGAGAATGTAATAGAGAAATTCTAGTCAGCAATAAGTTCGCTTTTTTCAAGTCTAATGACATCATTATAGAATGCTCTAACTTAGCTGTGTGGATGCAATGTCATTAGTGCCCCTGGGGTTAAGCCCAGGCTATCACGGTTATTCTCCTCAGCCTCTTGCCATGTTGCATCCTCTCCCATGTGTTGGAAAAATGAGAGCTCTTATAGACACAAAAGGGTCTGCAATAGCCCCAAGAGCACACAATATTATTTTATTCATTAGTTGTCAAGGACCCGCAGGGTTCAAACAGACAGGTCAGCAGAAGGGTATATATAATACGAATTGTTCTACACTCCAAAAAATAAGGCATTTGCTGGAAGGTGCCCCTAGGATTCAGATTTAATAGAAACAAACCACAGATTCAATTGGGGTCTCTGAACTTTACCCCTTTTCTGAGACCACCAGCCTGAGAGTCACTATTTGAACTGCTATTTGGGTTTTCTTTTCAATGACTGAATATTATTTCCTAATGCCCCACAAGCATCTTCTATGCCAAACCCCAAAGCCTGCCCATCACACTCAAGCCAGCAAGCACACGTATTTGACATGTAGTGTGTGCAGTAGATACCCAATACATTGTAGGTCAAAGCACAAATTCAAGGGGCTTGACAGAGGTCAGTGATATCCCAGAGGTTTTCTTCATTAGACAACCACAAAGATGATCATCCCCCTTCACTGGGGGTGAGCAAATTTATTTTGACATGGAAGTTAAATGAAACCATTAGTTGAAATCCTTTTTTATTCCAAGATTAGAATAAGTTCATTATGTTTTCTGATTATTAAGATAGTATGGATGCAAGGCAAAAATTGAAAAAAAAAATAGCAAAAGATAAAAAGTAGATACTTTGCATCACCCAACACATAAAACATAGATTATGATAAAATATAGTTTAAATTGCTTTGTGTAGTTTAATCACATGTACACTTTCAGACACGGCCCTATAATTACTGGCACATATTATACATTGGAAATGCTGTTATAAAACATAACAAGCATTATTGTTTAATGCTCTTTGTACAAGGTCTTAATGACTACATCATCTTTTAGTGTTTTGTATGTGCATCAGGGGTGTGGCATGGATCCTTTTATTACATAAGAGGCAAATCATCCCATTTTTTGTATTGTTTTGTCTGTTGGACAAAGGACTAATTTTTGTGTTTTCAATAAGTTTCTATAGCAAAGTTTCTTTTTGTTTGAGTAATTTGTCATACCATTATTCTTTATTATTTTATCCTTGAGCCAGCAGTGGGTCTACTGTTATTTTCTGAGATAAGGAAATGCCAGTACATACACTTTCTTTTCACACCTGTGAAGGTAAGCTTTCATTCAAGTATCAAACATATGAGCACCCAGTTTTTATTTTCAGATCCTCCATACTCCCTCTTGATACCTAACAGAGTCTTTCTTTGGAAAGCATAGCCTATGATGAGCAGACTCTCAGCATCTTCCAAGAGCCTTCCTGAGAGAAAAGATGTGTTGGAAAGCTTGTCTGTGTGGTATGTGATCCATTCACCCCTCCAGTGCTTGACACTAGATCACCACAAGGACACATCCTTGGATCTCATTTTATGTCAAATAAATTTACCTTGAATTACTTAATTCAAAGCAAATATATATACATGCACTTATATGTGTTCAAACGTGAGTTAACAATTTAATAATGCTCTGCTTTTTATTCTTTAGAAGAGTCTTTATTTTGTTGATGATCTGATATGCCAAGTTGAATAGTCTTTGAATGGTTTACTAAAACCAGATTTACTAAAAATCAAATCATTATTTTGTCATATGATTTTACACATTGCAAGATTTTTGGAGGGTGTATATATTACATTAGAGCGGTAATGTAAACCCTCTTTTGAAAGATGTGTTAACTCATGAAGTGATGCAACAATGATTTTAATCCCAGCACACTACTAAGTGAGCCAAAAACTTATTTAGATCTCTAAAACTGATATATTATAAACAGTACATGGTGCAGTAGTTATATATAATTTTTGGGAAAATTTTGTGGACATTCTGCCTGTGAAGTTTCTGGGGTTTCTATCTTCAGTTATAAACTTGACTTATATATAATATGCATAGACCAGATTCTATAATTAACCCAATAAATGAATTTTTATAGAGATAACAGATAAATGTATATTTATTCATACAATAATTATTTGCCGAAGTCTAGTTCCAGGGTTCTTAAATCTTATTGGATGGTAGGATCACTGGGAGAACTTTAAAAATACACACCAGCTGCCTCTCACCTTCAGCCAATGATCAGGAAGCTTTGGGGAGGACCCAGGCTTTGTGCAATTCTAGAAAGTTCTCCAGACAATTTGCACTTTAGTTGGCCTTCAGGGAAATTTCCAGCTATCAGGTTATAATATTCCCTTGGTGACATAATGAAATGAGTAACTGAACTTAATTTGTTTTATGACTGTACTAACAAACAGGATTAAACAACAAAGTAACCTCAAAATAAATTTCATTTTAATTTATATTGTCTTTCTTTTTAAGAGTACTTGGTCAGAGCAGAGCAGTGAGCCAGAACACGTGAAGTGAGTCCAAAGCATCTTGGGATTGCCTTGCTTCTAGAGGTTTAATTCAGAGGGCAGAAGAAAGGGAAAATGTCACAACATTCCATTTATTGTCATATTAGAATAGTATGGAGAAGCCAATCAGAGATTCCTTTTGATGAATTTGGTGACAGGAGACTTCACAAATCTATACCTTTGAAAGAGGATCAGGTTTCCCCTTCTGCTGCAGTCACAGACAAAATTTCTGAGGGACTGTGACGGCTTGGAGGACAGCAATGGAGATACTGTGGACAGAGAAGGAAAGGGCGAGGACAGCCGAACAGACCGTTAGAAGACTTCTCTTAAACACAGTCCTCAATAGGCACCTGAGACCATCATCATCTAAAGGTGGGACAGGAACAGGTGAAAGAGAAGACCTTCAAGGAGGGAGAGATGGAAGGTAGAGGCGGCCTTCCTGTAAATATGCATGCAACTGTGCAATACTGCGTTATCTGCATGCAGAGCTGACTCGGGGAGCCACAGTCGTTCTGATTAGAATGATCAAGTCTGTGAATGAATTCTTCTCCAGTCCCATACAGAGCTCTCAGTGCACAGGTTTGTGGTATGACAGAAACAGAAAGAAGAATGCAAACAAACATCTAGCTAAAAGAATAAAATTTACAAAACGAAACAAAGAGGACGGGATGTGGCTACACCTTCGCTGACATTGGATCACACTGCCCTTTCTAATGTGTGTGTTTAGTAAAATCGCACAGCTCCCTTTGTCCTTATCTCAGGCCACCTTGGGGGTTTTGATCCTTAAAATTACAAAGGGGACAGAGAAGGATCACAAAGTGCTCCCTCTTGGATGTACTGCCAACCATCTTTTTGATGTGGAACATCTAAAACCAAATTCTCAAAAATAATTTTCCACGGAGCATTTATTCAGAGCTCTGTTTCTCTGGTGATTCTTAACAAAGGTTTTGTTGCCTGTGCCCAGAGGAAAGACTAATTTAAATGTAGAAAGAGACACTTAAAAAATAATGTCATCTGTTGGCAAAATCTCTGAGGGTATTACCTTTCTTTCACACAGGCAGGGAGCTCAACCTGATTGCATTTAGGGTTATCTTTAGCAGCTATACTCTGAATCAAAACATTCTCATGAGGACTATTGTTCTAACTAATCTACTTATTAAGCTTTTCTTCAGTTTTAATAGTCTTTTATTAAAAAAACTCAAAGGGGACAGCTATGGATTTTGCAATTATTAGCAAGGAAAGAGCAGCTTATGACCCAAACCACTGATTTTTCTAAGGATGTTCATGCTTTCAAAGCAATCCTTTAAACTATTACACTTAATTAAAGGCAGTCCCTCCCCCACTCACCACCCTGGTCTCTATCTCCAACAAAGTACAACCAGTGGGAAGCAGACTGTCCTCCCCTTTGGATTTGGCAGGTGAGATGTGAGACTCTAATATAAAGGTAGGAGATGCAGTGGCAGAGGGTGGCATTTAAGAAAAAAAGTCACACTACACAATATTTGTGCGTAGGAGGTTCAAAGCTCTGTTTAAACTAATCCTTTGTACCACTGAATACAAATGTGTGACTCTGCTTTTCTTTATGCTTCCTTTGCCTTTCCTGTCTTCAGGGAAGAGAACAATCAGTCTGATGAGGTCTTCTTTTCTTTCTGTGTTGCTTTTGTCGGGCAAAAGCTGTTCACATTTTTTTTTTTTTGACGGAAAGCTATATTCACTCAACTGACCAAATGAAAATTTTCCAAGTTTTTATTTGTTATTAAGGCATTTCCCCTTCAATCTACAAACAGTATACTTCATGCAAACTAATAAACTCTTTATCCCACATCTAACTCATCATACATCCGAACATAAACAAACCACAAAATGATAGAGAACTATATAACATGATGCACCATACATAGCATCCACAAAAATGCTGAGAAACATAACCCTGCCAAAGTCACATTGGACACCCTGGAAGCATGTCTGCTATTCTAATTTTTAAAATTCACCTGGGACTTTCCAATGGGAGGGAGAAGCTTCTAATTCTGTTACCCAGATGCTTAGTTAAAATGCAGCACCATAGGCTGCTAATTCATTTCTCGACTCCCAAGCAATTATTTCGTACTTTTGGCCTTTACTACCTGAAGTCACTGTTTCTACATCATTCTCACTTAAGGACTGTTAGCATCATCTAAAGTAAAATGACAATTAAACCTCCCTCTGCACTGGCAACTTTTTCCTAAGGTACTAGGAATGCTCTAGAGACCTACAATTGCATTACCGTGCATGAAGGATACTAAAATTTGTATTCATGCAAATGGGAGTGATTCAAGGAATAAAAGCACTCAACACTTGGAAGAATATTTCTGAAATATATTGAACACCCTAGTCATGTTAATGAAATCCTCATAAGAGACATGAGGGTTAAGAAAAAGACACCAAGTCTTGGTGTCACAAAGTAACTCCATTAAACAAGCGTTTGATCTTTTACACAAGATTTCTAGGATACTACTTTTCCATAAAGCAATCTGCAGGAAGTTGAGGAAGGTTTACTTCAATGACCTTGAACTGATACCCTTAAATAAACCAAGTTGCCCCAGCAGGGACTGTAGAGTGTCAACATTTGGCTTACACAGAGAGTGACTCAGCGAGTTGAAGAGGATTTTCAAAAGTGAGGAAACCAGATCATATTTTCTTTGTTGGGGGCTTTTTATAAAAATTGTGGGACCAAAGAGCCAATGAAAGAAGTTTTCTTGCAATACAAGGTCAATATCTTATTCGATTTGCATGAAGAAATAAACTTCAAAATGGGGGTGCTCCTTGCTGTTTTTTCTTTAGATAGAAGGCTGCTGCCCATGTTTCAAGTTTTTAGATAAGGAAACTGAGACATGTAGGGATTTCATATGAATTCTCTGGGCTTTGTGATCTTTAACATGCACTCGAAGGTGGTTAACATGCAACACCTCTATTCTACTTAGGCATCAGGAAATCGTCCGTAAGAAGGGGGATAAACGATGTCTTAAGAACAAGAGTGACAGTGTATAAGATAGAAAATGATATCACAGAGTTTTATTGGATCATTGAACAGAACTGTTTGCAGTATCATTGTTGGAATGTCCACTCTACAAGCTTTAATTTTGTAACTTGAACAATTATTTCTAAGATGGCAATATGTAACCCATTAACTAGTGATTTCCTACTGTTCATTTTTTTCTTCTGTAAATCTGTATAACTTGTACCCTTTCACTGTTTTTTTTTCTTTTCTCCTTAAATAAAATTTAAAAAAAAAGAAAAAAAAAAGAATAAGAGTGAGTTTTAAAGAATCATATTGTCTCCTCTCAATGGTCTATGGCAGACTGTGTTGTTTGCCCACTCAAAATCCAGTAGCTATGTTTCCCAGCCCCTCTTTCCTAACCAAATCTCACTTTTATTCATTAGTAGGTGCTCAGAGAAGGTGTGTGCCACCTATATCTGGATGACGACTTAATGTTTGTGTAATTAACTCTTGATGCTATGCATTTCCTTGATTCGTAAGTGGGCACGGTTAATAGTTGTCTAAAGAAACATGAGAGAAATAGACTGGGTGATCCTAAGATGACTGAGACACCCAACCTAGATCCTTCCCAAGCTTGTGTTCCCTGGTTTCTATGGTGGAGATTACTGTGTGTGAAAGCGAAGCTGCCTGGTGTGACTCCATGAGCAAATCTGACTGTCTCCAAGGCCTTCTTAAACCACTGAATCAATACAGAAGGAGTCACCCTCTAGACTTAGTCACCATCCTTTAAAGTCAGTAGTATCAGTTGAGTGTCTCGTTATCTTTGCAACTGAAGAAAACTGTAAGGATATATCCTTGGTTGGTCAACTTTTCTCCACTGAAGCACCCTGTGAATTTACGGAAGACTTATGTACAGGGGAGCCATCATACTCAGAATCTATGGTTCTACAGGCCCAAAGAGTATCCAAAACAAGAAGCACCATACAAACCGTTTAAGCAGGTCAGGTACTGAGTCATAAGGCAATCGACACTGACAAGTTGTACTTTGTGCTTAAAGTACCATACAAATGACAATAAATAATGGAAAAATTTTTCACATCAAAATGTGCACCAAATTTGTTGAGTTTCAAAGTAGTGAGTACCAAGGTGTGACTGTATTCTTAAAAGCTGATTACACCTGAGCACTTTACAATATTTATTTGGACTTGTCATATGTAGGGTAACTTGGGTAACTTGCACAGTTTGCCTTGGAATTATCCTAGTTATAGTGCCAAATGTCTCAGGAATCCTTATAGTCTCAGACAAATCAAGATAGAAAGTCCCACATATGGAATTTACCACCAGATTAAGAAATTATCTGGATACTTCAATTTTCCTCTGGAATATATAGGCATATAAAAATACAAGAGAATTAAGGTTGTATTAAGGAAATTCAAGATTGAAGGTAATATCTTTGACTGTCCACTTTCTAGACATATAGGAAAAGAGACCTCAGAAAATTCTTGAAAACCAACCTGGTATAATTTTGCATTAGGACAACTGTTAGAAAAAGCTAACAGTTATACACTGTCCATATAAACAAGCAAGATACTCTATATACTCTACTTGTACTTCTTAATATTTTCAATAATATTTAGTATTGGTGATGTTACAATGTATTATGTGCATTGAAATGGTATTTATATTATGTAATAATTTAACATTGTATTTTTATTTAAAGTTAACATTCAACATCATCAATATTAACACTTATTCTGATCTTACTTTTGAGGCATCTGGGGTTTGAAGGCATAAGTAAGCAGCTGGAAATCATTCATATGTTATATTTTAGAAGACTTTTGCCATCATATCTAAGTAGATTTAGTGTGGGTTCCATAGTATCGTGAAACAGTCAACACTTACATGAACTGACTTAGAACATATGTTTTACCATTTCTTAGAAGTTTCACTTTAGTTTCTTTGAAACTGCAGATTTAAGCACAAGAGCCTGGAAAAAAATTATAAACATGCACCCAGAAAGACCTCTGCTGGCTCAGGGTCCAGTTGGTACAGTGCCCTCAAAGATCTACCATTCGTGGAGTCCCTGTGCCCAGCAGGAAGAAATCTAATTACAGGCAAATGCCACATCTGGCATCTTTGCTGATGGGAATCACCCATTTTACACAAATACTTCTGACTGGTCCAGTGGAAAAATCACACAGAGCATTTCAAGTAGTGGAATCAGAGGTTACTGAAGCAGAAGTTATCAGCTAGACCCTATCCTACATTATCTGCTTGCAGAAGAGCAATGAGAAGGATGTTGGTGATTTTTGATCTGATTGTATTTAGAAGATAATGTCAATGAAAATTGAGTGTTGTAACTTGTGCAAAGTAAATGTCGGGGCAGACTGAGACATTTAAGAATGAGGAGAGAGGTCACTTTCCAGGAAAAAGCATTCCATTTTATTAACATTAGAACTATTACATGCCACATTATTTTTGTTTTTTTGTTTTTTGAAAATATAAAATAAGATAATTGAGAGAACCCAATGACCAAGCATTAGAGTCAATTTTTAGAAAGATAAATCCAAAATGGAACCACAAGTGACCTCATTTACTTGGTTAGTTTGTATCTCTGTTACTCAAAATGCAAGGCTGCTATGACAGCCATCCAAAGATATTTCAGTGGTTATTTTCTGAAAGGTTGGTGATTTATTTAGCACACACTGGTACCCATGAAATGTTAACTACTTTGAAGGTAAAAACACTGACTCTTATAGCCTATTCTGTCCCTGAACTCCCAGATGTTTTAAAAATGTAAAGCGGGATCATGAGGAGATTTGGGGGCAGGATTTTGTGACCATGATGAAGTTCTTTATTTACAGATATAATGCTACACCACCAATGGAAATACTGAGAAGAGGCTCATTTGATGGTGACCATAGCAAAGCTAAGTAATTGTACATGCTTTAACTTGTTCATTTTTCATAAAAGTACAATCACAACTCTGTCCTTGATCAGGAGGGAAATAAAAGTTCAGAGTAGTAGAATTTGTTCAGGGTCATGCAATTAAGACACGGTAAAGTTTGCACTTGAACACGGGCTATTTGACTTCAAAATCCAATCTCTATATCACTTGCTCCATCCCTCTACCTGCAGATTCTACTTATACAACGAGATTTATGATACACGAAATAGTATTTTAAAAAGACTTCAGGGTTATTTAGCCAATGTCCTGACTACTATAAGATCAATTCCATATAAAGTAGTGCCTTAAGGTTGTACAAACCAAAAATATAATGAGAGTTCAAGAGGCTTCAGAGAAATTCTTGCATGACAGATTTCTCCCAGCTAGGGATGTCCCCTTTGAGGACAATATTACGAAGGGCAACTATCATTATGTCATACCCATATCCCTTGGTGTTGCTATAAAAGACAAAATACAGAATACTGTGCACTATAAGTCTTATCCTATATGACTTTTTGATGTTCTTATGATTCTTAAAATATATCTAAGTAACCTATTTCTATAATTCATCAAAATTAGCCATGAGGAATAACTGAATCCACTGTTCCTTGTCCAATGGCAGCAAAGGTGAAGCCACTCTTACTAGCAAAAAGCAATGCTATTTTTGTGGCTTGTTTCACTGGAGAGAAAATAACGACTTTGAGAAGATATGGGCCATTTTCATTTCTGCCTCTGAGGTGCAGGATGACCCCAAGCAGGACATACTGGGAGCCATACTTTCTTCATTAATAAAGGGAATGGCTCAAAGCCAGGGCACTTCCCCTCAGGGAAAGGCCGCACTAAAACAGTGTCTTATAGTCAGCAAAGAGACAGACAAGAGAATTTTGTTTATTTAATGCTGACTTGTAAAAGGAAGAAAAGATCTATCCTGAAATATTCATAACCATAGGCCTGCTTTCAAGCAAAGGGATTCAAAATTTACATACCAGCATATTCCAAGAAATCAAACTGGTCCTCAGTTGGATATGATTTCTAGAACCTGGCAGAAGCCACCACAAGTTTCTGTGCTAGGAAGGAATAATGCACCATCAATTTAAGCCTCACCAAATATCTACAGGTAAAGTGCAGATGACATAAGCTCAGCCTTCAAAAACCACACAGCAAATAAGGAAGCAGGTGTTCCTGAGCCATGCTCAGTAGAAACAAGCGACAACAACATTAGAGAGTAGAATTATGAGACTCAGATGGTAACATAGCTATATTTAAATGTTTTATAAAAGAAGTAAAAAAAAATGAGCAAGGAGCAAGATACTCTGAAGAAAGATTAGATTATAAAAAGAACTTCCAGAAATGACATATTCTAAATAAAAATTTAAGAAAGGAAAAAATAAAATCATTGAAATAAAAACATATATATATATATATATATATATATATATATATTCATGGCAGATTAGAAAAAAAAATAAGAATTTTATCCACAATGCTGAAGACAGAGACAAAGAGATTAAACTTGGGAGAAGAGATACTCAGAAATATAAGTGAATATATCTTGCATAAATTTAATTAGCATTGCATAAAAAAAGAATTACAGAATGTGGTATGATAATATAGCTTAGGATTTTTTACAGCTGGTGAAAACCTTGAATCGTAAAATTAAGAAAACTCAGTAAATCCTAAATGAGATCATAAATGGGAAATATCTGTCTACACATAACTGAGTAAAGCTGTGCAACCTAACAATGATGATATCTTAACACTAATAAGAACTTAAACTTTAGATCCCAACCCCAAAGAAAAAGTTTTTCACAGCAGATTTCCCAGAAACAATTTAGGCTAAAAGAGAGTGAAATCTCTGCATTTTGTACTAGGAACTGAACACAGGGCCTTTACACTGAGTTGTACAGTCAGGATTCCAACTTGAGACACTCCTGCCTCAGCTTCTCACAGTTCTGGGATTACAGGAGTACATCATTATACCTGGCTAAAATCCTTTCAATTTTAAAACACTCAGGGGCAATAAATGTCAACCTACAGTTGGATAGTTGGTTTAACTAGCATTTGCTGATGAATAATAAGTATTTTTCAGACAAACACAAAAATGAGACTATGTCAGCAACAAATTCTACCTAAGGAAGTAATGATTCCATGCCCAGAGATCCTAATTTAGCTTGTCTGAGTAGAGTCCCAGTCACTCTTCCATCCATCCATTCATGTATCCATCCACTCATCCATCCATCCATCTACCCACCCACCTATCCATGCATCCATCCATCCTTCTAACTTATTAGTCCTTATCCATCTATCATCTGTCTACATAAATAGATACATTGCTATATTATATCTAATATCATACCTAACACATTATCTCTAGTATATCTATTTAGAGATTAACTGTCTATCTAGAGATATAAGTGGATTCTTAGTTTTTAAGCCCCTGAGTGGGGAGTCAGTGGGGAAAAACTACCATTATATAACAGGGTTTTTCCAACTTTAATGTGTATACAGTTCCCCTGGGGAACTTGTACTACCAAATCTGATTCAGTAGCCTCAATTTCTATATTTTTAACAAGGTCCCATATGAGGCTGGTGGTTTGGACCTGCAGACTACAGTATTAGCAGCAAGATTCCAAAGGAATAGTTTAGGAAGATAAAAATTGACCTCAAGGGAATGACTGAGACCCAGGGGCAATGCTGTCCCCAAAATTTATTAAATGTGAGGATGTCTAAACAAATATTCATTGTATAAAGTCGTTATAATGTTTACATTTCTTTATAAAAAAGTTAAATGTGAGAGGATGCTATGAGTTTTCTTATTTCAAGATATTCATATTATTCTCAAAGTGTGCAGGATGGAACACAGAAAACTGTAAAATGAATGACGTGGATTTTGCAGTTAGGTTGGAGAGACGATAAAAATATATCAAGAAAATGCATGCACTTCTTTTGTTTTGTTGTTGTTTGTTTTTCTGTTGGAGACAGGGCCCTACTATGTAGCCCAGGCCAGTATTGGAACTTGTAATCCTTCTGCCTCAGCCCCCAAGTGCTGGGATTACAAGTATGCACCACCACACCTGGCCCAGGAGACTTCTGGGGGTAAAAGTTGGTGCAATTAATTATCATGGACACAAACATTAACCAGAATCCCCCTAGGAAAAGCAGTACACATGGTAGCTTCCCTGAAGAGCTGAGATCTCTGCATCTCTGCTCTTAACTTTCCCTGTTCTGCCTAGCACACCTGATTTTTCTACATAAACACTCACTTGAAGAAATAATTACGATAGGAACCTGTTGGCTTTGCCTGTCTAGTACAAATTCTGACTATTTTTGGTAGCTGTCTCTTGATTTTCTTTTGGGAAAACTACACATCTCCCACTCTCTGTCCATTTTATCATTCAAGGTCAACTCCAGGAATGGGAATGGTTTTTGCATTTGGTGCATCAGCCTTCCTATTCCACTAATTTCAGGGATAGGATACAGCATAAGCATATGAGTCAGAGCCACCCAGGGAGAGAGAATTATTGGGAAAGAAACTATTTTTCCTATTGGAAGTTCATGTTGAGGACCTGTCTGAGATCCAGTGGAAAAGAGAGCGAGGTATACACTAGTTCTTAAAGGTGTGGTTTGTACCATTGAATTTAGTCAAGCCTGAAGTAAAATATATCCTTACCCTTTTAAAGTAAAGGGAGACACTATTTCCTAAGCTTTTTTTTTTTATTTAATTGCATTTTCTTATTCATTATTATTGTTTTTGTTCTTATTGATTTAAACAATTTTGAACTGGATTTCTCAACCACAAAATGAAAGGAATAATTCGTAAGATGTATAGTTTGTGGAAACCACTTGGTGAAATTAACTTGGCATTGCCTTTCTGTTCTCATGACATCAGTCAACTGGCACCAGCTAAATAAGAATGAATACTTTTTGTTTTGTTCCCCAAGGGCTATTATTCAAATCTGGACCTTGAAAGAACAATGTACTTTCAAAATGCTTACTATTACTCCTAAAAATAGATTTTCTAATTCAACTCACCTTACAATTGGAAAAACAGGCCAGGTTAGTGCAAGCTGAAATTCGCATTCTAAAATAGGAATCTTATAAAATGTTGTTTATGATCTGATTTTAAAAAACACTTGAAGGGACTAGCTTAGATCATAGAAATTCATCTAAAACACAGAGGTTAGAATTAATGCTTTTGAATTTATTTGCTTCCGATTCTAAAACTCATAACTATACACTATTTAAATGCATCCTTGTTAGTATTCCAAGGAGAGTCACAACAGTAAATAGGGTGCATGCTCAGTTCAAGGTGCCCTAATGACTCTAAAGAAAAATATCTATTATTTTGCATTTCTTTTGAATGCCTGACTTAAGATTCTGAAAGACTCTAGATTTAATGCATTGGAATACTCTCATATTTTTTACATTACCACCTACATTTTTTGTATATTTTGAAATAAGATAAAAATATATCCTTGAAAAGATGTGCCCTACGTCCATAACAATTCTTGGGGCAGAAGTCCTCCAATATTTTCTGAACAAATGCTGAAGGAGCAAACAGAGCTGAATATATACATAACACACCTGCACATATACTTCATTTCTTAGAGGATATAAAGTAATAAAAAAGGCAGGAGAACGCACTTAATTTCCAGTTGTTAGCTGTTACTTCAATCAGAGTTTTGAAACCTGTATTCCCAGAAATAGAATTTCTAATGCCAATTGCTAGATTAAAATACAAGATTCTCTGAGAAAAGCTACAGACAAATTCTCCTTTCAGGGTTTCTCAGGGTATTTATTATTTCAGTGGGCCTTGTGAATGTCCAAGTAGGGGGGATCAGTGAAGCAAAGGTCTTCAAACATAATTTGACAACCAAATTTAATTTTCTATAACATCTCTTATTAAGAGTATTCTACAAAACTTACTTTGAGATGTGCTCCTGGTTCCTCACTGCTAGTCTCCAGAAAAATGCTTGAATATTTTTAATTCTAGAAAGGCACTGTAGAGGATAGTGAAATAACTGAAAATTTGCTTTATGAGTTCAGATACATCAGATAATTTACTGTTATCATTGAACTCACTTTTATCTTACTCAGGTATATACAGAAAATGTGATGCATAAGCTCATTTAAATGTTTGGATCATATAACTCAATAACTTAGGAGGGTGGGGTGATATTTTACCATTCTTCTAGAATGTATTATAGGAAACACATCACATTGGTGAGAGTAGATGCATTTCTTGCATAGGGTGATGAACATAACAGACACCTACTACATTGAACAATTGAATTTCACAAAAAAGATTTTTTTCTTGCATCCCAAAGAAATAAAGAGCTTAGAGAAGCAGAGAGAATTGCCCCAGATGCAGAACTGATCTGCATAAATTCATCAAAGGATCACACTGTGGATGCAAAGATTATTTGAAAGAGGAAACATATCGAGCAATGCTTAAAAAAGAATATTTGAAATAGAAAAGATAGCATTTCAGAACCCAAATACAGTTCCACATTTCTCATATATCAATAAAATGCAGATAAGTGTGTGAAAGAGAGTATTGAGTATTTCATTTGCTCTTTGTACTCAACCACATATTGGGTTATTCCTTATTGATTTATGATTTTATTAAAGCTCCAGGGATATGTTTTCCTGCATACTTCTAGTTGAGGATTGAACGTGTATCTGATATTTTATAAAGAACAAGGGGAATGCTTCCTTGCAAAGTTTTACCCCCCTTTAAGGAAATACTTAGAATGAGTCAATACAACAACACGTAAGCATCCTTTATTTTCCTCTTTTATCTTATCTTTGCTCCACAAGAATTTAAATGCAAATGTGAAAGAGAATGAACACCAACAAATACATCCACTGCTCCTGCAATGTAATCACTGCAATCTATAAACCATAACAGGCTCTCTTGTGCTGTCTGCTGTCACAGTATTTTGTGGTTGGAAATACATTCTGTGGGTGTTATTTTGCAACCAAATATGAATAGGAACACTGAGAAAATATCCCAGTGTTTATGTGAAAAGAGTGTAATGTTTGCTTGTGCATGTATGGAACAGCTTTATTCTTTATTTAACTTATTTTCACAAAACAATTAAGGAAAATATATTTTTAGCATCAATAATTAAAACCAGGGAACTTGGAGGGAGGGTTGATGTGGCTCAGCTTTTGTCTATGCAGAGTTTTCTATCCTAGCTACTAACAGTATGCTATTTCCTATAGACTAATCTATTCTAATTTGTTGTGTAGTTCTTGTAACTTGCTTCTTGCTCTCAAATGAACACCAAACATCTCAAGCAGTAGTTCTGCAAGCCTGGGAAATTATCCTACGTGCTGTCCTAGGTCAATTATCTGCAATTTCCAGTGCATTAGAAATAGTCCAAGGGGAATGGACTGGTTTCCAATTAGTCTCACCTTTAGCATTGCTATGGTCTGAATGTCACCCAAAAGTCATGTGTTGAATAAAACTTGATCATCAATATGATAACATGAAGAGTTATGACCTTTGGGAGGTCATTATATCACAAAAGGGGAGCCCTTGCAAATGAGATAAAGGTCTTTGTAAAACACACTTCCCAGTCTTCAGCCTTTTTTTTTGTCCTTCAGACTTCCACCAAGTCACAGCAAGGAAACTCTCTCCAGACACTGAGTGCCGAAGCCTTGATCTTGGACTTCCCCACCTCCATAAACATGAGCAATCAAACTGTCCTTTATAATTTTGTCCTGTCTCAGATATTACTTCATAACAGCACAAAAGTCCAAGCAGCATGCATTAACTTTCAGTCAACTTATTCAGTGACATCTCTGACTACAAACTCTTGAGCCTCCACTCAAGTTCGATGTATCTGGAAGAAGCCGTGACCATCTGTATCCCTAGTGACAGAAATACATATGGTTCCAGCTTCCTCTAGATTAGAGACTGGCAATGGAAAGCCCTGAACCAAATCTGGCTTATTACTAGATTTTTTTTTTTTTTACAGGTAGATTCGTTGGAACACAATCACCAATTTTTGCCAAAGTATTGTCTATGGCTGCTATCAACCTGCAATGAGAGAGCCAAGTATTTGTGATAGACTGTTTTTGTGAAAGACAACAGAGCCTAAAATATTTATTATCTGGCCCTTTTTTGAGCATTGCCTTCCATTGATCTCAATGTGTTACATTCCTGCTTCACTTTTTTTTTTTTTTTTTTTTTGTCTTTTTCCTTTTTACCGGTACCGGGGATCGAACTCACAACTGCCTGCTTGCAAGGCAGGTGCTTATGCTGCTGAGCTAAATCCCCAGCCCCTCCTGCTTCACTATTAAAATAACATACCGTAACATTATGGTATCACGTGTATTTCATCTTCAGTATATTTGAAACTTACCAAAAGCCTCCCATCACATTTGGTTTCTTCCTCTGGACGGCTAGTGTTTGGACCTATCATCTGTGTCCCTGCATATTTTAATTTTCCCTCTTATGCTCTTGCTCACCGTGGTCAGGTATTCTAGCCTCTCTCCTCACTCTCACACATGGTATACTTGTTCACACCTCAGCATCTTTGTGTTGGATGCCACTTTTAACACAGAACACACACTCTCACACTTTTTCGTAAGTTCAATGTATATACTGATCTGCTTCGTATTTCTACATTAAAATGGCTGGGGCAGGATAACTTTATAAAGAAAAGATGTTTAGTTTGCTTTCAGCTTTGGAGATTGAAAGGCCAAATAATGTGGTTCAAGCTCTTTCCAGAATCCCCTTCTTCAGCTGGTGCAGCTGACAAGGAGGACAGCACGGTAGGAGTGAGAGGTCGCAGGTCCAAACAAGAAGCTAGAGAGCATAGGGTCCCGTTAAATCTCCTGAGGCCACACCTTCGAAGACCCACAAACCACTCAGCAGGCCTCATCTCCTAAACACTCCATTCCACTGTTATAGTGACAAACTGAGGTCCACGCTTTAGCACCTGAACCACGGCGAACAAACCATGCCCAAACCACAGCAATGCGAATGAATGGGACGGTCACTGTGTGCTCAGTTTACCCTGCAAGAGATACTTGGCCCTGCCTCTTAAGTACAAGGTTTAATATGATGCAAACAAAATCTCAGTGACAAAATAATTAGAAATGCTATACTATTAAAAAATGGATGCTCTTACAGAGAATAATAATAGAGTCCTGACTTGGATTAGCAAGTCAAAGCTTCTCTTACATTGGTATTTATCACGAGATCTAAATTGGCCCTATTCAAGAAATTTTATTTTATTGTCATTCAACTTTCTATAGTGGGTATCTACTAAGGAATTTAAATAGATGAGTAACCTATTCCAACATGTAGCTTTCAAAGAATGACTTCCAGAAAAATTCAGCATTCTTCACTTACCCAAATTCTAAGCCAACCATCAATGAATGTTACAATGCTTTATTTACTCTGATACCTAGCAATGGATTCTGCCTACTCTATGGAATGAATGAAGCAAGTGAAAACGTGAATTATTTTATAAATGGCAACAAATCCCTTTGGTCCAGAGGGTTCATACACATCTCGGGAGAACTTAAAATATTTGGTTTTGTGTTTCAGAAAAATGATACTTTGGATGAAACAATGTATCTTAGGTCTAACTATAAAAATCTTGGGGTGGACATCCTCTACTAGTGATGTGAATCCTGTGTTCCTTTGCCATTTTTGTCCATCCTAAGAATACTGTTGAAGACCAAGGACACAAGTACCAGCATTTGGTACTTGACCAGAGTCTCAAGGGTAGTATTTGTTTAAAGAGATTTAAAGTTGGAGGGACTTGAGGCCTGAGTGTTCCAAACAGCTTGCTAGTCTTGTTTTCTTGGTTTCTCGCTGGATATAATATTTAAGGCTCAGTGCAAAACTAAAACTCAGGCATTTTGTTAAAAATGACTAACAACAAGTAAACTCAAGTAGAGAAACCCATCTAAGCAAGGGCACTGGATAGGGTGCAAACCCAAAATCAAGTGGAACTTCTCTTTACAGTAGGGACATATAAGATGCAGCTTTTTGGGGGGCAGGGTTGAGCCACAGGAAAGGCCTGAATCGGGCAGCTGAACCCCAGGAACTGGAAGCAAATCTTTTGTTCATGTTTTTCTTCCTTTGTTATACTCTGCCTGGGGACAAGGGAGCCTACTTAGACTTCCCTTGACTTCAAGATAAAACCTGGTATAATTAAAGCAAACTAGAAAAAAATATCATTCATTAGTTTTAGACTATTTAGTCCTATTAAATCCAGGTTACAAAAAATCTGTAGGTTCCAGAGCACATCTCCGGAACTCTGCATTAGTGCTTAGAAATACTACTCATTTTAGTACTAAAGTCCTGCTATGACTAGCTTTTCTTCACTTCACACACAATCTTCTAAGGATTATAAAGGGGAAAAAAGGCCTAGTTTAGAACAGGATTTGCAGCTTTAATGCTCTATATTAGATATCTTCATTCTCCACATCTATTGTCAAAGCAGTTTCAGGACAATCCAGAGTTAGATCACTCCAGTTTTCTGATAGATGACACCATATGCTTTGATTAGCCAATAGTTGAGTTAAAATAAGCAAGACCAAATCATTTTTTCTCTAACAGATCTACCTACAGATCTGCGAACACTTTGAAGCTTCATGCTTCCAAATTTTGAGCAAATGTGATGTGACTGTTACAGCAAAGCCTCATGACGAAGTGATTTTGTTCATGTTAACGTGAATTGGCATTTGGCCCAGAATATGTGTAAAATAGCACAGTAACTGTTTCAGGTTCCAACTGTACCTAAGTATGGACATCTGCTGTTTGTACAGTGTCGGTAGGATTTTTAATCAAGGTATTGTACTTAGTTTCTGTAAAGAACTGACTTATGATCACAACCAGAAATGAACTTACTGTTCTGCAGATTAGTCTTGAGTAGAACCGTGCAAATTAAAAATTGAAGGGAATCACCTAAGAAAACAGTTTTTGCAGACTGATCCTATTTATGTCTTCAAGAGACTTTACATAAATTCTTGGGACCATGTTCTTTGGAGCTGTCTTGCATCTAGCTAGTTCCAATACTTTTTAAAAATATGTTCATTTGTTTGATTCTGATATTCTCTTACAAAACATTCTTTAAAATTTATAATGAGTTTTTTTTCCTTACAACCAGTGACCCAATACTAGTATATTCATAAAGTAACTGGATCTCCCAAAATGTATAAAAGACAAACAACATTGCAAATGAAATGAAGATAGAGTGTTTATAGTCCAATGACTGATGCTGTAGGCTGCTGCATTGCTTTAATTATTCCATAATTTATTTATTTAACACTTATTAATAATAGGTGCCAGCTTGGAAACAACCTTGCCACTGAGAATTCTAATGCAAAAGTAGCACGTCTGTGCTGATAAGATGGCTCCTTAGATTGACCTAGAAAATGAGTTGCATGATTCAGGTTTCACAATGGAAAATTAACTATGCATGCAAAGGGGTGAAAACTGCATCACTTATCCCATTTCCTGTTATTTCTAGATGCGCGCCTTAATGCTATTATGATTGTCTAAATACAAAGTGTCTCTTAAAGACTCATGTACTCAGGGCTTGCTCTCCAGTTCTGCAATGCTCAGAGGTGGGGTCCAGAGACGTGGCTGGATAATGAGGGCACTCACCTCATCAATAGGTTAATCCATTGATGGGATTATTAACCACATGGGTGGTGATGAGGTGGGTCTAGCTGGCAGAAGTAGGTCACTGGGAACAGTTCTTTGAACAGAGTATCCTGTCCTTATCCCCCTTTCTCTGGCTCTCTTCCTGCACTCTGATTCTTGGCTACTCTGACATGAGTTACTTTCTCATCCTACACACTTCTCAGGACCCAGCAGACCATTGAAAAACCTCTGAAACCATAAGCCAAACTAAATCTTTTGTCCTTTAAACTCTTTATGTGAGGCATAGTGACAAAAGCTGATAAACACACAGGTTTATTAATTTGTCTCTTTGTTGGGAAATATGATTTAGAATTTTTAGAGCAATGCTATTAATAAATCCTTCATACATTCATTGTACGTTGTTGATGAATTATAAATGAAGATAGCCAAGGTAAACAAAATATGGATTCATGATGCTGATGAAAATATAATGCTGAATATTTTTCACTCATGTGCAAAAGGTGTAATTCTTTTAAATTTACAGAAATTTTCTAAGTACTTTCTCTGCTACTAGGGCAGACAATGCTGCAGTAAGTTGGAGTAAGAAATAGAGAGAGCAAAATATAAGGAAACACTCCCCAGATCGTGCAAGCACAGAGCTGGCACCAGAAAGTGAGCTTTTCCTTAAATGTTGAGGCCACCTCGCATGCCTTTCTGTAGTCTGGATCCTCTGTGCTACACTAGTCAAGGACCTGAAAGAGGAATGCTCAAGTTTAGGAGAGCATACATGCAGCTCACAAAACACGATAAAATAAGTCTGTGCATATAGCATATGTATTATAGCCAAGATGCAAGATGGGTAACGGCAGGGAGAAACTGCAGTGAATCAGTGGTATCAACAAAGGGTTTATGAAAAATAGAGGTTGAACATCCTTAATATGAAAATGCAAAATCTAAACTGCTCTAAAATCTGAAACATTTTGAGTGCTGTCAACGCAATGCTACTAAAGAAAAGTTTCATACCTGAACTCTTGTGATATGTCACTGTCAAAACGCAGGTGCACTGAAAACATTGTATGAAATTAAACATAAATGAACTGCCTGTTTAGACTTGAGCACTGTTACCAAGACACCTCCTGTGCTATCTTGTGTCTTAACATTAATCTATTTGAAAATATTCCAAAACATGAAAAATTCTGCAATCTGCAATGCTTTTGGTTCAAAGCGTTTCAAATAAATGCTCCTCAATTTTCAGTCGTATTTGAAATTGATTGACCATACTGTTTATTCTCAGAATACAACTAACATAACTTAAACACAGTGGGGAACCACTGCCCTGTAAGATTAGAAATTCCAGCAGTGTGCTGACCTGCCAGGGAAAGAAGAGAGCTCAAGAAGCAGTTTTCTTTTTTCTATGTCTTTCTAGGTTGCCTTTGTCCAAAAGACATGATGGCTCTGATAACTCTGGATCTTCCTTTCTCTTAGATTCAGGTTTTAAAAGTAGTGCTTTTTCTACTCGTTTCTTTAAAAGCTCTTAGGACAGCTGTTTGCTAACTGAAGAAATATGCCAACCCCCACTTGTTGGGGAAATGTAGGTCTCATGGTCCACAGCTGGTTGAAGTCCATATCCCCACTCAGACTACCTTTAAATAGTTGGAAGAAGACACTAGAGAGGCAAATTAAGGGTTCAATACGTATGACTTTATATATGACTCAGATACTTACTATTGGAGAATCAGATAATTTGGGGATAGTAAATAGTAAAGAACAGGCAGAAAGTATTAGGCAATACTTCGGATTAATAAGTTATCCAATCAAGTTGAAGTGACATATGTATTAAATTTTGCATAAATATGTAGTTACTTGTTCTATTTTTGTTGTATTCTTTTTTTTTACCCTACTACTTGGGTGTTTAATCTCTCCTTGGACCAAGTTTAATGTTTTTATTATTCAATGTTGTAATCTTGTATCTTGTATATTATTGGTTCTTAATCATTATTTATTAAAAGCAGAGAGGGATGAACATATAGCATAATGTATGAATGGGAGTTAGACTACAAAGACACTCAAGTTGATCCTGTGTATGACCTTGTAAGTCCAGATGAAGAGATCAGATTTATTATATAGCTAGTCAATGTTTGGAGGTTTATATATCAAACAATCAGAGCTATAATCTTGAAACTTTATCTAGCAGTCCTGCAACCAAGAGAAAAATAAAATATGAAAGAAGGAGAATGACCCATTGGGAGGTTATTTTACCATTTCAGGACCTGGTTTGAGAGCCAATCATCACAGAAGGAAGAAAGCAGAAGTACAAAGTGAAAGAGGCAGTAGAAAAAACAGGGAGCTGTAACAGTGAGGGGGGATGGAGAGGAGTCAAGAGGAATGGGATGATGACCATGGTTACCTGTAACAATAAGAGGGCCACGAACAGAAGATGGCCACAAACAGAAGATGGCATCACAGCGGCTTGATCATTTGGGGAAGGATACGATGAATTCCGTCTTGAGCATGCTGATCAGTAATTCAAGAAAAATACATTCCACTACCTGATAGAAATGCAGGTATGGATTAAACACACATTTGGCGTAAAAGATTTCTTCTCATCAATGCAGGAAAGAAAGAGGAGGGTGAATCGATAGAGGAGGATAATAATGCAGAGGGAGAGAAAAGAAGGAAAAAATCTAAAGTCAAGTATTACTGCTAAATATGACAGCATGTGGATTTTATTCTAAATACAGTACAGTGAGAAATAATTGATCATTTTAAAACAAAAGAGTCATGATTTAATTAACATTTTTTGAAAGATGACTTTGGGTGCTATAGAGAGTAGTTTTATGGACAAATAATTTCCAGTCCTGGAGATGGATCCATAATCCGTGACTCCACACTCTTGGCCTGGTCTTGCTTATCAAAGTCCTCTTCATCTCAGACAAAACAAAATCCTATGATTAAGAAGCAAAAGGAGGAGGAGGAAGAAGAAGCAAAGGGATTGCTAGCAAGGGATTTTAGTCCATGTTACAGACGTACAAACTGAGCCTGGAAGAAAGTGGCGCTGATGAGAACCAAATAAACACTTTTATCTTGCAGTTTGAACCACTGTGCTGTACTTACTTTTTGTGGACCAGCACATGAGCTGAACTGACCAAATTTATTTGAGGAATGCATATGGTAGGCAAAAACTTAGAAGTTACGTGTGTTCAAAACAGAAATTCTTTGACCAACACTGAAATAGAGAGACTAGAGAGTTCGTCCAAATTCACACAGGCATTTACAGCTGGAGGTCAACACAAGTCTGCTAAGTCCCATGGGGCAGAGCATTTTCCATTGGATCATGCAGCCTTTTTCTGTGTTGATGCCTAATGCAATCTTAAAAGCTGGGTATTACATCAGTAGACCTGGAACTTTTATGGTAGAGATGACAAATTGGTGGCTATAGCAGTCTAAAAGTTAATTTTGATGATAAGGATTGAAACAGGTAAGGAACAAATAATTTGGTTTCCCTGAGGTTGAGTATCATCTACCATTATTCATGCAATATGCAGCTTTCTACTATATCCTTATAATCTTTGCCCAGCTTTGATATAGGTGCCAAAACTCAAAGAAGAAATTATTGCGCCTTGGGAACTAGTATGAGAAGTGCTTCTCATCTGAAGGTTGCTGCAGAGTCCACATCTTGGGTTGGTTTTTAACCCCTCAGGTCATTGCCAACAGACTATTTTGTACGCATAATAACAACTAACATAGGGCTGGGGATTTAGCTCAGTGGCATAAGCACCTGCTTTGCAAGTGCATGGTCATGAGTTCAATCCCTGGTACCGATTTAAAAAAAAAAAAAAAAAAAAACTAACATAACAAACTAAGTGCAAAGATTGCGATGCAAGGATTTAGTTTTTACTTCTAAATCTGATACCTTTATCTTGAGACTTTTTCACTACAATTAAAATAATTGTGTAGATGACTTCATTCATATTCCTTGCTTCTATAAATCAGTGGTTGAATCATGAACCTGATTTCTCTACTTTTGGAACTATCATGGCACTCACAGAGAGTTCACTGAAGAGGTGTACGACCCATGCTTAATCCATTCTACTGGCATATTCATAACAAACATATGAGCTTCTTGCTCTTCAAGGTAACGTCTGCCTCTCAATCAATGTTGTTTTGCCTCTATGCATCATCTGGTTTTACTTTCTGCAGTTGCTGTGGCTCTTATTTTTCTAAACACCCTTCACATCACAAAAGAAATGGCTTCATTTTGTCAGAGCAACAATTGCAAATAAAATCAAGAGTATCCTAATGAGTTTCAAAGCCTTAGTGAGCGCTCTTCTAACAACCTTTCACAGGTAGATCAGCATTAAAGATCTATTACCCGGATCTCATAAAAGTTAAATATATTTCCCAGGAACCTTAGCTGAATTAGGGGCAAAGCCAGAAAAGAATTATTATCTTTCCTTTAGCCTTTAGGCTGTGTTACAAGAACAGACACACCATCAAACAACTTCATAAATGTGAAGAAGCTAATTAGAAAATTAATTTCCAATTATGCGTATAGAACAAAATCTGCTAAATGTGGAAGGGACCACAGCAGGCAAAGTCAAAGCAGTGTGGAAATTCTCTCGGCTAGGAAACCTGCTCCCTTCAGAAGATGGTAGGTATTGAGACTGAGGGAATATGATTTCTTTTATGGAAAAAGACCCTCTGGCTTCTTTTTTCTGGGCTTGGGAACTGACATTTTTACTTAAGATTTTAGGAAGCCCCCAAACTGAAAGATGGCCTAACTCCCAAAAATGTGGGATCAGTGGAAATTAAAACACAAAACCCGACAACCTACCCACTATTCCTTTTGGTAACTAATTTCAGTTTCTATGTATGTGTGTTTTATCTATATGGCTCAAATTCCATTTAAAAACTAGAAAATGTACATGCATAAGAATGCATATTTTATCTTCGAAATACGGAGCAGTGCTTCCTTGCCTGAGATACTCTGATACAAATCTACTACTTATAGAAAGACAAGCGATTCATATGCAAGAGGCTCAAATTGATTACATTACTTAGATACTTAATACACTGTTAGCACCCTGAAGGTACACCATGACAGCCTGAGCAACTCACTGGATCCTCTAAAACATACCTATGGAGCTTCTGATTATGTTTTGCAAGGGAATGTTCATGTTCTACCACTGTTTTAAATGTTCGTCACATGCAATTAAAATGAAAATACCATAATGGGCTGTGACATAAGAACAAAACACATTCTCAGAAGATTTCTTCCTGTTTTTTTTTTTTTTTTTTTTTTTTTTTTTTTTTTTTTCTGAGCAATGAAAATTATCTCTTTGTCAGTCCTGTGGCATGGTCACAATGCAAGGGCCTCAGCCGAGGGAAACGTGTTCATTAGGAGAATTGCATTACTAGGCAAGGTGCCAGGTTGTGTTGCCTTATTTGGATGAGAAAAGAGAGCTGAGTTTTCCAGCACCACCTGCCCATCAAACCCCTGAGAATTTTTCAACCTTTCAGGTCAGCTTGGGGGATGTCAACTTGCATCAACAAAGGAAAGGGCAGGGAGTTTGACTCCAACCCCATTAATTTCATATTCTGTGTCACAAATCAAGGTAGGATTGCAAAAGGTATTCATAGTAGAGATAAACAGGAGTTACTGAGAGGGCTGGGTATTGCAAATTAAGATCTAAGGAAAGAATTTTTAAATGCATAAGCTGCATGTTCTTTCTGGTATGAAAGACATTTAACAATTTGATCCTAAAGGTTACTACCTGTGAGACCACTAGGGCTCTGGAGATAGGAGTGGGCTATTAAATAAGAATGGTGCTGTGATAGAACCAGCTGCTCCAAGTCAGTGTGGCTATGGTGGAAGGAACAATGCAGACTGAGCCTGCCTCATTTTCCTGAGATGCTCTAGAAAACTTGCCCCAAAGTTCCTAAGATCAAAGCACAGACCTCAAACTCTTTGAGAGCACAGCCTTCAAACCGTTTCCTAGTCCCTCAAACCAATTTCAACTAGTAATTAACTGATTCCCAACATCAAAAGGTGAGGCGTCCCAGGAGGAGCTAAGGAAGATCAAAGCCTTTGGTGAAGGGTCCCTGTGCACCTAGCCCACCCTCCGCCTTCTTTCCCAGACAGACATCCATCCGGCTGCAGCGAGGGAAGAAGCGTCACACTGCTTCTCACTAGAGACCAACATCAAACAGACTCCAGGCTCTGGGAGGAGGAAACGAGGAGGCTGCAGGTACACGCCATATGGCCCAGGTTTTCTACGGTGACCTAGGTTTCTAACAATTAATCCTATTATCCCCCTTAGTGGGACAGAGTCCAAAACAGGAAAAGTAAAGAAACAGTAGAGAAAAGTTGTACTTGACATATAGGATATGATAAACAAGTGATAATTGTTTTTCCTGCCAACACATGGTAGAATCCCAAGCTCTTTTCATATGATTGTGTATGTGTACTTTATATAAGAGAAAACAGCACTGCACATTGGCTTTAACTAATAACAAAACCCCACCTAGACATATTTGTCTAAGCTCATCCTGGGCATACGACTGGCAGAGCTGGTCAGTGCCTGTGGAGAAAGGGTCATTTCCTGCACTGCACTTACTAAAGCATTTTGGTGTGACATTCTCAAGTGTGCTTGCTTATTTTACCTCCCACGCCTTCACTGGCACCACAGCTTGGCTTCCGTGGTTTTGCACAAAGGAATGCACACATCCGGATGCACCTTCACGGATCCTGAAGGCTGCCTTTCAGACGGAGAAAATCTGTAGCCAAAGCTTGTACAGATTTTGTGCCCCAGGCACTCTTTGAAACAGAACTTCAGGGTGACTTGCAGTCAAAATATATTGAATGATGGCATTATAGGAGATAAGTGAGAGGGAAAGTTAGCGTGGGGTTGGAGTTTCTAAATTGGGAAGCAGTCTGCTAATATCTTGAGCTCAAACATCTGAAGTTGAATCCTCAAGCACAGCCCACGGGTGAGGGTCAGAGCCTGGCACACCAGCAGGCCAGCTGTGTATCATTCACTCCCCTGTTCTTTGAGAGTCTCCACCCCTGTGCAAGAAATCCGCAAATGCTGAAGGAGCTCAGCCCCTTCCCTTTGCAATGCCCTCTTTTCCTTATGTTTCTATTTTCTATCGCTGGAGCCTTCTTTCTCAACGTTAACAGGCACTTGGTTTGATCTTTAGCTTTATTCTGGATCCATCAACTGCACCAACTTCTCATCTGTCTGTCTGTTCCCACTATGGGCATGCTAATTCCAGTCCTTATGACTTCCTATAGATGATTGCAATGCCCGGTTCCAAACCACCTCACATAGGACTGCTGTGGTGATTTCTCAAAATGGCATCTTTGATAGCATCATATTCCTAATCTCTGGAACCCATAAGTGTTCCACTTTGCTTATAAGTAATAAATCAAGTAACGAAATTGCCCTACCTTCCAAAATGATCTCCAGGTATTGCGTGACTTTTGAGTTGTTGCATTCACTTCTTGGCAGAATCCTTTTTATGAGCCATCTGGCTTGCCATAGTCTTTCCATTCCCAATTACATGCCTAACACTGGGATAGAATGTATTTAACTTTGGATTTGTGCTTTATTTTATTTTATTTTTTGTGATACTATGGATTGAACCTTTATCTCCACAGAATCTAATAACATCTTCTAGAAATAAACCAGCTTTCTGATAATGACCCATTACACTGATATCATCAGAAAAAAATACCCAAGGGTAATAACACAAACCTTTTGCAGTAAAGAATAGCTATGAGGTAAAAACCCATTTCTTGGAATGAATACAGCAAAGGAATGTCTTTTGTTTTTCTTTTTATATATGACTCCTTTAGGAATATCTTTTATGGAAAGATAAAGATACCAAAGTTTAACTTTTTTGACCTTTCTTTCTCCAAACTAATATTCACAACATACTGTGAAACTCCTATTTATTGGATGTCTGCTGAAGGGTTTATGAAAGCATTCCTTAAAAGCTCTGTTGTCTATTTCCTTTTAATACTTCATGTTTACTAAACAAAAAAAAAAAATATGCTGCCTTCTAAATTACCTGTCCCTGGCAAAAAGAAAACAAAACCACCCAAGTGTTTCTCACGAAAAGCATCAAAGAAGCCTCAGAGACCATGGGGGGATTTTCTGATTGATTTTAGTGTTGGCTGCTATGATTTCTTGTGACTATCCAGTGGCCCCCAGCCCTGTTCGTTCCTGGTCTCCAGCCTTTGCTCCACGTCTGAACATTGCCTGTTCCATGCTGGCAGTGCCTCATTCCACCCCAGCAAGCAACTCACGCGGATTCTTCCTTCACCCAAACCATGCAGCAGTTGTTTACGCAACCAGGGAAACACAGTTGACATAGAGTGAATCTTTTGTTCTTTTGCATAACACACCAAGAGCTTGGAAGTCACCTGATTTGTTACTGTGACTGAGGATCGGGTAAGAGGGAACAGGGTTGGTCTATCCTGTGCTGTGTAAAGAGACAGTTTGGCATGATGGTTAAGAAGATGAACTGAAGATCAAACAGAACTAGAGTTAAGTCTTGGCTCTGACACTTATTAGGAGAGTGATTTAGACCAAATGACTTTTACCTCTTGGAGTCTCAGTTTCCTGATCTGTCAAGTGGGAACAATGAAGCTACATTTTGTAACTCATAATAATTCTTACTGAAACCTCCCAATATCTGCAGTCCAAGACTTGATTCGTAATGGTAACTACCATTTACTGAGTGCACACTTCTACCTGGACAAATTCAGTCACCACCCATTTTCCCATTGACCCTTTTTATGCCTAAATATGAGTTTAAGTCTAGAAATCTGCATTATGTCTGCAGAGACTTCTCCCATTCCAGAGGAACATAGCATTTGCCCAACTTAGAAATGGAGAAAAGATAGAAAGGCAAATGTTATGTGAGACAAAAATGAGCTGAAATCTCAGACTGCAAAGTACACTCAGGCTGCTCCAGCAATTTCATGTGAAACACCTTTCCCAAGCTGGTTTAATTTGTTTAGTTAATCAACTTTATATGACCCATTTTTATGTAGCATGTGTACTGGCGGCTTTTTTGTAAAATTTTTGAGCTTACGGTGGCATGATTTCCCAGAACATTTATGACATTCCACAACTCAGCTTCTAAAGAAACTCATTATGAAATTAAATGGATCCAGGTGGAAAATTTGAGAGGGTAACTATTTTGCAGGAAGCAAGGACAACGTGGAAATATTCTAGCAGTCTCTCTGACTTGATATTAGAATATAAAAGAAAATGAAATCAATGAAACTATGAGATACTGAATTCATTTACTTTCAAATATTAAAAGTAATGATTCTTCTACTGATTTTCAGATTCCTATGCCTCATCTTAATATGATGATAATTTTTTACCTACATTACATTACTTAATACCTATTTGTATCACAGCACTCTCTAAATGAATGCCTAGCTTTTTTTCCCTCACAGTACTGCTTTTATCTTTTCATCATTGTGTGATTGAATAGTCTACTGGGAAATCATTTAAAAAGTAAAGTAGGGGAAGCCAACACTTGACATGATGATGCAAGGGGACAGTCAGCCAAGGTGTCATGTGACATACGGAGAACAATACTCTCAATCTGAACCTTATTCTTCAGTTGAAATATTTCCCTTCATCTTTATAATAAATAAAAATAAATAAATGTGATATTTTAACAAATTCGTAACAGGATCTGTTGAAATATTATTCCACAGTGAAAAAGAATGAGCCACTCACAGAGGCTGTGCTGTGGATAAACCATTATACCAAGAGAAGCCAGACAAGGCCACACAGGCTGTGTGACTTCCCTGTAACTGTATTAGCCATTCTCCTTTCACTGGGACAAGATGTCCTACACCCACACACTACAGTAGGGAAGTTTCATTTTGGATTATGGTTTCATGGGATTCCCTTGATGGTTCATTTGCGCTGAGGCAGAAAATCACGGTGCAGTGGAATGGGAAAGGGAAGGTGTTCATCTCATGGAGGCCAGAAGAATGGAGCAAGAGGAGGGATGCTGTGCCCAAAATACAGCCCTGTAGGGCCCTCGGAGCCCACTTGGTCCAGCCAGACCTGGCCCCTAAGGACACATCGACTACTAATTCATCAGTGGTTCCATTCTCTAGTGAGTGTCGCGCCCGCCCTCCAATCACCTTTCAAAGGCTTCAGCTGTGAACACACGAGACTTTGGGGGTACACTGTAGACCTCAACCTTAAGAGGCAGGAAGTGTCTAGGACAGGCACCTTTACGGGGGTAGGAAGGAGACCTGCGTGCCTATGGCTGGGTGTAAGAATGAAGACTAAATGTAAATTAGCATGGAGAATCTTACTGGGCAGAATAAAAGCTCTATAAGTGATGTATGATTATGGTATATAAGTAAAGTTACTAAAAAATCATCGAATTGTTTACTTACAAGGGCCAATTGCATGGTTTATAAAATAAACTTCAATAAAACTCAGAAAAAAGAAAACCTGTAAGTCATAATTAATACAAAGTTGATTAAAAATAATTTCAGAGCAGGCTGTTTGACAAGGAAGCTTGCCACTGGGGTGTCAGGAGCATCCTTGATGGGAACCCTGGGGATGGCACTGGGCCTTCCTATGTCACGTAAAAACCCTTGCCATTCCCTGTAGAGGTTGTCTCCAATACTCGCTCCAGAGAAAACATCATTGTCTTCTACTGTCTATCTGTCTGTCTCTCTCACTCACTCACATACTATGTCCATACACTCAGGTGAAGTTGGATTTGATCTTCACAAATTTACTGTGGAAATTCAAGTAATGTCCTTGATTCCTTCTTAGAGTCCATGAGCTTAGTAAAGCTTTGTAGTTCTTCAGCTGAACAATGCTATGTTCAATCCACTTATAGTTCTGTTTTATTTTTATTTGTGTGTGTTTGCAGTGCACAGTGTTGACATTTATCATGGGGAGCTGGCACACGTATGTAACATATTTAATTCATTTTCTTCCTTTCTTGTTTTTGGTAACAGGGATCGAACTCATGACCTTGAAGAAAACCTTGTGCTTGCGTTTGCCATGCAGGTTGCTTGTGCCACTGAGCTAAATCCCCAGTCTCTTAATTCATTTTTATTCTCTTTTCCTCTCCCTCTCTTCTTCTCTCTATCTTTTGGTCCCCTTCACTTTTGTAAAAGATCTATCTCCCTATTTCCCAGTATCTATCTTTTATTTTGCTCTTTAGGTAAATCAGGTTTCTAGGTAAATTTGTACTTTGAGTTCTTCAAAAAAATTGATAATTAAGCTTGTGTGTCTGATTTTTTTTTCTTTCCATTATGGTCTCCAAAGTGCATCCATTTGCCTACAAATAACTTTCATTTGTCCTTCTTTATAGCAGAGTAGTACTTCATTATGTGTAAATATCCCAACTTCTTTATCCATGCATCTGCTTAGCTTTTGTGTGTATGGTCTTACATCTTTTTATTTCGTTCTGCTATGATATTTTTACTGTATAGAAATGAGAAACAATGGTAATATGGGAATAAGTAATGTGGGAGATTTAGATAAGCTCACAGTAGGCTCAATTTAATATATCGGAAGCTTGAGAGAAAGTGAAGTATCTGTATGTGTAATACACTTTTTTCGCTGGTTACTCAAGTCTGTCTGCCACCAGCATGCAGCAGAAATGAGCTTGTTTTGTAAATCTCATCTATGCTGATACTTAATTTGGTGCATTTAAGATCAAGTCTCTCTTTTCACATTTAATCTCCTTCTCATTTCCTCAATATCTGCAAGTTTGGAAACATATAAATGAAGCCAAAAGTAAAGAGAACACAGACTGATGTTCTTTACCAAAGTTGGGAAGAAAAAGGAGAAGGGTGAGTGTCATTTCTGTGCCAGGAATGGTGCTATGTTATTGATGTTTTAAAATATAAGATTTTATTTTACCTTTTCAACATTATTTGATGAAGAAATGGAAGCTCAGAAAGTGAAATAACTAGCCCAGTACCACTGGGCTTCACGTAAAACAGACAGATTGGACTCTCGTATCTATTACATCATTACTAAAACTGATTTGATGCTTAGTAACTTTTACCATCTTAGAGTTGGTGAACCATCATGGCAGTATGTTTTGTTTCTTTGTCAATTCCAAAATAAAAGTTCTGGGGGAAAAACCCTATGATGATATTTTCAAGAAAACACAATTTGTTTTAACACTATTTTCCCTGAGCCATCCCAAGAAATTAGTTACTTCTTCATCAAACTCTCTGCAGTTATAATGATCTGCTTCTGTAATCTTCCATGACCTATAGATAATAAATTATTGGTTTCCTTCTCTTGTTGTGACTAAAAAGTTTTCATGGATTATTGGGTCTCTGATAATGGATTCTCTGAGCCCTCCATTGAAAAAAGGTAGATAATAGATTTTGATTCAATTTTGACTTTGTAAATTTTGAAGTAATACTGATTTTTATATTCTTCAGTGAACTTTTAGGAATACATGCCTCACAGAGTAAGGCTTCATTACTGTGAAAGTTACCATTTTGTTTATCATATCAAATCAATTAGGGCAAAGGTTCTCAATCTGGAGTGCACATTTCAGTTCCCCCGAGGACTTGATAAACCCTAGGTTCTTTGGATGGATCCCGTGGTTTCTGCTTTAGTGGATGTGTATTTGACCCATGAGTTTTCCATTTCTGACAGGTTCTTAGATGAGAGTGATAGACTGATTTGTGGATGATCATTTTTTGAAAATAACTACACTAATATCTGAAAATGGAAAGATATTCTTTGGTCTTGGGCAGGAAGAATCAACATAGTGAAAATGGATATTCCCGAAGTTGTTATACAGATTTAAAGAAATCTTGGTCAAAATACTATTAGCATATCGCACAGAACTGGAGAAAACATTCCTAAAATTCATTCGGAATCAAAAGAGACCTAGAACAGCAAAGACAATTCTGGGCAACAAATGCAAGGCAAGGGGCATCACAATTCCTGATTTGAAATTATATTATAGAGCTACTGTGATTAAAAACTGCATAATACTGGCAAAAAACCAAAACCCAGACCTAAAGGTCAGTGAAACAGATTAGAAGATTCAGAAACAACTCCAAACATATTAGCTATCTTATCTTTGAGAAGTAGTAAATCACATTCACTGAAAGAAAGACAGTCTCTCTAATAAACAGTCATAGAAAAACTGGCTTTCCACATGGCAAAGACAAAAACTAGACCCATGTCTCTCACCATGTACTTAACCAAAATCAAAATGAAGCAAAGTATAGGTGTTAAAACAGAAACACTAAATCTTCTGGAAGAGAGACTAGGTAGAACTGTTGAAGACATAGGTGCAGGCAGACTTCATGAACAAAACCCTGATTGTGTGGAATATTACATAGAATTAACAATGGGGATATCATCTTATTAAAAAGCTTTTTCACAGCAAAAGAAATCACCAACACAGTAAATAGACAACCCACATAGTGGGAAAAAGTTTTAGGGGGTTGTTTCTCAGACCTATATCTAGAACATAAAAGCATTGAAAAAAAAAATTAGACCCCTCCCAAATTTAAAGACCCAATGCAAAAATGGATATCTGAGATGAATACACATTTGTCAGATGAAGAAGTACAAATGGAAACAACCCAAATGCCCATTAATCAATGAATACATAAAAAAGATGTGGGCTTTCTAAAAAAGTACAGTGTAGTGCTACTCAGTCATAAAGGATAAACTCGAGACATTTCTAGGTAAATGGATGCACCTTGGGACCATACTGTTAAGTGAAATAAATGGATGCACATGTGTCAATATTGCATTGCCTCCCTAGTGTGAGAAACTGAAAGTATAAATAAGAACTAAAAAATACAGTAGATATTGTGAGATAGGAAGAAATTATGCAAAAGGAAAGGGAGGAGAGAAGGGAGAGAAAAGAGAAGAATGAGACAAGATTAAAGCGGAAACAAAGCTTTGTAAAGAATGCAGGGTCGGGGCTGAGGGAAGTGAAGGGGAACCAGCAAAAACAGGGTTGAAGAGTTATCATGTGCGGGTGTAAACTGCACACTGAGGAATGTGATCATGATGCATAGCTAAACTGTACCAATAACAAGACAAAGACAAAGACCAATAACAAAACAAGAACAAAAGTAAAGACCTTAGAAGAAACATATATAATGCTTCTACTTCAACTTTTATATCTCAGCAGGCACACTCAGACAGCGGAAGAAGGCAGGCACCATAAGGGCAAAGCACTGCTCCGGGAGGTAGGAAACTTGAGACTTAAAGTTCCAGGTCTTCCTTGAGAGGCTGTCACCTTTAGGTATCAAATCATAGATACAGACAGGCTGATGTTTACCCATCCATAAAGCAGAGGCAAAGGACTGCTGAGAGGCCTTCTTGCTCCAGCTTACTCACTGATCTAATGGCTCACTGAAGAAGCAGTCCTTAAGAACTTAGCATGGACCAGGCATTGCTTTAGGCTATAAAGTAAGGACAAGAGTGAAATATGTGACATGGCACCCTTATGTGTCCTGATGCTTGATTCTAGGTGTGAGAGAGCAGAATACACAAGCCAACTAATTCATGTAAAAGTAACTAGATGTTCTAAAAGAAACAAAATCGGGTGAGTTTTTGGCAAATGACTGGATACCATGCTACTGTAGCTCGAAGTGCAGGTTTTCCCCAATCAAGAGATGTCTAAGTGGACTCTTCGATGGCAAAAGTGAGAGCTCCCACACAGGGATAAGTAGAGAAAATTGCTGCATTAAGTGCAATGACTCTGGCATGCACTGTTTCAGTTCTTTTGAGAAGTAGGGGAAAGGTCAGTATTGTGGAGCCAACTGAGTAAGCAGGTGGTATCGTATAATCAGAACTGTTGGTACGAGAAGATCAGTCAATTTTGAGGGTCACATTAAGCAGGAGAAAATTCAACTTGTTTCAGGCTATGATGAATCACTAGCTCCATGGGCAGTGATCAAGTTTAGAAAAATAATCACATAGCCAGACATGGTTGTGCACATCTGTAATGCCAGCAATTGGGAGGCTGAGGCAGGAGGATTGTCATGAGTTCAAAGACAGGCTGGACTGCAAAGTGAGTTCAAGGACAGTCTTGAAATATGCAGAAACTCTGTCTCAAAAAAAAAAAATGAAACAAAACATAAACTCACTAATAAACCAATTTAAAAAATGTTGACCTCTGAATAAATATTTTTCCTAGTTTATTTAGCACATGAATGACAAAACAGAAATTAATACACCAGTCAAAATTGTGTCTTTGCCACTGATACTTTAAGGATATTACTAAGTATTATAAACATAGGCAACTCAAATAATAATTAGGGGAGAAATCATATGGAAATTGCTAACAAACTCATTAAAGTGTGCTTAATTATTGCAGTGAAGGGTTAGCAAGAGGATTGGAGCTTACGGAATAAATCTGTTTGCACATGGATTGATATGCTTGTATCATAATTACTCACAGCTGTTGGACTTTCTAAGTTTATTAGGAACTTAATTTCAAAACTTTCATGCTGAAAAGATTTTCTAAGACAGAAACGCTAGCCCAGTGCTAGCAATGTAAGTATGGAGCATTTCTGTAGCAATTCTTTTCCCGATTACTTACAGAGTAACTACAGATCTCCTCATTATATATAATGAAGTGGATCTGCTCATTTTTGATTTTCACACACTTTGCAGAGAGAGCAAAGCCTCCTGATTGAAACTGCTTGAGCTCTGTGATGAGACGTTTCAAGTAATACGTATTCCAATTACAAACCGATCTCAGAAAACAGGCTGGATGCCTGATATATTCATTTGAAAGCAATTCTTGGCTAAATTGATCTTTAAATAATCTATCTATATGCTTGTTAATTTAATAGATCAACTGACATCAGGAGAAGACAGGAGTGCTTCATCCTTCACACTCTGTCTTAGGGTTGACAACTAATCCTTCTTGGTGATTCATTTATTATACTTTACAAATTAGAAGAAATGTGCTGGGTCCCTGAAATACAGCTCAAGCTATACCCAATAGTTTTTTCTTACTCACCATCAATCAGAAAATTAATACTGTGCTTGGGCTAGTAATTTTGATCTCAGTCTAATTTCTTGTCTTTGAAACTGATGGCTGCTAGCCTTAGTTAGGGTGCTATTGATGTAAATGAAGTGATTATTTGTGCCTGAGGGATATTCTTTGTTTCTAAGGCTCCTTTCAGATGATCTTTTAGGAAGTTTGAAGGATTTTTAATGAGGACAATTTAGTAAAGACAACAATAACTGTAGAATCAACTATTACCAATGAATTTTCCAGTGCATACTTATGCCAATATGCTTGTGCCTGTTCTGTCTATATGAAACAAATCACAATCTTTTATAGCCAAAACTTTTAATTCTTGTTGCCATTTACTCTAAATCCTAGACCTCCACATTTCCTATTTTTTCTCAACTTACTCTGTACTATAAGATACCCAGACCTACACCTACTTTCCTGCTCCTCCCTGGCATGCTCTTCCTTGCTTGAACTAAAATCCCACTCAACCTTCAAGGAGCACATCTTTCTGGATGAAACAGTTTGCTTCATTGTAGGCAAAACCAATATGTAAATAAACTCTATTTTAATATTAGTGCAGCTTTTACAATTATAACGTTAATTGTGAAAAGTGATAATAACAATCACAGTGATAGCAAACATTTATATTGTTCTATGTGTTATGCACTATTTAAATTCTTTGCACATTATCGATCTTTTATATCATTCTAGTCCTATGGGCTAGATGATGTTATTTCCCCCAGTTCCCTGAGTGGTGGAGGCAGTAAAAGATCAAATAATTGATTCTGGGCTACTCAGCTAAGCTGGCCATGCAGCTGTCTGTATTTTAGTCTCTTAGATTCAATATTGGGCTGTAACGCTACTTTGCAGGGTAGTGAAAAGCATGAAAGAATCTGAAGGGCTTAATACAGTGTCTCAAACATATTTCAAGAAGTGATTATTTTATGATTATATGCAATAATATTGTTATAAAGGAAAATTTAAAATAATAATTAACAAATGCACGATACCTTTATGGTTCTTTTAATATATGAAATATAATTTGATTGTTTTAGGTTGATAACCTGAAAGTGAGCCATTGCAACTTCTGTATATGAGTCCCCAATTCGCACACATGACTGTGGTGCAAAATGAGCCCTCTACAAACACTGAGTAAATGAAAGAATGAATAAACGAGTCAGAAAACTAATCCGTGAAGCTTTTCAATGGGCTTTTCTCTCTCCTCAATGGTTCCCTGAGGAACGGTGCTAAATCCTTCAAAAATCAGACAAATATTAAGCCACTGAAGCATGGATTAAAATCAACTTTTCCCTTTCCATTTCAATGAGTTATTATTTAAAATAAAACTCACAAAGCAATATTTTAAAGAGTCTATATCTCGAAGTAAAACATGGAAATTACTGATTAATGCAGATAGCCACTCACCAATTTATATTCTTGAGCTCAAGAGAATCATTTAGCTAATTGTATAGGTGATTATTATGCTTTTCACAGAAGTGTGTATCATGCATTTAGAATTTTTAAATTGCATCTCCAAAAGAATCCTCTTAAATCTAATTATTGTATACTTAGAATTTTCCATAATCAGCTAAAAGACTTATTTATTTCTTTAAAGACAAAAAGCTTTAAATATGTGGAAATCCTGTTGTGAGAAGGTGAATTAAGCATTCTAAAAAATAATTAAGTAGACTCTTTTTAAGTAGGCTGGAACATACATTAAAATAAGTGGACTATGACAAAAACAAAAATTTTTTAAAAATCTCATGGATTTCTGGTCAGATACATGAAGCTAACATGGTGTCACAATACATAGTAATAGTACTGTTAGTATACTGGGATGATCTTTCAGAGAATATCTGAAATAAAGTGCTAATATAGCTACTGAGTTTGGGTATAGTTGAAATTACTAAATTTATGATAGTGGTTAGTTCAACTTCATATATACTGGTTCTTTAAGTTTGGCCTATTAAAAATACACACTTACCCTCAGAAAACACTCTTAGAAATAAAAAAATGAGGAAAAAAGACATAAGAAGAAATGAATTAACTGCTGTTTTATTTCAGTAGCTTTGCTCATGTATAACTTTTCATTGATGTGACAAAACACCTGGAGTAAATACTTTATAAAGAGCAAAGGTTCATTTTGGCTCAGGTTTCTGGAGGTCGCAGTCCATGAGTATCTGACTTATTATTCTTGGACCTGTTGTGAGGCGGTACATCACGGTGGGAATATACGGTACAGAAAAATCTCTCAAAAGGGAGGCAGAAAAAAACAGGGACAGATTCCCAGTATTAACTTCTAATTCATGCCCCACATGATATAACTTTTTTCTACTCAGCCTTATCTTTTAAAGCTTTCACCCTCACTCAACAGCATTACAAATCTGGGAATCAAATCTTCATCACATTGGCATTTTGAGGGTATGAGTTATACCAAGATACAAAGAGAAAATTAAAAATTTAATTTTCAGAGCTGCATCACTAGTCTGAATTTTATACTGAGATATGCTCATCTCAGTTTTAAAAAGACACAAAAACCATATTTCACATAAACTTACTTATAAATTACACAATGCTGCATAATATATGATATTTTTGCATTTGCTACTAAAGATATACAGTATGTTAAAAGGATGTGGTAAAGTAAGTGAAAACAAGTTCAATAACTCCTTCCTGAACTACACTTGAGGAATACTGCTCTACATAATGACAACATAAATGTTTAGCCATCTTTCCCAAATGGCACTTGAACATACCAGTATCTCATAAAATGCTGATTTGCCAAAAACTTAAACCACAGACCCATCAATAAAAATCAATGCCTAAATATTTCACTTATGTTCATAAAAATCTCATTCTTATGCTCAACTCTAAGACTACAGCCGTAAAAAAGTTTTTGAGGACAAATGAATGCTTCGGGGAGGCTTTTAATATACTGAAGGTTTGTTTAACAGTTCCTCCCTGGCTGAGTAAGTGGGAAAACTTAGGGGATTCAAGTGGGATTGCTCAACCTTAAGTACATGATAAAAGAACTTTATTTACAGAGCCAACCACTTTCTTTAGGAAGGGGTACTGCAGAGAGAACACTGAACTATGACCAATTAACGCTGTCAGTACCGTCTCTTCCTGCATCTAAGTGGTGGGAATGACCTTGATCAAGTCATCTAACTGCTGTGTGTCTCTTAAAAGCAGCAAATCACTTAATTTCCTCAGCCATTTATGGAGCCTCTTCTACACACTTGTTATAATTAGAAATACTAATGTGAATAATTAACCTCCACTCCTTTGATTATAAACTAAAACCCCCAAAGGAGGACTCATAACTTCACAGACATTTCCTCCAACTTTATAGAACTTTAGCATTTAAGTTATTTTCAGTCTTTGCCAAACATCAGCAGAATTGCTTCCTCATCAGGGGCACTTAGATATACTTCCCGGAGCTACAGGGGAATGCAAACACTGGTCATTCTATTCTCAATTGCTAAATATTTTAAAAACAAAGCAAGAAACAGGGTTTCCAAGGTGGTTAGGTCACAAGATTCACTGGTGGTGATCTTGAACCCCATGTCCCCAATCCTGCAGTTTATGGTTCAGTACATCTGAAACACAAATTTCCAGGTTTTCTAGCAACCAACTTAAGGAGAAACACAAATGGTTATATAACACCCATGGCATTCATAATGCAGAGACAAACCAGTTGCTCAGGGAACGCCCTACCTTTCCTTATAACAGGAGGAAATTTCTCTCTTGGGACTGAATCAATGAACCAAAGCAAAATTGCTGTTGGTAATAAAAAATATTGCCCTTCACAAAGGGACTACAAAATAATCTACTATGGTTTTAGAGATACATTTCCAGACACAGTCTTCCATTGATTAGTCAAACCTCTCCTTTGTAGAAATGTACCTATAGGAGGATATAGTAATTGAACTATAGAAGATAATTAGTAGAGATTTGTGCAACCATGAAGGGAAAAAAATGAACAGAAAAAAAGGAAAGAAATAGGTCAGGAAAGATGGGTATAGCTAATCTGTGAGGCCCCTATATTTATAGGAGCCAAGCTAAGCCATGTATAATGTAGAATTTAGAGGCTGATTGGCACTAGTGATTCAATTCTGTTTTCAAAAGAGCCCTTAAACTAACACTAGCAGAAGCTTCAAGTAAAATTCTACCTGATGCTTTGAAGCAAAGTTATTTGGATAAAATAACTTGGACCTTTACCATATGTCGACATTTACCATATGTTTTCAAGAACATTTTCACTGATTTGCTCCAGTTAAATTTGAATATCCTCTATGAATTTGTCCTTCCAAATTCTCATGTTTCAATGGCTAATTCAAGTCTTAAATTTTGTAGTTACTGTAGTTTTTCCTGGAATCTTAACTATCCCTAGCCCTAATCACTTTCCTTCTCAAAACTTCTTGAATTTAAGTGTCCACAAGTACTGTACATTTTTTTGGAACAGAAAGGAGTGTAGACTCTGAAGAGAAAAGCCACGTTTAACAAACCATGGACCTTGGAAATGACCCAGAGTGTCTACTCAACTTCTGCGCTATTTCCATTTCTATGGCTGAATTTACTAAACTCACATTCGGCTCTAACTTCCAATCTGAGCTTCTACTTTCCAGGTATCTCTAAATAGATGTATCAGCAACACCTCAAACTTCAGACATCCAAAACTAAACTTTATTTCCCCTCAATTTCCACTTGCACTGACACTCTGCTACACAAGCTGGAAACCTTGTAAAGGTCCTCAGCTTTGCTACCTGGTTCTTGCTTGTAACACACAACTGTGTCAGAAAAAGATGCACATAGGAGAAAGAGAGAAATAAAACATTGTGAAGTCATTTGGACTTGTTTTTTGATTTGTGTTGAGGTGATTAAGAGTAGAATGATTTTTTTTTGCATTTTAGATGGAAATAGTGCCTGTTTTGTGTGAGGTACTACACCGTACAGCACTATTGTATTTGTATGCTAGTCAGCTCTACTGGTGTGTTCCCAACAGAGGCCAAACAAGTAAGGAGATGGCTATCAAATTGAATGGTAAAAATCTTAATCACTTCAGAAGTCATCATTGATTTATTTTTCTTAACTGGGAGATTTAAATATGGCTTCAGCAGCTGCCCTACAAATATTCATTAAAGAACCAATTCAATATAGGGTGCTGAGTAGACTTATTGATTCTTTACTCCAGTGTCATTTTGGCATTTTATTACATGTACATGTATTCACATATTTTGTAGTGGGCCAATTTATTCACAAAGAATTGGGAATAATTGTCTCTAAGATCTTTCTCTTTTGTGAGGAGTTAGCTGGCATAGTTGGATCCAAAATGCTTTGTTCTGTAGCTGTTGTCAAGCACTGCTTAATCAGGCAGACTCTTATCAGGTCCTCATGGATGGGAAACCTCTGAGGCTCCTCGAGTGTGTTCTCTGTTGCAGCTCAGACCCTGGGTAGAGCAACATCTCCAGGTGTTGTTTAAATCCCCAACTCGATCACTGCAGCTATGAGAAGGCAGAACTAGACTCATTTACAGTCACATCCTCTGGGCAGAGAATGTACTTCCAGGACCAATGATTATTTGTTGAATACTTTATACCTGTCATTATGGTAGATACTAAGGAATCTGATACTGAGCAGTAACAACCAAATTCCTAACCTCACAGTGTTTACAATCAAGAGAGAGGAGCAGATAAGTAATCAGCTAGATCAATAACTATAGTCCACAGTGTGCTTATGAAACAGAAGCCCAGAGTGTTTATAAGGCTGCGTGACAAGTATTCTGACCTAGTCTGGGGAAGTGAAGTCAGGAAGGACTTTTGTGAGTAAGTGGAAACTCAGGCAAAATTTGAAAGAGAAATAGAAGTTGATAAGCAAAGGCTAAGTGGGTTTGGTGTATGCAGAGCAACCTTAGAAAAGACAAGTCTGAAATGAGATGAAGCAATTCTAAGAAAAGGAAGATGGTTCTAGGCAAGAACTAAGACACTAAGATGCATCTGATGAAGAGAGAGAGGCCAGATCTTCCAGAGGATAAACATAACTTGGTTTCTAGTATGAAAATAGGAGGAAGCCCCTTGAGAAAGAGAGCTAAGAAGGTACAATACAGGTACAATGGTCCTACTGTTGCTTTAAATTGATGGATGTAGGAGCAGGGTGGAATGCTGACAGGCAGGGCTCTATGGACCCAAGAGCTGCTACTCCAAAAGGAGTCCAGAAGAAAGCTGAAAGTGCCTTGAATGGGACAGCAGCTGTGAGCAGAGAGAGGAAGAGGGGTAAAGACAGACTCAAGGAAAATTCATCAGAATTTGACAAGAGTAATGGAAAAGATAGAAAAAGACATCCTGGAAATTACACAGTTTTTTGCCAAATGCTATGCATAAAAAGAAAAATCTCCTCTTTAGAATTTTTATGTCTTCCTTTCCAACCTTGGCATCACTTTTAAAAAAAATAGGTTGAATTCATACTAGTTTTTATCCAATTAATACTCATTACTTTTCCATAAATATATGCATCACTCATTCAAACATTAATGAGGACAGAGAAACACAGTAGGAAAACATGGAATTGGGCTTCAGACAGACCTGAGTTCAGAGTCTGGGTCTACTACTTAGTAACCTTGGGCAATCATTCATCTTTATCATACTTGTTCCATCAGTAAAAATGCCAGTAAAATACTTCACAAATTAGTTAGAGGCTTAAATACATGGCATGAAAGTGCTTGGAACAGTAGTGATATTACAGAAAACACTTAGTGAAAGCTAACTCACTTCTACACCCACTGGAAGAGCAGTAATGAACTCCCTATGATGCCATGCCAGAAGACCATATATAATCAGTCCCCTGCCTACGTCAATCTCTTCTCCTTTTCACTTACTTTGTATTCATCAGCCATGTCTAACTTATATCTGACCACATCCAGCAGCATTTTGTCTTAGGACTTTTTCTACATCTGCTTCCTCTCCTTGAAACATACTAGATCTTTTCATAGCTATCATGCTGTCAGGGTTGATTCTTAGTTCACTTGCCATACACTTAGTGAGTCCTTCCCTGACCACCTGGTAACAAATAGCCCCTTTTCCTGTCATTCCCTATTCCTTTAGTTTGTTGCCTTTATTTACAACTCAAATTGCCAGCTGCAGTTATTGTGTTAATTCACTTGCCAGCTTGCTTACTACCTTTCCCAACTCTAATGCAAGTGTTAGGAGGACAGGGATCACATCTGTATTAAATCCCAACAGTCACAACAGTGTACAGTATGCAGAGGATCCTTAATGCATAACAGTTGAATGAATAAATGAATATATAACAACCTCAGGTACTACAATAGAGAAGCAGTGATCTAAAACCTTTCTGACTACACAAGGACACTGGGGAACACTTTCTTAGGTAAACCAAAAATCAATCAATCTTCTTCATAATTTTGCCTCAGGTGACAATTTCCAACTCTGGGACTTGCCCAGTAAAAAAAAAAAAAAAAAAAAAAACAACAACAACAAAAAAAACCGCTACTCACAGATATAGCTTTGTGTATTTCTGCCTTGTTAATTTCCTTTCTGAGTAGCAACACTCTTAGATGTTATATTCCTAGAATACTGTTCCAGTTTGGCTTTAAATAGATTATACACAGTGACTATATTTTAATAATAAATGTGTTGGGAATTGGGAGGCTTCAGTTGGAGATTTCTCGGCATCTAACGGTTGCTGAAATGACCAGATAGTGCTTAGGGACTCTTGATACGACCCAAAGGAGTTTATTTTGTTTTCCAACATCATTGTCCCATTTCTCCTTTTCCTTCTTTTTTTTTTTTTTTCCTTGATTGAAACTAGCAAGACACAACAAGCAAATTCTTTCTGGGTGATTCTAACACACTCCAGGTGGTGTCACAAGGCGCAAGAAGTGCAATGATTCCCCCAAATCCCACAGAGTTTTATGGTCATACTGTAGTTGACTCTCTGCATAACAATGAGAAAACCAGTCTTGTGTGTTTACTGGTCACAACAAAGGTGAGTACAGAATGTGATTATCGCCCCATCGGTAAGCCTTGGAAGTGTTTGGTGTTTGAAAAACACCATCCTGGTTTATTTTCTAGTGTGAAGTCGATTCGTGTACTTGCTCAGTCCTGGATTTACTATGATTTATTAAACTATTTCAGTTCAGAGAGACTGTGATATGAAAATAATCGATTGAAAAATATATACTGATGAGGTATTGTACATAACATTTAAGTACACAAATTTTACAGGCATAAAAATTAAATATTAATAGCTAACATTTATAGGGCCTTTAGAATATGCCAGGTACTTTAACATGGGTTAGCACATTTAGTTTTTGGGAAAGACCTAGAAGATCAATATTCTTATTATTTTACTTTTACAGATGAGGAAATTGAGGCTTGTAGAGTGGCAAACCAGGATTTTAACCTGAGTTCTTAGTCTTTCTCTTGTAGGAGTCAAAATTTTAAAACTGAACCACTTGAGTGGCTCAGCATCGTGTTCTACCTCTTGCATACTATGAGACTTTGAATCTCCAAGCCTAGCCTGTTCTTTATAGTTTGGAAAATGGAGATGGTTATATAATTTACTTCACAGATTCTCTTGGGGGTTTAAGAGAGGACTTGATTTATGGTAAGTGCTTAATAAATTACAATAATAATTTGTGTTATTATTTTATGCAAAGATGTATTCCACATCGAACTGTGGAGACAAAAGACTATCTTAAATCCCAGCCACAGAAGTGTCTAATACTCAGAGTATAATATACAAACTTTCTTTGTATGCTGCCAATATATTTGGAAAATAACATAAGCTATAGACAATGAGCAACACAAGAGTCTAAGAGCAAATGATCAACTATAGAGTATTAGCAACAACAATGCTCCACTTAAGGGTTATTTCATCCATACCTAATTCATCCACTATTCTTGAAATGATGGTATTGTTACTTCCTGTTTCCAAGTTAACCTGGGGACAGACAAGTTAGTTGTTTAGGATCATGTCACTAGTAAGTAGAGAGGAAGAATAGGGACCTAGTTCAACCTGCAGAGCCTGCATTCTCCACACTGCCTCATCCTGTACCCTGTCACTTCCCACTGCCACAGGAACTCAGAGGTGGAGGGGCTCGGTGAGCATAAGACGAGGAAAAGAAAGTTCTAGAAAGGCTCTAGACCGGCATGTATAGTGTAGTTTCAGGAAGCAGAATACCACCTATGATCAGAGAAATCCCATTTCATGAGTACAAACTGTGGACAGAGAGGAAAGAACATGCATGGCACAAATAATATCACAGGGGAAGATAAAAGAATGCAGTGCTGGGAAGACAGAAAAACTAGACTAGGAAAAGCCTTAAATGTTAAACTGCTGTGTTTGGGTCACATTTGTAAGTAACTGAAATAACCAAAGATTTTTTAAATAGGGAAGGAAGAAAATGAAAACAGTATCTTTGAAAACTGTCAATATAGTTGGTACATGGAAGGTGGGAAAAAAGTCACTTACGAGCTTTCTGAAGAACATAAAACAAACACTTGAATATGGCGGTAGAAACAATAACTAAAAGATAAACGCAGACTACTCAAAATCAGCTCCTGCTGCAGAAGACTTCTGAAGAGGCCTGAGTATGTTTTTAAATTCTCCCCAATGCCAGGGCAAACAGAGTTATTATATCAGGTGTGATCTCTAAAGCTGTGCTATTCAAATACACAGTTCCTCACAAATGTAAAACATTCTTGTGGTCACTCTTAACTTGTATAACACTTCCTGTACTAAGGTCAGCTTACTCAAAATAATATGGATTTGGGGGCTGGGGATTTAACTCAGCAGCACAAGCAGCTGCCTGGCAAGTGCGAGGTCGTGAGTTTGATCCCTGGTAATCAACAAGAAAAAAAGGGTTTTCTCTAGGTATAACTAGGAAAAATTAAAGTAATAAGGGCTACAGTTGGAACAATGATAGGCTTCTGTTTTAGAGAATCTAAGTCCTATAATTGTAAAAATTTACTGAGATACATCACATATACACTCTGAGTACTTTGAGGTTGTTGGGAAAGCGGCTGCTGGAATCATCTATTTTTCCTCATCATATTATCAACAGGTGAACTCGAGCATCTGGTTGGTGCACTGATAATGGGACCCCACATTTTCGCTTTTGAAAGGAAACTTATAGACTGCATTTCAAAGCCCAGATGAAATCCAGTTAATAGCTGAAATTGCTGTTTTCTTTAGTGTGTTGCCTTATCTCTTTTTAACAAGCCTTACTTACTAGGGTAATTGCACTGAATTCAATCCATTATCTATGGATTAATTCATTAGGGTGGTTTAAACTTTGGGAAAATGGACGGGTTTTAACAATCCTCCCCTCAATTCCACAAATTGACACTGTAAAACAAGTCTGTGCCATTTTTATGGAGGCTCCAATTCATGAAATAAAAATCAATGAAGACATTTTCTTTCCAAGCCCTCGTGTCATTGTTATGCTCCTTTGGTTGCATGGAAAGCCTTTGGGTACAAGAAGGACAACTATAATCAGAAAGAGAGTCATTGTCTTCAGGAAAGCGAGAAAGCGTGAACAATGTATTTCGAGGCCAGTGTCCTTACCAGCAAGGCCGCCCCTAGTATTACTGCCTTCGGGGGTGGGGACATGGCTTTAACACTAGGCAGTCCTTGTCTGTCACAGGGCACAGGGCGGGTGTTGGGAAAGTGCTCTAGAAATCTGAACTGAGCCTTTTCTGAAAAGCAAATTGAAGTTAAATATTAGGAGAGAATGAATGATTTCCTTTTGGCCTGGTGTTGTCCTTTTTGAGTGATTTTACTTGGTAGACAGCTTTGTTTAAGTATGAGGCAGTGGTTCTGAAACAGTTTTAACTGGCTCTATCAGAATCACCCAGGGCTTTCGGAAAGAAACAATTTCCAGGGCCCCAGTCCCCAGAATTTGTGATTTAGCATATCTGGGCCAGTGCCCAAGAATCTTTATTTTTGAAAAAGCTTCAGGTAAGTCATATGCAAAATTCAAGTTTATAAACCATGGACCTAGCCAAGTCTTTTCTCTATTTAAAAACAGCTACTCAACCAAATGAACAGGGAAGACTAGAATTATTTTAAATACAACTCGAATCAATGGTTTTAGTTTTAATAAATATTGCAACCAACCTGGGAAGCCATCTAGGGAACATATCTCGAAAAATAACATTCTATTGTCCAGCCTAAAAATGCTCTGTGTGGCTGAACAACCTGGCGGCCCAGAGATTTTGGAGCCTCATTTTAAGTGTGATTTAAAAAAAGTGACAATTGACCTCAAACTTTGAGATATATGGGGATTATAAAAGTTGAAAATTGCAGAAATAAAATGTGGTACTTTTAAAACTTCTTCCTCCTACAGGCAGAGCCTAATTTCCATCTTTGATGTGGACTAAATTCAGTGATTCACTCGGAGGACAGAAGATGGCAGAAATAACAGTGGGAGACCCAGGAATCAGATACCCCAACTCCAAGGTCTTAGTCTCTTGTAAGCTTCTATAGCAGAATATAGCAGGCCGAATAACTTAGAGAAATACACTATGAATTTATTTCTTACAGTTCTAGAGGGTGAGAATTCTAAGATACAGGTGTTCCTGACTCATGGGGACCTTAATATTGCATTCATCATCCCATGGTGAAGGGCAGAAAGATGACAGGGAGAGAGAGAGGGAGAGAGAGAGAGAGAGAGAGAGAGAGAGAGAGAGAGAGACAGAGAGAGAGACAGAGAGAGAGACAGAGAGAGAGACAGAGAGAGAGACAGAGAGAGAGAGACAGAGAGAGAGACAGAGAGAGAGACAGAGAGAGAGAGAGACAGAGAGAGAGCTCCCTTTTCATACTAACTTAGTCTGGTGACAACTAACACCCCTGTGATAACATCTTTCATCCACTCATAGAATAGAACTTTCACAACCTAATCATTTCCAGAGTTCTCACTTTTCTATTCTTGCGAGAGGTTAAGTTTCCAACCCATAAACTCTGGGGAGCACTTAAAACCATGGCACCCAATAAATCCTTTGGACAATTGCACTTAGGGCAGAAAGCGAACTGCAACCTCATGAAAAGTCTTGAGCCAGAACTACCCATGCAATTCATTCCCAAATTCCTAACCCAAATAACCTGTGAACTTTATGAAATGTTGACTGTTGTTTTAAACCATGATGTTTTAAGCGTAATTTGTTACATAGCAATAGTAACTGATATACCTAGGAAGACTTTTCTCATCTATTTAGTTATTTTGATCTCTATTTGTGTTTAGTCCTTATCTGAGGTACTCTGACACATAATATACACATCAGTAAACAGTCCATAGCTCATAAGCAGTGCTGTACACACAATCTCTTTAAAAATATTCAATATAAATGTTTAAATAATAGCATTTTGAATGACTTTGGTGAAGTGGTATGCACTGACATAAAACAATTAAAGTAAATACAGGCTGAAAAGTGAAGGTGAATCATAAGGGAAACTGTTACCAGAAAATGATCTTGTTACTTTCTGAATCTACAGCACAGCACCTAGAATTAAATTTCTTGGTAATAAGAGGCAGCTGCAGTACACAGAGAGTACACGCATCTTGTTCCTAGCATTGCAAAGAGCTTGCAAAGTGCAAATTCAGAACACCATTGGTGATGACTACCGTGCGGTTGATTAAGCGGGTGGAGAAGGTCTGAGCCTGGACCCACTGTGACAAGGTGAGGGGGAAATTTTCTGTTTTGGGTCTCTGTCATAATTCAAGGAAGTGATTTGCAAAATGAGACCCCAAGGAATGGAACACTGAAAAATGGGCAAATAGCTTGAAAGTAGGAGATGAAAAAAGAGGATGTAGACTTACGGAAACATTTCTTAATGAATCAGGATGCCAGAAGCACCTGGTTTATAGCTGCTTATTATGTCCTTATTATGTTATGTATCTGCAGCTAAACACTTGAGCCTAGTGTGTGGTAAGCAGATTATAGAATATATTTTGTCACTCCTAGCAAGTTATCTGATGAGAAGTCTGAACTGAAAGGAATACTATCATTTCTTGTTTAAGAAAAGCTCCTGAATCCTGAAAGAGGAAAATATCTGAGCTCTAGAACATTCTTTGCAAGTAGATGAGTAACTCACTCTATCAGGATTCTTGTCTTTGGGAGGGAAAGAGTAATGCATAAGTTATATGGTGCATTGGCAAATAAAACATGAAAAGCACCTGTCATTTAAATAATAAAATCTCCTAAAGGAAATATGCTTTATTAGATTATAATTGGAAAGTAAAGAAGCCAAACCAAAGCAAAACAGCCTCTGTAAGCATGTCTCCCAACAATATGCACGCGTATCTACCACACAAACACTTCAATAAAATATGCAACCCAAAGACACAGCAGCACTTACACACAACTTCAATATCACCAGCTCTTACACACAATTCTTACACTATATCAAGACATGGTAACACAACCAACACCCAGCCACAAAAGCATATTCCCCGAAACTCAGCATTTACATCAGCAGAAAAACAAATACGGAACTGATTTGAGAATAAAAAATGGCCTTGCTGAAATTCCTTCTGGGGCCAAATGTGAAGGAGCAGGTGGGAGGCAGGTGTAGAAAACAGAGTTTGCCCATCTAAAGGTACTGGAATTCAGCAATTAAAAAAAAAAAAAATCACTGTGCTGGCTAAATAAAATCCTGTTGGCTATGATGTGGGCTGCAGCCCGCCGGACTCTAATGATGGCAGACTTGGAAAGTGCAGGTCAAGGAAGAAAGGAAAAATCGAGTGGAGCTTGTGAATCCAAAATACAATTTAGAAAAATATCTCATATGTTCTTTGAAATGGCAAAGAGAAACCAGACTTGTTGCGAAAAGGGGGTCCAGCCACCCCCAGTGATCTTCTGTAGAAATCATGTCACTTAACAGATAGGAAAAGGAAAATAAGAATTGGTAGGATTCATCATTAAAAAATGAGCCCAATGCAATTGAAGGAGGGAATTTTAAAATAATTTACCCTCAAAGCAGTTGTTTTTGGAACAAAAAGGGGACAGCTCTGTTCTTTGGTCTAGGAGCCCTGACCTATCTACCATGTTATGTGGCCTTACGGTCTCATTTTATTTTGGGGGGCATGATTTTAAGAGAACTTGTTGTTTATTTCTTAATGTATGCCTTGTATGTTTTTCCTGCCATAAAGACGAGCTATTGTATATTTTATATTTTTAAAAAAGTAGTCACAAGTGGAAATTGATGATAATTTAGGACAGTGCTTTGGCAAGGGTAAAAGAGAAGTGATAGGAAAAAAAAAAAAAAAACCAAAAACAAAAACAGCAAGGATGAGATGAAGAAAATCCTGCCCTGCGGTTCCTCTGTGGCCGATTAGACTAGAACATACACACAGCAAAGGGCTTTGAAGCCATGGCTTCCCATGTGGTGGAGGGTCTGCCATTTCATCCAGAAACACTGATTTAAGCAAGTGCTACATCACCAGCCCTTGAGGTGTCTTCAAACACACAAGGAACTGCATGTTTGGGGCCAGAACAACACTCCCACTTGCCCTGTGGAGGCCACATCTTCTGATCTCTCTAAAAACTGAACATGGGAGAGAAGGAACCTAAACCTTTGCTAATATTTGGATAGAACTTGACTAGTCAGACATATAATGAATTTTGCTTCATTGTTTAATCTAATTTTTCATTCTTTTAGGGAATTAGTTCATTAGTACAAGATGGGTTTTAAAACAAGGCATATTCTCTATCACTCCATTTTTGTAGAATTTTTACTTTTCAGCGCTGGCATTTCAGAGGTGTGCTGGAGCTCCCGCTTCCTGTCTGATAATACAATCAAATGTATGAAATGGAACAAAAGTAGAAATATACTAACAATTTTCTCAGTTTCACTCATTTTGCTTAAATTAATATGGAAAACTGTAAGTACGTTAGAAATTAACACACATAATCTTATTAGATCCCGTATAAAAAACATTGTAAGCACACACAGTTGTCAACAGACAATTCTCTTGAGTATTCACATACATTAGCTTAAACACTAAGATTCTTATAATATAGTGGGAACTTCTTATGAAAACAAAAACGAGGTCAGTTCTCAAATTTCCTGGGCCTAAAAATTTCCCAAGGGAATTTGTTGAATATGCAGATTACTGGCTCCACTTTCAGAAATTCTGAATTCACAAGTCTACTGTGAGGTGATGGCACATTCATTTCCAGGTAAATACTCTGAGCTGCTCAGGGTGGCACATGCCTGTAACTCCAGCAGTCTGGGAGGCTGAGTCAGGATCATCCCAAGTTTGAGCCCAGGCTAGGCAAGTTATTAAGATTTTGCCTTAAAAAAAAAAAAAAAATGTTTGGCGATAAAGCTCCAAGACCCTGGGTTGAGTTCCCTAGAATTCCCCACCCTTCAAAAAAAGTACCTCAGGAGACTCCTGTGCAAGGGAGCCATCAGCCACACTTTGAAAGCAGCTCGGTTTATAAAATGTGTTTATTAATCACATTCTTGTGTGGTCTTTGCAAAGGACACAAAAATGAATGCTGCGGTGCCTTCGCTTTGTGAGCTCACAACGCTGTGACTGTAATGGTGTGAATCTTCTGTTTATACAGCATTACTCCATTTCTGTACCTACCAGGGGAAAGGACCTGGCGAGGTTCCTGTTCGCATCGAAATATTGCAGGCTGTGCAGCAAAGGCTTGAATTAATATCCTTACCGTGCCCTAGAAGTGGTAATGACCTGGCCCCTGCTTACTTTTCTCTGTATCTCCTCTTATTCTCCACCACTTCCCCAGTCTTTTCATCTGAAGGTGTTTGAATTTGGTGCACTCTCCCGTCAACCTCACCATGGCTCCCTTTAGTCATTAAAGTTTCAGCTGAAATGTCACACCATTTCTGCACAGCTTTCTCTGGCAGCCCAATCTAAAGCAACAACAGCAGACAGTCTCCAAAGACACCATCCTGTTTTATTTTCCTCACAGTGAGTATCATTAACTGAAATGATCTTATTCATTCATTTATGTAATCATTGCCTGGTCCTCCCAATCAAATGCACGGAGAGCTTGTCATTCTTTTTCATGTTACAGACTTTGCTCCCAGTACAATCTGCAGCACACAGAATTACTTATTAAATATTTGTTGAATGGATGAAAAGATATATAAATGTCTGAAGTCTTTTGCATCCTGTTTCTCTTCTTAGCGCTGGTGTTACGATCAGTAAGAAAATAGAGGTATACGGGGACTGAAAATCCACAGTTATAGATGTAAAACATTCTCACATCATTATCATCATTAATTATTCAGAGAGGGTAGTGAATGGAGATATTATTATTATTTCTGTATGGGGAGAATCCAAGAAATTATTTTCTGTTATTTAAGGGTTAGGGAAAGGAGGGGATGGGAATACCAAAAATACCCTCAAATGTAAGATAGACCAGAGCTCTAAATTTCTTACAAAATCAGACACATTTCTTCTCCCAGAACTCTTACTCTGAAAGGCTAAAAGAGGATACAAAACTAAGTCTATATTGATAGCTCTGTCATTTATAAATATCAACATTTCAATTGAGGCAAAGCTGAGCTGATGGTATACACAGCTATTCTAAACTGCAAGTTGAGCTCAGTTATGAACCAAGACAAAATTTAAACCAAACCTGTTTTGAGTTAGATGTTTAGATTGACAACATTCACAATCCTAACCTACTCATAAGTTGGGAAAAAAAAATAGATCATGGTCTGAGAGTCATGTGCTTCCTCTAAGGCATTTTTCAGTCCATTATAATGGAGATGGAATTGAAAGTACATTAGATTTACACTGAAAAGAGACCACTTGAGCCTGTTTCTCCTCCGGAAAGGATGAATCTTTCTCAGTTCTCACCCAAAGCGCCCCACAGCTGTGCCCTGTCCTCCTGGTGTACACCGATTACCATTATTACAGAGACATTTTCCTAATTGCATGTACCATTGTCAGAGCTGAGGGCAGCTCTGAATTAGGCTGCAGATGCTCAGGCTGCCCTGCATAACCAGCCACCCAGCCAACTATTGACCTCAGAGAAGGTTAACAGGCATTTATTGACTCTTCACATTTAGCACAACCCTACTTTTAAAATACATACATATATTCATTATTAATCACACTTTGCTTCTAATTCTCCCAAGGAGATTTCCTTTGGTTCCACAGGCACAAGCTTCAAATCAGTGTGAACCACATCTGAGAGAATAGAACAGAGTTTCACAATTTGCATTTGTGCCCATCACTACGAATCTGTAAAAGTCATAGGGAAAGCTCTTCCCAGATTGGTGGAAAGAACAGCAAAGATCGAGCAGATTTACCTAAACTCAAGCCCAACAAGAACAATGGAACAAAGTTATGGGCAATACTTCATCTGACTTCAACCTATCAAAAATATTACATTATTAAGTATTTCTTTTATTAGTAGTAGAGCTAATGCTTCACTAGGTCTAAGCACTTTGCATGTATAATTTATTTTAATCCTCAAGACAACCAAGAAAGTCAATATTTTATGTCTCCTTTTTACCAATAAGGAAATGTAAGCACAGTGATCTCTTTTGCACTGAACCTACTTTAAATCACACAGCCGGTAAACAGTAGGAAAAGAATCTAGTCGCACCTGCCCCGCTCCAGAGACCATTCCATTAACACCCACTGTCACTGCAGAATTCCTTTTTCTAGGTCCAATTTCACAGATCAGGAAGCAGGGGCCACAAAATTTTATGCTATCTAAAATCAAAATGGTAACTTCTGACGACAGCTGGAACCTGGCGCACATAACAGTGAGGAAGAAGCGATGAGGTATTCCAAAATGCCAGAAGTTGGTAGAGTACACTAGCTACTTGCATTGAGCTCTAACAAGCCCTTACCCACCTGGTAATACAGTATGGACTACATAGTACTGAAAAAAAGTGAAAGAAAAACAAAAATAAAAAGAGAGAACTCTCTGCCAATTTAGCTCACAAAATAAAATAAAACTAAGCAGCGCAATTGAAAAACTATATTTCTTGAGCTTCTTGAACATCTGTATCCCCAAATAGAGGCAGTATTTCTGTGTGTCTGTGACTGCCATGCAGGATGGAAATAGCGGGTGCCCCAGAAGTGAAACGCATCCTCTCCAGTTAGACCTAGAGGTACCTACCCCAGACATCTTTTTAAGAGGACCACCATGACTCAAAGACCTATCTGCTGTGCTCACTTCTCTAGAGTGCCTATCTCCTACTAGGTAAAATGCTTAGATGCCAAGTATAGAATCCTTTCCTGTTTGCTTGTTTAAAGAAGGGCAAAGCAACACCTTTATAGGTAAAAGGCTCTACAATGACAATCAGTGACAGATGGGGAGGGTCAAAGGCAGAAATTTCCTAGCTAAGATCAACAAAATGCAAATTGCTTAACAAGAGAAGAAAGCGTTTACAGCAAAGAAGGTAGATTGGCTCTCAGCGCCTTCATCCCACACGTATGTGACTGGGACAAAGTGTGATTTGCTGTATGTGTACACACACTTAATGAGCATATCAGCAGAATGAGTGGCTCCCACTATTCACGCTGAGCATGTGATGGTGCGCAGCTAAGCATGCGATCAGCGCTCAGCACAGCTGCAGGTAAGAATCACTTTGCAAGTTTAACAGAATGCCCATCCTAGACCAAATAAACAGCGTGTCTGGGAGTGGGGCCAGGACAAGGTTCCTAGATGATTCCAGCCCATTTCCTGGGTTGACCAGCATTTACTATTTAAGCGGATAAGGGCACAAAGATGAAAGGAGACCATTCCCAGAGATGTTTAGGAGCATGTTCTCAGGAGTCAGGCTTCCTGGGTTCCAGTGCCAGTTCAGCCACTTACCAGCAACCATGAGCAGCCCTGGACAAGTGACTTTTCTAAACTCTTAATAAATGGAATAAAATTAAAGTAAGGAATGCATGTAAAGTGCTTAGATTGCTAATCACCCAATAAATGATAACCATTATTATCACCATCATATGTTGCTAATGGCATTGACTTCTCTTTTGAAAGACAGGTAATTAGTAATGAATTTTGTCACAGGCCTCATAAATTGGGTATCACTTCAAGACCTCCAGTCCCAAAGATAGCATCACAGTGGAGCAATGACAATTAATAAGCAATGTTAGAATCCAGTCCACCACGAAGTACTCAGAACAGATGGCTCGGCAGTCACTGAATCTTGTCTTTCTAAGGTATAAAGTCACATGTGAGCAAAATAATTTATGCCTTCATTCAGAATATACAAAGAGAGTTTGCTATGCAGCAAGCATTGTTTCACAACTTACCTTCCTATCTGAAAAGTGAACAATCAATGTGTGGAAAACATGATTTCCAAACCATGGTATCATACTCTAGGGCTAAAAAAGGACTTAAGATATGGACAGTATACAAAGCAGTAGCATAGTATGTAGGCAGGAGATGTCCACAGCATACCCCAAAATGGAAGAAAAACTTTCTAGTAGTCTTCAAAAGACTACTTATATCTGAGTGTCAGTTAAAGCAAAATTAACCAACCTAGGTCATAGTAATTACTGGTAGGAAATCAGTAGTTAACAGTCTAAAACTATTCAGGAAAATTTTAACTTCTTATTTTGAAATTATTTAACACTCAAGAAAAGTTGCGAAAGTAATATAGAGAATTCTCATACAGCCTTTATTTGTTTCAAGTCATTTTATAGAACTTTAGGATCATGTCAAAACCATGAGACTGACACAGGTAGAAATACTACTAAATAACAGTTCTTATTTGAACTTGACTAGTTTTTCCACGTAGTCACTTGTAATTTTGTACACATATAGTACTGTGAATATTTTGTTACGTGACTATGCAGTAATTTAAAATTCAGAAAGAATCTGTAAAATGTAGACTTTCCGTGTGACACAGTGTAAAGGGGGAATAAAGAATAATACATAAAAACCAGAGCACTGCTAAAATAAGAAAACACTAGAGTCAAAGACTATACCGCTCCAAATGAAGTGGAGAGCAGTCCTCTCATGCTGCTTATGACACAGTCCATCACAAAAATAAAACCGAAGCTTGCATTTGTATAGGCACAAAGAAGAAGCAGAGAGGCAAAATGCAAAGCCAGACCTTTATGGGGGGGGGGCTTTCCCACCGAACAAATGCTCAGTGAGAAGCAGGACACCACCTACATTTTCAAGTATTTCAGGGTATATAAGTAAATTAAAACAACAAATGTGTTAGGAAAAAATTCTTGGCTCATAAACGCATGCATTTTTATATCTGAGTAAATCAAAAGAATTAGAGAACAATTCCATTGCTTCTTCTTTTATTTTTATCATTGCATACATAAATGCAGCTCTCCCTGCCTCCCGTTTTTCCCTTCCCTTATTTCTTCAGAGATAATTTTGAAAAAAATTGGAGATCTGATTGTCTTAATACTCTTATAGTCTTTTAAATGAATGCATAGATGCTCATAATTACAACTAAGGCATTTGCGATTTTGCATCAGTGGAATTTAAGAAATTAAAAGCCAAAAGGGGGTTTTCAGGAACACAGCAGAATTGCCTTTCTAATAACAGATTTGGCTCTTCTAATCCATTCTTAATCTAATTAAGACAATGAAAAGCATTGGACTGCCATCTCAGAAAATGGCAAGGATGCTATAAACAGAATGCAATAAAGTGATCAGTTCACACCCCATCAAATTTACTCACAGTCTGAATAACCATTCAGATTTCCTGCGTTACAGTTTTACAATTTAACAAATGTTTTCATTTGATTTCTACCACTTCATCTTCAGATCAGGCACAGGCGCTAGGGCTTCTTATCTCTGGAAAATGTGTTGTAGCTGGCGAGGCAACACCCAGTGTGTGATTATGGAACCCTACAAATTGAGGCTAACATCTCCAGTAAGCAAAGATAATAATTAAGTGGTAAACCTCTGGCATTAAAAACAGCAACGGTGTTATTAATACCCAAATGGGCACCAAAACAAACAGCATTGATGGAATTTAATTAAATGATTTTATGATTGTGTATTCTTTGCAAGCTCAGACGATTAAACTCGTTATCCTTGGATGAGCATTTAAATCTGGAAGCTAAGATTCTATCTAATGGCCTTTTGTTCAAACATTTCTTAGGGAAAAAAAAGGTGAAATTATTTTTTTCCTATCAAAAGTATAAATGCAGTAATGGAGAAAAAATGAACTTGTTTTGGTTTGTAGCCCCATTGTGAGCTTAAGAAATAATAAGGGGTAAAAGCTTCAGACTACCAGGGAATTTTTGTCTTTTTTTTGTCCTTGAATGATGTGTAAGTGTAAAAATGGACAGTTGTATTACTGAGCTATTCTGACAATTCAATAATGGTATTAAAGATTTAAAAGCCAATTGCCATGTCATTCATTTGAAACTCTCTCTCCAGTATCCTACCTGATTTGCAGAATGCCAACTGGAATATTTATTATATTCTGAAATTATAACACAACTAAAGAACTATCACTCACTGTTCATTTTTTGTGGGGGAAAAATATATGATAAAGAGCACCAGTAGAGTATACAGGAGTTTAGGAGCTTTAAGCTCAGCATCAAGGATCTACAACTTGCTAATTACTTGGTCAAAAACAAAACGAAACAACCAACCAACAGCAAAAATAACCCCTACAATTTTCTGACCTGTGAGACACCATGAGGATAATGCTTACTGTCCACCAATTTTTAAGGAGGAATCATGGTGGTGAATGAACATTTCTAAACATACAGCTGGGGTACCCACCTTATCCCCAATATTTACCATAAGAGGCAATCCAAGCTAAAATACTGTTATAATAAAAATTCAGATTAGTTGACAAAAATGTATGTTTTGTTCTGAAACGAGATAAAGTTGTTTGGAATGTTTATGAGTATTGTCAGAAGCTTCACGCAGTTCTCATAAATTATAATTCTACCCTAGATTCCTCGTTTGCATATACATAACTAATAGAAGGCTGCTGAATCCCCCTCGGTGAGATAAATGAAGCACAGAAGCCATCAATGACAAGGATGTGCACAAATAAGCAGGCGGCCCCCACCCACACTTTACGAGGGTGTAGGCTTGTTTCATGGGAAAAGAAAAAGTGGGGGGAAGGTTAGAACTATGTGAAGAAAATAAATGTTACTGGCTATGGTTTTGCATTGTCTCAAAGATCCCTGCAGGCTCCGTTGCTCCTCATTCACTACCGGACAGGAGATCATCTCTCAGAGTGGACTATGCCACCTTAGTGATTTGAATACATTTCCCTGTCCCCTACACAATCAAGAAATTCCCATCTAGAAAACTCTTATTTCCCGTGGTCCTTTTCCTGTGACTCCAACCTAAAAGTGTTTTCCACTTTCTGATTACAAAAGCAGAATGGCTTTCCTCTTACTGTGGCTAACAGACTCCCCAGCATTAACCTTGTCTTCATGAGTCAAAATGGTGTAAGAATAGAGTGACACCATCCGAGGCTCAGAAAGCTGGAGGGCTGGATTTCCATGCTGCACTGCTAAGGCCTCACTGCAGGACACAGAAATAAAAGGTGACCTTGAACTTCTCCTTAGGTGAAGGTGTGTACCTGTGCAAGTATGGGACACTGAAATCACAACTAATGTACCCAAATGAGCCACTGTGGTCAAAAACAACCTATGAACAGGTACTGTTTATCTCCCCTTAGTGACTGTACATTTTATAAACTCACTAACGCTTTTCACAAAAATATAAAATTTCTCATAGTCAGGTAATATGCTTGTGTGTTTTAAAGCAGAAGACTGCACACCTTTGGGTACCTTCAGCTGGGGCTGGGCTATAGTATTTAACCCAGAGGTCTGATCCTGTCATTTACTTGATCACCTGGAAGTAAATTCAGGTGAAAGGAACCTGCTACCTTTGGATGCAATATTATCTAAAGCTTTCTAAAATTTTAAAACTTTGACTTATTAGTTGCTTTTCAAATGTGCTTTTGTGTTATGGAAAAATAATTAAGAATTTTCTATCCTAGAGCCAAATAGAATTTTAAAAATAGTGATCTCTAGGTAAAATTTCTTTGCTATTTGTGTTTTAAAACACAATTAATAGGTTATTTACTCACTGACATTTTTAAAAGCTGTGTTGAAATTGCTACACTAATACAAAGTATTCATGTGAATCCTAATGTATGCTTCTTTGGAGAGAAAAAAAAAGACAGGTATGATAATGTGTAAGTTTTCTAAATTACTGCACAGCCCAAGCAGGGCACAAATGTGGTTTCCATGTAACTCATTTCTCTCAGTGGCTCCTGGTTGGCTCCTGGCATCGTGGCACTCATGTTTAATGTTGGAGGAACTTCCACTTCAGCTACTGAAACTTGTCCTCATTGTCTAATTCCATGCCTGTCTTTTACTACTAGGTGGATAACTCCAGACAAAATGAACATCACCTCCAGTTCTACATATGCTAATGAGCAAGGATAGAAGCATTATCAATCTCAGTGGGGTGGTTGGAGAAATGAAGTAGGATATACAGAGCATCTTCCACAGCCCAGCATAATAACAGCAGCTACCATTCACCAAATGCAGAGCATCCTCAGAGTAACCCTGTGAGGTAAGCAATAGTATCCTGATTTTACAAATTAGCAAACCAAATCACCTGGATATTAAGTGACTTGTACAGGCATATGGAGTCAGCACGGCACTGGAGGTAATCACTTGAATTAGTACAGTCTCATATCAGAACTTTGTTTTCATGATTTTCATGTAGCTCTTAACATTTGGTAGTTGCTATTAGTTTTAATAATGATACTATTTTTATAACCAGAGCGGGCTCTTCCATACATGTCTCCACCTGTTCAAAATGCCAAGGGAACATTTTTATTCGTGACCTCTTTGCCTTAGTTGTAGTTCAAATTTTGTAATTATGTACCTAGAGTAAATGTGTCTATTTTTGTTACTGGAAATTCTCCAAAGGACACTTCCATTTCTGAACAAGCCTCTTGAAGATTTTCCAAATGCTACCATGTGGAAAGCCTTAGAGTTGAATGCTGCCACACTTGTCATTTGATGGTCTCATGTCATCTAGGAGGTCAAAGAGAAGTCATATATTAAAGTTCCCCTCAAAACATTCAGTTCGTCAAGGATGTGCTACATAAATGTAGCATGCTTGTAGTCATTGTATGATAACAGTTTGTCAAATACAATTCACTGAGTCCTATTGAAATTAATGAAGGGTGTAAAAATGACAGCCATCTGACATATTTCAAATTTCAACTTGACATTTACAACCTTTTAAAGTTATTTTTAAATGCAGCAGGGTTTAAAATGTATTGAATACATCATATGCTACTAAGCCGCTGCTGGGTGATCAGGTATGCAGCCATAAAAGTTAACACAGGGACACATTCTCTAGTCTTTAAAACAATAAAGTATGCTTAGATACAAAGAAAATAAGGTAAAGTATCTTATGATAACTAAACAAATGCCACCATCTACTTGCCTTCCTTTTGGGGGGGGGTATAAGTTCATTTCCATGGAAATGAGTATCTTTGCAGAAACTCTGCTACAGTTAAAAATACTTGTGGATAAGCCTAGCAATGAAGGCAGCAGAAGCAGAGAGCCATGGATGGTGAAGGTAAATACCAGCTGTATTTAGGAAGCCATTGTGCTATGTGCTGTGTGTGTCTCTGATGCAGAAAAAAATAATCTAGCAAACTCAGATGCTAAGGACTTCTGTTCCAATCTTATGTCCAAATTTCTTACTGTAGGTATGACACCCTCCTTCATTTTCCATTTGTGTGAGAGGTGGAAATCTGGACAATAGGGGTATATGTGTATGAAATTGCTTCAATGTATTTGGAACAAGATACAAAAGGTATACTGTCGTCATTTGTTACGTATGGAATATTTTTGCTGTGCAAAATTCATATGTGGAAACATTCTTTAACGTGAAGCTATTAGGAGATAGAATTAGGTCCCAAAGGAGGTGTCCTCCTAAATGTGATTAGTGTCCATATAAAGAAATTTCAGGGAGTTGCTTTGTCCTTTTTATCATATGAGGACAGAGCCAGAAGACACCATCTGAGAACCATAAAAGCAGGTCCCTCTCACACCAAATACACCAATGGCTTGACGTTGGTCTTCTCAGCCTCTACAAATGTAAGGAATAAATTCTGTGTTTAAAAGCCACTTAGTTGATGGTATTTTCCTGTAACAGCCCATCATCTAATCTCTAAGCATGTCAAGCCTCTTCAAACTCCTGCCTCATCTGTACTCTACTGGCAAAATCTCTTGACCTGATCATTTCAGCATGGCATTGCTACTTCAGCAGCACGTGGACAGAGGGCAGGATCTCGGAGAGCAATGTGGGCTTCTTTACACCACATATAGGTGGCCCTACAAGTTTCCGACTTTCCTTTAACAGGGTTGTGTGCTCTAGGGAGATGTCCAACTGGCCGAACCAAGTGCACCCTATGTTCCTCACACCTTTGTTTCAATCACGATTGATCCTCGTGGATTTGTTTTATAGACCACAGATTAAAGGAAAACCCAATACCAGAGGAGAAAAAAATAGAGCCATTAGTAATGTCAAATTCCACTCTGCTCAGAAAAGAATGAATTAAGGATACTCCAGCAGTGACACTGACTCTGAGAAAGAGTAGAACCTGGCAATGCAGATCCTTAGGTGGTGGCTAAAGGTTATAGGGCAGGTGGATATTTTAGGAACAGTTAGGCTGGGCAGGTCCAAAGCTGATGACTACTGCTGTTTATTAAATTATCCAGACTAAACAAACAGACTGATGTCATTTGATTCTTCATAGGATAGTCCAGTGCTGGGCACATAAGAAGTGTGTAACAGAGTGTGATGAGTGAACACACTTATAAATGATTGTTTCTTATAACACACTTATAAATGATGAATGAGAGTTTACCACATTGGGGTTTCTTAGTATAAGGATCTGAGAAGGTTGTAAAGCAGGGTCAGTCGTAGCAGTTCTCTTTCTATGAAAAAGACAATGATGGTAGCTGAAATCTGTGATGAAATGAACCAGCAGGAGCACCCAGAATCACGAGTCCAAGACTTTTGGAATAAAGCAAGCAAGAAATGAAACATTTAGCATCTTCTCCATTTCATTTCACTCATCACAATTTCATCACTCCTGCTTATTATATCACTAACAAGAGCAGAGTCACAAGTAGCCAGTGACACTGCTGTGTATGAAGAAATAAACATTTCATCTCTGCGTGTGGTACCCAGCACATAGGTTCTAAAACCCACAGAACTGGAAGTGATGGAGTATCTCTAAGGAGTATATGTTAATGAATGAGTGAGGGATGGGTCCGCAGGACAGCTTCGGGGTAGGGGTTGTCCCCCCAAAAGGCGAAAGCAGGATAAGAAGGTTGGTTTGCTCAACTCCACTCCCGACATCTGGAGAAGGCAGAGGGACTGATGACTGATGATGTAATCAAACTTGTCTACAAGCTGAAGACTCCATAGAGAACTCAAAAGGGTTCAGGTAATTTCTGGATCATTGACCATGTCAGGTATGGGACACAAAGCTCCTGGTACCACCCAGACCTCCATTCAAAAACCTACTAACTAGTGAAGGAGACACAGAGAAAAGGGATGAACAGTTTAAAAACACAGTTATGGGACAGTAAAGATGTGGTCAACACAGAAGTCATGTGAACAAACTCTTTAAACTTCATTGGATATCCTAATATTACTGACACTGTTAGCTTTAGTCCACAGCAATGGACTAGAAATATGATTTTATCTGTGGCATCTCAGGAAAAATCCTTTGTGATTCTTAGTTTTGTCATCTCTAAAATGGGAGCAGTCATGTGTGGCTGGCTTACCTTACAGAGTTATGGCCAGGCTATCAGATAAATTTTGTGAATGACAAAGTACAGTGCAAATCATGGCACATATATGGTGGAGGACATGGTCATAAAGACAAATTCATCCTCCCCTCCTTCAAATGATTTCCTAAAACTTCATGATAAGCGTAATGTGTTCACTAGTGAATAGCAAGGGATTACTACATTGATTTTTTATATATTTAATTAAGTTTATCGAGTACAAATATCCTTGACTGAACAGCAGGCTCTTGCCTGTTTGACCACAGAGAAATGACAGCAGCCACTAAGTAGCAAAGTCACTGAAACAATTACCATTTGTTCTTCTTCCAAGAGAAGACTCTCAGCTATCCCATCAGATAAGCTTCCCAGGCCTCTTTCTCTTTCTTTCTCTCCAGCAAAGCACAAAAGCGTTTTGAAGAAACACCGGACAACTGTCCAAAAAATTATGTTTTGTTTTTTTGCAAATCTGTAGGCTCCTGTGAGACACAAAGCAACAAGCTCTAGTCCATTAGTATGACAGGTAGCGCTCTTACTAACAACTGCTTTTTATTCCCTCTGACAAATGTGCTCGGTGCCATGGCTGACGTTTGTGTGGTAATCAGCAGTGATGGAGAGGGGACGTCGGCGCTGCCGAAAGTGCCCCCCGATTTAATGTGAACGATTTGTCAAACGTGCTGTGATAGCAATGCTGTCAGACCCGGGCAGAGAAGCACTCTGTCATCTTTACGCCATCCAAGGTCACTTTGGCAAGGAGAGGAGGGCTCTTGCCAATGAAATTTTCATGTTTATTGGTGATGCACATGGCCTACTTTCACAACTTGCTTTTTCTCCTTTTAACAGATAACTATCTCAGGGGTGGAGACACTGCCCTGGAGAGGAGCCTGCTGTGAGGGTCAGTCCCTTGGGTGAGCCGCTTGGCATCACTAAGAGCTGAAAACCAGGATGGGAAACGTAAAATCCAAGACTTGGTGCAGAGCAAACACACCACGTGGCCTTGTGTCTGGCTGGTACAGCTATCCCATAGTACCCATTTCAAATAAATTATTGACACTATTAAATAAAAAGGACTGTAGCCTGGGATATGGATTTTAGTTTTATTCTATGACCTTCTGAGCATTAAATTCTATGAACCACCCAAAGAACCAGAGGTTACAGATTATCATCATACGAAGGTCTCAATTGGTTGGTTAAATGGTTTTTTAAAGAAAAAAGGTAGGTAAAAGGAAAAGGAGAGATTATTTTATTATTAGTAAAATGAACCTCATATCCACACGAGGTTGAATTAGATATCTTTTTTTTTTGTGTGTGTCTTTTTCTTTTCTTATCGGTACCGGGGATCAAACTCACGACTGCCTGCTTGCAAAGCAGGCGCTTATGCCACTGAGCTAAATCCCCAGCCCCAACTTGGATATCTTTATTGTGTGTTCTCATCAAATTCTTTCAGTTTTTTCTCATTACAATGGGCATATATCTGACAATGAACTGGATGCAAAACAGAGCAGGGACTAGTGGATGGAATTTTGTGTCCTTACCATCTCCTACAGCATCTGCTCAGTAAATATTTATAGCAAAACACGGATATAATTCACAGAAATATGCAAGAAAATTTGGTGAAAGGAAATAAAGGCCCACGCCAGAGATGAACAACTGAATATGGGTTCAACAGTGCATGTTTCTTTTATAAATAACATTTCAGAGGATGAAAGGAACAGAGTATGGGTTCAAAGGAAGGAAAAGAATGATTATAGACTAATAGTATGGAGGCCAGATTGAATACACAGGCTAAATCTTGACCAAAAATAGGATTTCTTTGTACCAATCAATATTAGTCTATGAAATCATGACTGTTTTATTTCAGTTTTTCTTTTTAATTGTTTACTAAAATTTCAATGTCAGGAGCTTTGACAGAAAACCCTCGATTTTAGATTCTCTTGATGAAATGGGATAATCTGCAGTGCTGAGCCGCCATTCACGGCTGTCCTCTCAGTGGGTGATCTGTCTCCTGTTTTCTCCAGTCCTAAAAATCTCATGCCAGCTACCATTTGTTACCGTTTGCACAATTATTTTTCTAATAGTAGCGAAGCACTTCCCTTCACCAATCAAAAGTGGCTCAGAGAAAAGAATGAAGGACAGATAGTTATTTATTTTTTTTCACAGAAGTGGCTACTTCTTCCCTAATCTGTAGGAACTGCCTGGATTCTATGGGTACTGGAATTCATGATACTTTATCTAGGACCTACTTTAGTCTGCTTTCCTGATATTTTCAAGATAGCAGATGCTCCCATTCTGGGCTTCCAATGTGCCAACCTCGGAAAGCTTTAATACATAAAACTTAAACTGCTGATTTCATTTGAAGTTGTTCTTCAAGTGCAGAAAGTGGGTTAACTAAAATGAAGACAATTTGTTTCGGTGATGCGTTAAGGATGACTGATTTTTCTGATGGATGTAACTTAGGTAACCTTTGGTACAGCTAATAACACTGCCCCCATGACAGTGAGATACAGGTGAGAAAACTGAGGCTTACAGAAAATAACATTACTAGCAGGATGAAGAGTTAGGCCCAGTGAACATGATAAATCCGAATCTTGTAAGATAGGCCCAGAACACTCATATTGAATCAAAGGTCCCCCAGTGACACTAATGCACAACCAGGGCTGAGAACTATTCTCTTAGTGCTATAGGATGAATGTCTGTGTCCTCTCAGTGTCAAACCCTGAAGTCTTAAATCCCACTGTAATGGCATTAGGCAGTCTTATTTCTCTTCCTTGCCCTAAGAGAGTAAAAAAGGCAGTGCTCTATAAGCCATAGAGTGCCTTCATCAAGAACCAATCTTACTGGCATCCTGGTCTTGGATTTTAGGCTCCAGAACTACAGAAAATAAATGTCTGTTGTTCAAAGCATCCAGCCTCTAGCATTTTGTTACAGCAGGCTGAGCTGACTACCACACTTGAAGTTTGACTTCCTTCCTTCAAAAGATAGATGGTGTGAAGTCAAGGACAGGCTGGCAAGACACAAGGAGAGGTGACAAATTGGGACTTGTTCCAACTGGGCTTTGGGGGCTGGATTTCTAGCATGGACTCCAATGAACTATGCCTTGATTATGTTGTAAAAAATATATATGTAGAATTAGCACTTTGTAAGTATGGGAATAAATGAGAATACCATGGAAGAGCTTTGAACACTTCCCTGGACACTTTCCCTAACCTTTTGGGTTAGGGAATCAGAATATTTTGGGTGACAGCCAGATATAGATATTTTAATAAAAGTTTTCTTGATTCTGATGTGGTTTCCCAGGAAAGAACTGCTTTAATAGATGATAAAGACCCAGGTAGGGGTCATAATCTATGAAAACTTGTAAGGATAAAGTCGCTCATAAGTATACCTTGTACCCAACTGCATGCAATTACAGAAAGAAACTGTCAACATATCAAAAATTTATATGGACATGCAAAACTGAGCTCCCATTAGACAGCTTCACTGGATCTAATGCAGAAATTGACTTCCCAAGTGAATCTACTCTATCCAACGAAGAGAAGGACTTGTTCAACTTACATTCCTCAAATTCACATGCAACTGGTCTAATTTTATTCAGAGACAGTAACTCTAGGGGAACATAGCCCAGCAGAGATATAGGCTGTGTTTATACAGAGCATTGGGTATGAAAAATTTTTCACTGACCCTTTTATGATAACAGGGTTTAGTTTATCCAATACCATGGAGAGACACAATGATCTCAATGCTAAATGCTGATTCTTTCACATCCCTCTATTGAGTGGACAGACAAAAGCTGATTCATAGTAGGTTCATAACAATCCATGAAGAAAGTAAAAAAGAATTTAAAAAATTGACCATTGTCTTTTCCTTGCCCTTGTTTATAAAAACTGGAGTCTTCGGAATAATCAAAATGAACACAGAACATGATGTTCTCCCATTTATAGTTCTCTAATGACTGCCTATGACCTGTGGCAGAAAGTTGAAAGTGCTCCATATTCTTTAAAGCATATGCATGATCTGTCCTGGACATCTTAGATTTCATCTCTCATTGCACTGACAAGGGATGACCTTGTCATTAATTACAGTTCAAGGCACACACTTGTCTCACACTTCTAAGTCCTTTATCAAGCTGTGTTGCACTGCCTGGAATACATCTTCCCATTTGCTTCCATCATATCCTTCAAATTTCAGCTCCATGAAATCTTTCTTAATCTGTCCAGGTAGAATTGATCATTCTGTCTCCCTTTGCATTGTTGACAGACTTCATCCATGGTGCTTTCATCATTTTATATCACTTAATAGCTGTGTATCTTTCCTCCCTAATAGTGCACAAATCACATTAAGCTTGGTTCTTGGTTTACTGGTAGCCCTGGCATCTGCCACAAGACCTGGGTCACTGCACATGCCCACCAGTGACACTGATGTGTCATTCCCATCCCGATGCCCCGGTATCAGAGATGCACTTCAGATGACTCCCTCCATCTCACACAGGGAACAGGATTTTAAAACAAGAAGCCTTCAGTCTTAATCCTAGACACAGAGAACTACTAGGTACTGGTTCGAAAGAAAGTTGCCCTAAAAGACAATCAGTGACTAAACTGCTTACAGCAAAGCCTCATGATGATGATTCAAACCAATGATGATCTTTAGTATTGATTTATTATACAAAAGAGAAGACTGAAAAATTTTTCTGCTATCTCATTTTGTTGGGCAAGTGGCAGTTCATTAATTATTCACTAATAATTGAATTTAAATTTTCAGGCTAAAAAAGAAGACACAAGCTATTTTACCTGCTGTAGTTTTAACTGAGGAGTAAGAATTCATTTTGTACCTCTCTGCCTTCTGATAAACATTCCTTGAACACCTACTATGTGCCAGATACTATTTTAGTTAAAAAACAGGATTGAAATATCTTGCTCTGTTTCATATTTTTCCTTTTCTCTTTAAAAATGCCTCGAGATAAATATTATAAGAAAATCACAAAAAGATAGTACTACTTTATTTTGCTCTAATTAGAAGTCTCAGTTATGCGCATCCTGCCCTGACATGTAGCTGTTCATCAGATGTGGGACTTAGATCTCATCCCGAAGGAGTTCAATACAAGGAGATTTGTGTTAGATGATGCCCCAGATCAGTTCAGTGAAGTATGCAGTAAACAATGAGGCCCTCCTGTAATATTTCTTTTTGATTTTCACACCGTGATTTTCTCATCCTTCTGCTTTCTCACTGGCAAGTGTCCTGCCCTCAGCAAGCGTTGAGGAGAGAGGTGCTTCCTGTGCCCCACATCTCCACTGATGAGGAAGAGACGAGACTACAAATTCATCCTCCTTGTTCCTGTTCATCACACTGGCTCCCTAGGTCCTAAAGAACACTCTCAAGAATTGCATAAGGACCTCTTCACCTAGGCATTAGTTTTCTTCCCAGAAATGGTCTAGGACATCTGGAAACTAACACTGGCACACTTTCAAAATAAATGACATTAAACAATTTAAAGAAGCACTTCAGGCCTGAGATTCCCAGATAAAACCAGCAATGATGCTATCCTCTCCCTGCATGTAAGGGCAGTTGAGAAATCCTATAGCCTGTAACTTACCCACAGAAAGGGAAAATGGCATTTCAAGGTGCTCAACATCTAGTGACACATGAGTTTCCACAACCACCTCTCCCATCATTTTTCTTGGTTCCTTAGTCAATGGATTCTCTTTGTGTACTTCTGAAGGATACTTGAAAATCTAACATGTTAGCATCACAGCCGTCTCACATCCCTTGTCTCAATAGCTCTTGCAAAGTTCTACTATAGCTCTCCCTAAGCAGGATCCTTCTATCACCCAAGTATCAGGTTTTTTTTCTTTTTTATTAAATTTTATTTAAAAGGAAAAAAAGAAAAGAAAAAACAAAACAAGACAAAACAGTGTAATCAGTTTTATGTCCCTAATTTTAGGATAACTTCTGTCACCTCCCCTTCAAGGGAGACTGGTTCGTGACAGTTACCATGACTCTGAATTTATTTATTTCCTATCCTTTGTCTCTATGAAGTTTCTTTGTCTCTTGTGTTTGTATTTATTTTGCCTCCTTCCTTGTCTGACAAATTGTGAAGTTTATTTATCCCTGTTTATCTGTCTCTGTCTGTCTCTCTCTTATTCTCTGTATCATCACAAACTAGAAAGACCAGTGTCTCCCATGCCTTTAGTTCATATTAGTAGAAAAACATATGAATTTACATGGGTGTAAATGCATTCACAAAGAGATATTTTACTCTGCAACATACTTGAACGAGTCATCTTAGGCTCAGCAACACAGACACTTCCTCAGCCTCTGGCCCAAAGCTTACCTGACCTAAACCATGACCCAGAACACTCAATCTTCAGCAGAAATTGATAGAGAAATATTTTTTCTTCACTTGGCCCTCATCAATAAAAAAATACAGATGGTGAGACAATATGGAGGCGTGAACCCCTGGTGGGGAGGTGACGCACAGTCCTCATCATCCTGTCTTACAGATGGCCGGCAGTGGGTTTCAGAGAGGCCCCGAGTTAAAGGTCCTACATAGCAATTGGAAAGAAGAAGGAGCAGAAAATTGTTTGGCTTGTATTTTCTTTCTTGGTGAGAAACAGAATGAGAAGCAAACAAGAAGCAGCGGAGGAATGCAGGGGCTCCAAACACTCATTTTCAATACTCCAAAACTGCAGGGTAGAGGCGTGGAGAGATTAAAGTGCTAGAGGAAAAGAAATCTGACAGCAACTCTAATGATCGCGGGAATACTTGTGGCCAGGGATTGCTATGCTTCTCAGCAGTGAAGGCTTCCTTCCCCCTGTGGTTTTAATTGCACAGCGCTCCTTTCTTCCCGTCCTATAAGCTCACTTCTCTTCCTTATTCTTCCCTTCCCCTCTTCCTTTCATTCTTCTGTAATGCCAGTTTCCTGGGTCTCTGTCTCTCCTTTCTCTCTCTCTCTCCTTCTCTCCCTCCCTCCCTCTCAATTCCTATCATCAAGCAATACGTGTACACTTAGAAATAAGAAATTGGCTGTTTTGGAATGATACTGAATACAACTCTGGGGAGAAAATGTGCTTGCAATTTTTACTAAGCAGCAACATCAGCTAAAGGAGATTTATGGTAATGAATCATATTAATCAACTAAATTAATATATCATTTCAGTGATTCATAGGGTAACAATAACAAATAAGAAATTGGACTTAAAAAGTATCCTAACCAGGTACAGAAATCCAGACATAAATTAAAGATTCATTTGTAATCTACTCACACACAAAAATCAAGGACATTATTTCATCATTTCTTATCAAATATGCAAAAGCACAGTCAGTCCCATAAGGGTTTTCTTGATTTTAAAAAGTGATCCTAGTAGCTCATGGAGTAAGTAAAATAAACTTGCACTTACCTGGCCCTGCTTTTATACTGCAGTGTAGCTGTCTATGTTTTCCAGCTTAAAGTATATGTAAGTAGCCAGGTGCGGAGATGGATGTGTACTGGAGGACTGCTAAGAATCTGGGACAAGATAAGTATGTAATAAGTTCAAGATTAGCCTGAATTGGGGCTGGGGATTTAGCTCAGCGGCATAAGCGCCTGCCTTGCATGCAGGCGGTCGTGAGTTCGATCCCAGGTACCGATAAAAAATGAAAAAGACAAAAAAAAAAAAAAAAAAAGATTAGCCTGAATCACACAGTGAGACCTTGTCTCAAAATAAAAAAAGTGGATACAAGTAACAATATATTTCAGACCAGTCCTGTCCAATACAGGAGGTGCTAACTCATGTGGCTGTTCCAATTTAACTATAAACAGATTAAAATATGGAAAATTAAAAATTCAATCTCTCAGCCACACTGACTACATTGTAGGTTTGCAAAAGCTACATGAGGGTAGTGTGTACTATCTTGGAAAATCTAGATTTGGAACATTTCCATCATTGTGCAAAATTCTACCAAACACACCTCAAAGGCAAATATCTATTATACACCAGATAAAGATGAGTTACCAGTCAGTCATCCGGCTGTTGCTTCACATTCTTCTGTGAATTAACTCTACTGGTAAAATTATATAGTAATGTTCTTCTCCCAAGATGGAATGAATACCTCACAAAGGCAAGAATTTTCTGCTTTGCTCCTAAGGTAGACTCAGAGCCTGGCAAATATTGCACAAAGCTGACACTTAAAAAATATATGTTGAGCGACTTGATGATGGCACTAATGTCAAATGGAAATATCAGATAGTCAAAATAAAGGTATATCGAAGATAAAAATTACACAAAGAGAAAATGTCATTGTACTACCGACAAAGATACATGCCTGTTTTCCTCTGTTCTGTCTACACAGAAAAAATTTCATCTGCCCAGAAATCAATTCCATCCTTAACATATGTGGATCTTTTTGCCTACATGAGCAAATTAACCCTAACTGTATCAGTTGAGGAAACTGTGAAATTAATTGTGTTGACATCTACTTGGGCAGAAAACAGTTAACCCAGTGTGACAGGGTGATGATAGTGACTGAAAACTCCGAAGCCCTCGAGAAAGAGTTGTTTTCATCTCATTATGTCTGCTTGATAATTACAACCAACTCATCAGCCCTCGGTTGAACACCACATATAATCACTTTCCTGCATATTTTTTGAAAGAGGAAGCATAATAAGGTAAAATCTGTGGACTAATTTATGACATTTGTGAATCTATTTTCAGGAAAAAGAAACACTACAACACAGTAGGGGGATGCTAAAATTCTCTTTTAAGTAGTCGAGTTATATTTGGGAATGCTGCTTAAAATTAAGGGAAAACATTTCCCTTCTGCACAAAAGAGCAAAAACTTAATACTTGTTCTATTAACAAAAACTTTCTAATTTGCTGCTAATCCATCTCCTTTAATTTCAAGGATATATTAATAAAAAAAATGCAAAAATCCTATAACTGGGTAAACGCATAGTTAAAACACTAAGTACAGGAACACAATTCCAGAGAACGTATAAAGAAGAAGTTTTCAACCACATCTGAATATTAACAGGTTTGTGGAACAAAATAGCCACGGGGGAACATTTTTCTCTATGTTACATATATATTGCAAATGTAAAGGCAATAATACAGGGTTAGTGCGGTTATCAGTCAGCTCGCTGAGCCTTTAATAATCTCAGCAATTAATATGTCAGAGATTACAAGGTTATTTCACTGATCTAAAAAAATACAATGAAAAACTGAAAAATAATACCAAATCTCTGAGCTAAACCCAAAAGCAATTCAATAAACAAATAAACTCCAACATAACCATCTGGCTGTATTCTATTTTGGGTCATAGTAGCTAAAAATGTCATTAAATAAGCTTATGAACAACATAGTAATTGCTCTCACCAAGAAGCACTTAAAACAATAAAGCAGGTTTTTAAGTTTTGCCATAAGGTCCACCAAACTGCTCCCACTGCCGGTGTTTTCATGATAGAATCAAACTGATCAACTGAAAATTCTTAACTTTCCTTTAGTGACAATGATCAGAACAATCATATTAGAATTACATGGAAACTCACACTTGACAGTTCTGGGGTTTATTTCTAGCTATGAATATTAATGTGTTGGGCGGGGACTGTAAAAAAATCAACCTGAAAACTGGGAATTTGTTTGTAAACTTCCTAATTATTCTTAAAACATTTTTCTGCTCTTCCTTTTCTGCCCTTATGTATTGATTGTTCTGATAAGGTGACACACAGAAAAATTTCTAAGCCCTTCCACGCTTTTAGTCATTTTTTACTAAAGATATCACATACGAGTAATACACAAAAATACAACTTGGCATTTTGGTGCCACTAAATCTGGTTTTCTTTGTATATATTTTTGCCCTTTTATGTTTACTGGTGCATTCATTATTCCAAGTATTTCTTCATTTTCTAGCTAAAAATGAAGTCCTAAAAATATCAATCATCTTCCCAAGTGAAAGCAAACCCTTTAATCTTTGAGGCTTTTCCTGGAGAGCACAATTACTCAAGTAAAGTTCAAACGAACTCTTAATGTAAGAACTTTTGTGACGGAGGAGGGCATGATTAACCAGCACATGAATTATGCTTGTCTGACTTAATTTCCAGTTTAAGAGAATCACCTTTTTCGCTTTACTTTGATAACTGCCAACATTTACATATATTATATACTGCCTTCAACATTAAAATACTCTGACAATCATACCTTCATCTCTAAGCTAAAAAGCTAGTGACTCCAGGAAAGAGAGTAGCTGTTTGTGGCAAGGTTATGATTAGACCTCATTTAAGATCCTCAGTAGGGCTCCAAAATGCCATAAATACCCCACACACAACTTTCAGGAAGCTTTCCAACCTCCAGTGTGGTGGTACCCACCTAATCAAGTGTGAGTCTCATCCCTCCCCTCCAGACATGGTGCGGTATCCATATTTACCCATGCTGGCAAAATGCAGAAAGAGTATTTTTTCCAGCCTTTTTAATTACCAAAATTCAAGTTGCTTTTAAAATACCATCGCCCCCTTTGAGATTTCAGGAGAGCCGGAGATCACCATGGCAATAAGAAAATCGAGCCAACATCATCTTGGCACCGACGTGCTACACATCTCAGGAGACTTTCTCACGGGAGAGAATCGAACTTGTGTAAAAAGCAGGCACTCTCCCTTCAATCTTTTATTTTGGGAAGAAAATGACAAATTTCATGTTACAGAAGGTAAATAAGAAAGTGTTGTAACCATATGCCTTCCTCTAATATACACAATTAAAATGCAATATCAATCTGCTTTCCCGGTATGCAAAGTAAAAATGGAAAGTTAACAGACAGTGGCCCACATATGATGTCCACGTGCCAGTTTTCCTCCCCTCTCTCATGCTTCACTCATCGCTGTGAACCATCTGACTTCAAGGAGGCGGATGCACACAAACTCACCCAATATGGGTATAATCTTGTTATATCCTGCTATTCATGAGCGTGTTCATTGATCCTCTGAGTCAACATCTCTTGTCTACTCCGAGTATGCCAGGCAGGAGAGATCCACATGTGATAACACAGGGTGGCATGTGTACAGTAGAATAGGAGCACTATGCACGCATTTGTACATGTGTGCATACGTGTGTGTGCATATGTGTGTAAACGTGAAAACGTTGTAAGAATACTAAAGGAAATTTGTATAGAATGCCGATTAACCATCATGGATTCAAAAATCAGAAATGTGAAATGCTCCAGAATGTGAAACCTTGTGAATGCCAACATGATACCACAGGTGACTCATCTGTCCTGGTCCTTGATTTAAAAGCGGTGCATAAAATCATCTCCAAACTATGTGTACAAGGTGAAGATGAAATGTAAATGAGTTTTGCTTTTAGAATTGGGTGCCATTCCCAAGATTTCTCCTGAAATATATGAAAATATACCCAAATCCAAGAAAGATTGAAATACAATTTTTTTCTAATTTTAAGCATTTCAGATAAGGGAATTTTAACATGCATTACAGCTATAGGAAAATACATTATTTATTTATAACCTTAAATGTAATACTATAGCAATAGGTTATTAAAGTAAAATATAATGAAACAAGCATTAATTATAATGTAATAATATATTGTTTTATATATGTGTGTATATATTACTAGTACTGTAATATTATTATTTCTAATTCTCCACTAACACCTGATTCCCCTCTATAGTGTAAAATCTGTATTTTATGTTTTCAATTTTATGTGAGCCATTCCAAGGACTCTAGGGATATTTTCAATGTGTATTTCCTGTCTCAGATCAGTTGTCCCAGGCCCAATACTGTTCATCAACCAATAGGAATGCTTCTACCTTCAATTTGGTTGGACCTGAAAAATCATGGGACACGTTCAGATTTCCCTTAAAACTTACATTTAGAAAAAAGCAAGGCTCTGCAAGGCCTGGCCATCTATTCTCGAGACCTTTAGTTCCAAAACCAATAGCTGAAAAAAATCTTGGCCCCATTCCTCCAGATCAAACCCAAGTCCTGAGAAGGCGAAGGATGTGTTTATGCTCTGAATATGAATACATATGGAATCAATAGAAATGGGTGGGAGAAATTTCTGGAACAGAGGTCCTAGAGGGGAGTCCTCTGAGGTACAGCCCCGTAGATCAAAAAGAGGCATCATTGACATTGGAAACGAACTTTGCTTCCTCAGGCTTTGGAGGCACCAAAATATCTGCTTAAGCTTTTATGATCTATGCTTTCTAATCTGGAAAACAGGGATAATATTAGTTTCCTGAGTTGTTAAGATTCATGTAAGATGATGTCCACAACAATCTACTCTCTGACATATAGCACTCAGAGTCACTATTCCCATGCCATCAACGGGAGTAGGTCAAGGTAGCAAGGAGAGAAAATACTTCAGATCAAAGGAGAAAATTAAATCAGAGTGCAGAGATTTTTGCTCTAAGACTGTGGCAAGAAAGGGCATGTCACTGGCAAGATTGTAAACTAGTACAACCATCACAAAAATCAACATGGACATTCCTTAAAAAACCTATGCTAAAAATCTCAGTTGACCCAATTATTCCCATTCTAGGTATCTTCCTAAAAGGTATCATGTTGCAGTGATACATGCACACACATGTTTCTAGAAGCACAATTAATAATTGCTACAATGTGGAAGCAGCCTATATGTCCATCATCAGATGAAGAGCATGTAGTATTGATGCTCAGTGGAGTACTACTCTGCCATAAAGATCAACTTTAGTCATTTATAGGAAAGTCAGACAATAATATTGAGTAAAGTAAATCAGATACACAAACTTAAATAACACACGGTTTCTCCTTTGTGAAAAACTCAGATTATAAATAAAGAGCAAGATAAAAGATAGATGAATAGATGATAGGGAGTAGGGAGATGGATCTTTCTCAAATGGGAAGAGGGTCAAGAGAAAGAAGAAAGGGACAAAGAGAGGTAGAGGATGATATAGGATTAAGATGTGCTATGAACATGCCCCAACTCCACACAAGGAATGTAAGCACCATGTATTACAAACATTTACTAATAAAAATATACCCAAAACATTCTTAGGTAGACGTGAACATTTACACACTGAAAGTACACTTAATCCAGTCATCCTGACTTGGCGGAAGCCCCCTTTGTACAGTGATTATGGGAGAGTTTTCCTTCCTTTATTTTATGGAGGAGGGAAGTGAAGGGAGGCATGGGTAAAGCTTTACTCAAGGCTCTTCTTGCTGAGGATTTAAAGAAGGATCTATTTGTACATCACAAACATTAAGTGCAAACACTTCCCAACTCCAGATCTGAAGTTCAATGTCCAAACCAGCCTTGAGCTTATATGTCATGTTTATATTTAAGAAGCTTCCTTGTTCAGATACAAGTAAGTCTGAGACTGCTTATAGAATACTAAGTGACTAAAGAAATCCAAATGGTTCTCTGTTTAGTCTTTTTTTTTTCGTTTTTATCGGTACCAGGGATCGAACTCACGACTGCCTGCTTGCAAGGCAGGCGCTTATGCCGCTGAGCTAAACCCCCAGCCCTTGGTTCTCTGTTTATTCTCCTTAATGGGAACAGCATTATAACAAATTTTTGTGAATGCTTGAGGGCTGTAGCTTTTTGAGAAAGTAATTTGTTTAATCTTTTGTTTTAGACTGGGTCTATTTGTTGTGCGTGTTGGTGATTCTAGATTTCATGTTAAAAATCTTAACCATGAGACAAAACTCAGTAAGTATTTTTCTCCATAGCCTCACTTTTCTGAAAAAACAATATTCTTTGGACTTTGGGTTCCCTATATTAAAAAAGTCAGCTTTCTGTGAAATATTTCTTGGCCCCTTAGAATTTCTACAATTCTAAATGACTAACAAAGATAAAATGTAATTTTTTTCCTTGCAGAATTTCCATTTTAAACTAATTTCTCTTTTGATTACTTTTTAAGTAAATGAAAGCATGTCTTGAAGATAGTAACTGCCATGTAAAAGAAGACTGATTTGATAATACATGAAATTATTATTTTAAACCTTTAAAACTGATGTTGGTCAAAAGAGGGACTCAGAAATGCTCCTCAGGTTTACACTGGTCAATCCTGGTAGCCCCTAATGAGCGATTTTAGTTTCAAGGTTTGGAACCATTCTATTTTCATTTGAGATAGGGTCAGAACAAACATAATATATTTCAACCTGCAGACACAATCATACTTTCACTTACTAATTTGTATTTGTAAGTGAAATTTCAAGGGCTTTGTTGATCAAAAATAGTGATATAGGGGAACAAGTCTAATTCTCTTTTCAGTCTTCTGGGATAACATGTGATCAAAGACAATCACTGCTTCTGGTTAGTTTCTTTCTATATGAAAAAACACTGACGAGCACAATGCTTTCTCTCTACACTCTGAATTATTGACCCTATCAAAATAAACACTAAAGCATGCCACAAAATTGAAATTACCTCAAAAGCATTCAATTGATTCAGAAAAAGCTATTGTAATGAAAAAATTATAATTCAGATAAAACAAAGACAGAAGTTACATGTGTGTATAAAAGGCTAGTGGGTTGCAAACATAGTTTCTGAAGTGACTATCTTGAAAGTATCTGCAAGAGAGAATTTTTCATGGCATGCCAGGTTTCTAGTGCTGTGGTCACTTTCTAAAATTTCATGTGGTTAGATTAAGCATCATATTACTATATGTTATATACATTAATGGTTAAAATAGTATGTACTTTTCCAAGTTTGTGTCTCATACATAGTAGCTACATTCAAAGTCTGAGATTGTCAGTGGAAAATGTAGCTTCTACATAGGTTGCCTATTCTGGGCTGCTTGATATTGCCTGTGATGATATGAACAGCTATTCTGAAGAAAACAAGAGACCATAATAGCTAGTGCTGATTTAATATCATCTTGTTTTGAAGTTCCACAAAACTGTTGTTTTTATGTCTTCATTGGTTTTATCATGTTGTATCTTACTGAATTTTATTATATGTGATAGTATAAACAAAATTTTTTATAGGCAAAGAGATAATATAGAAACCATTGTTCATTTTCCGTTAGCTGGTTCTAAATACCCTGTAATACTTTTATCATCTTTAATGGTTTCACATTGTCTTAATATGTTTGATGCCATAGTATATGAAGTTTTACTAAAATATTTCAAGGAAAGAGACACTATAGTAACTACTATTAAGTCGGGTTATCTTGTGGTGAAGCACTAGGTTGCTGAAATTGTTATGCTTTGACCTGTATTATTATGTTGCTATGTCCTCTTTTATCTCAATCTCCCCCCTTTTTAAAAAAATATTTATTTATGTTATTGTAAGAAAGAGGGGAAAAAAGTGCTCTAAAGGACACAACTGAAAGTGTGTTTAAGTGTGTCAAGATAGATAACCATATTACTAAGTTTTTATTGGATCATTGAATACAACTGTTTGTAGTCTCACTGTTTGAATGTCCACTTTGTATGCTTTAATCCTGTAACTTAAACAACTATTTCTAAGATGACAATATGTAATCTATTAACTAATGATTTCTTACCCTTATACTGTTTTGTTTTCTTTCTCCTTTAAATAAAATTTTAAAAAATATGGAAGGAAATAGATAGTTGGCACCTGGTGGTATATAAAGTGATCTTAAAACACTTTAATTTTAGCTGTGGATGTATCAAACCAAATTTGTTATCCACAAGCAGCATTACAGAATTTAATTTCTTTTAAAATGCTGCATGTTTTACAATTATTTCACTTTAATACAGTGTTTTCTTCTATCCCACAGGAAATGTATAACTGAAATGATGTGCATGCAAGCCAAGGTATGAATGAGAAAAGTCACATTTCAGTAAAGAGAGATATCCTGCTTATCTTTAAATGTATATGTGGTTGTCATCAAATGACATCTGTAAGATATTCCTCACACAGTGTGCCAATAACATGGGTATTTCACTTAGGTGAGAGAAAAGATAGTAGCAAGTATTTTTGCTGTTCAAAGACTTATGGCAGGAATCCTTGTGAAAAGAAATGCAAAGATCTACAGTCATAGTTTATCCCAAAATCTACTAGAGATGGCTGCAGCCAGGGGCACGTTTTCAATTTCCAGAGTATTTCTATTAATACAGTGGACAGATCTCCAAAAAATGTGGGCATTGGCATCTAAACGCAAATCCAGACCACAAAGTGAAGATAGGGATCAATACGTACAGCATTAATTTAATCTCAATTCCCAACTTCTTTTCCCAGGATAAGTAGAACCCCACAGCAGGGAACACTGGCAAGGGTCTGATAGTGCTGGGGTAGCTCATGGTGGAACATAACTCGGCTAAAACCTCTAGTGCAATTCATGTAGTCTTACTTGACAGGACCTAGGAGAAGAAGTAGAATGTGTGTCCCTAAGAACCTGATCAACTTAAGATATGTCACAAAAGGAGAGAGAACACAGAAAACTTCTAGGGGGTGAACCTTTTGAAAAATAATGTTTGAATTCTTAGCACAAATGCACTGAGAGGATTGGATTATATAGTTTTGAATGGAGTCATTATAAAAAAGATGAATTTGTCTTCACTGAATTCCTCAAAAATATTTGGCATCTATCTTTATCTGTTTTTGTAGCTTCAGAAGCTATAGGAGCATCAGGTAAGAACTGAACATCTGACCGATGATTATTTAGGGAATAATTGCTAAAAGAATAAATAAATCACCTATTCACAAGAGAAATATGAAATTATTAAAGTTTTAAAAATCTAGAAAAAGATCATAATAAGAACAAACTAAAAACACTAAATACATATAATCTAATAGTTAATAATCATATAAATCTAATTGTAGGAAATATTTTCTGCTATGCACCTGGAAAAATATTTGAACTCATATTTCCCCCATAAGAGCGGATATAATATCACATAAAACATAAAAGTAAAATTTATATTTTCTAACATAACATATGTATAAATACCAAGGACACATATTTTGCCAAAGTAAAGAAGGATTTGTCTTTAAAAATATGATAAAAGTTAAAACTAGAAAGCTTAGCTTTGAATATACCCAGTTCAAGTTCACACATATCAAAAGTTTCCATATTTAAATCCGCAGTGATGACCAGGGTTTAGTAACAGACAAATCCAGGAGACAGGTGGAATGAAGCCACATCTCTGAGGCACCATTTGTGTGAGTAAAACAAGTTCGCAATCAATGTAAAATTTTATGGGTAACCGATACGAGGATTGAATTGATGGTTCTAAATATGCTGAGGTGACAACATGCCAGGAAGGACCTGGACTGCCTTACACTCTTAAGTTGCATCCTATAAATAACACTGTTTAGAAGACCCACAAATGGAGAATTACAGTAGTCTAGACTTAAAGTAATAAAGGGGTTTACCAACATTTCTACATTGCTTTTGCTGAGCTGGGATTTGGCTTCTAGGAGGATAAAAGGCTGCTGCAGTCACAATCTCAGGATGTTTCCTCATTGATGAATCAGATGTCAACATGACCTAAGGCACTTACAACTTTGGGATGCTTTTAAAATCACATTCCATAAAGGGGTAACTGGAGAAGCAGCAGCCTAACTCAGCAAGCACTTGGGGCGGGGAATTGAACTCTGATGCAGTTTTGATTTAGTTCCGTCAGCCTGTTGACAGCACTCGCTGCTCACCTAAACAAAGTCTCTTTTGCAGAAAAGATGAGAACTCCTTTTTTGCAGAAAGGATGAGCATATCCTGTAGCACTTAATCACCACCGCCCCACAGCCTGGGCATTACGTGATTTCAGCTCCTCCCTCTATTTTCCTGTTCTGATACTTTACTGATCTGTATCCTTACTTTCTCAATCTTATTCAGAAAATACATGTAAATTGCAAAGAATTATGAAATTGTTACTTCTTATTGCATCTCTCTTAAGATCCAATTTTTTCCTGTGAATAATTATTAAGGATAATTCCAACTTTAGTCTGTGAATGGCTATCCTATGTAGAAATAAGAATACGAGTTTTATATGCATAAATGTTGGATATTTACATTATTTTTTGAGATAGTCCCATTTTATAGGCAAAAACTGATCAGCAAAAGCTCAATTTATTGGTAAAATGTCATGAAGCTACTATCCATAATGACTGTATTATACTACCCTCTGTAACTGCGACCACTATTAATCATTAAGTAAATGGTCATGAGTGAATCACTTTGAAGGTGGTCTCTTAAGAGCTGGGTGCAATTCTCTCTCTACACCTAAAGGAAGTAAGACTTGCTGGCAATGGAAACTGATTGGAATAATGCCTGGCCAATTTGAATATTTCCTATAAGAAATGTGGTTGAGTAACTGCTCTTATATTTACTCTACAACAAAATATAAACCATGAAACAAATAAGCTTTCCCCTGTCTCTGAGAAATAGCAAATGTTTTATATTGTTGGTTAAACATGAATTCAAAAATGTCAAACAAGGTTTTATTTTGAAACTTGACAAAGCTTTAAATATGGTGTCATTTATTATGAAGTGCCAAGTAAAGGCCAGCTTATGAAATATTTCTCAAAGGCATTCATCAAGGAACCCTTTCCTTGCAGGGATTCATACTAGACTGGCTCCCCATGGGCTATATCTTCAAAAATTCCACCATGGGGAAGCCAGAGTGACTGAAGCCCTGCAGCCTGCTTAGCCCACTTACTGCTACGAGGAAAATGTCTGAAGACATCTGATGTCTATCTCATTCCATTATGCAACAAAAGAAATCACTGGGTTACTGATAAACTAACAGAAAAAGCACCTTTCCCCATTTTTAAAAACACATATACAGATACCACTGGGTAACCAAGATAAACATTTAAACAACTCTACAAGGAGAAATAAAGAGGAATGCTTCTTCCAATTGGACTGAATTCACTATAAACTTACTGTACCAAAACAGAGCAATCATAGTTCAAAAATATACAAGCAAATATATAGAGCAAAGCTCCTCAAAATGGACCCTACTGAACAAAGAATTTAACATGGAATGTAGTTTAGATCTACTGATAAATTAGCACCTTTAAGAAAACAGACTGTCACACACACATACACAGACACAAACACACACTGAAATGTATTTAAAAGGTTAATGCCATTATAGGATTATTTAAATTACCAGAAGAAAATATAGAACAAATTTATTGGAACTTTAAAGGATTTTTTTTTAACTCTTACAGCAAATTCCAGTCACCTAAAATATTAGACTAGTGTATGGAGATTTATAATACTTTTTTCATAAGTAAAAAAAAACCCAAGAAATTATTGGATATAATATTAGAAATGAATTTGACAGGTAGAAGTTTTTTAAATTCTAAAAATGTTGAGTACTTTTTAGTAAGAAATCTGACATTTTGTAGTAATATCATCAAACAGAAAATTCAACATAAATAGATCAAGAGACCAAGTGTCACTCTACAATAAAATTGCTAAGATTTAAAGTTTAAAAATGACTGTAAATCACTACTTATATTAGTAAAGATGACAAGAATGTCATAAATCCTAAAAGAATCTTTCCCCTGTTGTTGTTTTGGTGCTATTGGGGACTAAGCACAGAAATTTTGTACTAAGCATCACCCCAGATTGTTTTTTATACTTTATTTTGAGATCTTGCCAGGTCACTAAGCTGCTCAGGCTGGGCTCACACTTGTGACCCTTCTGTCCCACTGTACGAGGATTACAAGTGTGCGAGCTGCTGCCTGAGAACACTGTCTTCACGTGGTGGCAGTTGAAAATCATTCTAATTTTATTTGTGTATCATTTCCAGATGATTTTTAAATACATGTAATATTACAGTCTTATAAATGTAATGAATATTATTTTAGATATCATATTTTAAGGTCTACTTTTAAGGTACAATGTTAATACAGTAGTTTTGAGCATTACTTAATACAAGAGGAAATTCCCACAATGTAACAGTAAATGTGAGAAACAAAATCTCGATTTGTAAGATATTCATTTCAGCTGATAAGCAACAGAAAAGTAGAACTAGATATGAATGTAATGAACTTTTATTTTATTTAATTTTCTAAATTTTTCAAATTTCTTGCAAGGGCTATTCTACCCACGCACGCACGTGTGTGTGTGTGTGTGTGTGTGTGCTTTCAAAGAGTCTAGTAAATTCTGTTGTCATTTTACAATTCTAGAGAACAGCTTTCTGGAAAGGAAAAGCTACAAAATGTGTTATTCAGTATTCCTGCGTGCTCCACTCAAGTCACATTTATTTTTGAATTCTGATACTAGTTTAAAAATACCTAGTCTTATGAAGAGCCAAATTTCATCACTGGTTTGAAAGTGTTCAACAATTGGCAAATAATTTGTTTATTCTGCATTAGGAGAACACAGCACAAAGACAACAAATGACAGATCCGTGCCTTGGTGACAATGACAAAGGTAATACAATATTCTCTCATGGAGAGAAACATTAATGTCATTTTACTTTTGTGCTTTTTGGAGATATGAAAGAAAATTCTGAGAACAAAGGAGCAACAGGTAAATTAAGTGGGACCCCATCACAGCTGAAAAATAGAATCTAACACTGCACTCTTGACTTTCCGACTCCTTTCCATGTCCTTTAAAAAACAGGGAGTGACTCTCCACCAGCTTTGCAGGTCTATCCTAAGAGTTCAAAACCTTCATTAAGGGTCTTGTACATATGCTTAAGCAATGTAGAGGTATGTATATAGTTACCCTAGATTTTGCTTGTTTCTGTTCTTGTTTGTTGGAGCTTCCAAAGTAGATTAAAAAGATAGCCCATAAGTAAGGATCCAAGGAACATAAAATATTGCTTAACACTTTATATGAATAAAATCTAATTGTATCTGTAGCTACATCATTAACCTCTAGAATAAACTGAACCTAATACATCCAACTGATGGAAAAGGAAAATAATACAATAAGTGATATTTCAAATTAAGGAGAAACTTGATGCATGAATCTCAATGCAAATTCACAAACATTCTAAGAATCACCACTAGGCTTAGACTGCTAGCTGTAACCACATAGGCGGTTAAGCTATTGAGAACCTCCCCTTTCACTCTCACCAGTTTGTTTCCAACATCATCCAGTAGACATTTTAATATTGCAGTGATGCTGCATACTCATTCTACTTAGGATGAAACGCATGAAAACTTAATTCTCTGAGAAGGTGAACAATAAACCTGGGAATATCACTCACTTTGAACAGATTGAAACGGGCTGATCCCCTCCTGCCATCCCAGCCCTTTTCAGATAACAGTTGCCTCTTTGGATCTCAGCGTGTGATTCTCATTAATGGCAGCAGAGGGGGGTCCTGCAGCTCTAGGTCACCAGGCCTGGGCAGTAAACCAGAACTCTGGAAACCTCCAGGCTCCCAGGCTGGGTGAGAGGAGAGTGGGAATTTCCCAGGCCCAGTAATGCATCCTGACATATAAAAAGGGAAAATAGTTACACCTTTTCACTGCATCACTGTGGGAAACTAATTTGTTTTGACATACCGAGAAGTAATCTGATGTTCGTATTTATTTCAAAGAGGCTGTATTAGCTAAAAACAAATTTCATGAATAAAACCACAGATACAGAATCAGACATGTATATCTACTGAGCATTTCTGAGAGGCAGGGAATTAACTCATAAAGGTCTCTTTAAAAAGGACTTCAATTCCCGTTACTTTGAAATTCTTCCCATTTCTTCTCTCTGGCATAATTAGCATCCAGGACACAAACTCTTAGAGGAATAGGGAAATAATCTACCCAGAACACTGGTGCATGGTGACTTAACCCTCCAATCTCATGCTCCTCCATCCAAAAGGCTCATAAATGATCCTGATGGGAGAACTATTTCAATACTATCCTTGGCACAATGATGGTCACTTAAAAACCTATCTAAGCTAGAGTCTATTTCATAACAAGCTGAAGTGCTACCTTATTTATCTTTGGCTTATGAGAAAGGCTAGTTGCTAAAGTTTTCTGCAAACCTAAGAAGCACCAAACGACTTGCTCACTGTTTTCTGATTAGAAGACGCATAGAAAAGTACATTGGACCTCAAAAACAGAGGAAGAAAGACGGGAAAAAAAACCCTACTGAAACCACAGTGAGTGACTGGTGAGGGACGTGGAGTTACACGTATTAAAGGAGATAAATTGCATTAACCCCTGACCTTCCCCATTATATCCACTGCCCAGTGGAAACAACAACAGAATTACTAAAATCCCACACTCTCTAATGGAATGGTAATAGGATTCAGAGGCCATTAGGGTAAAGGCAATCCATATTTTACAGTGTAATAAGCTCAGACTGAAGCCACTGCACATGCCCCCCTCAACAGAGCTCAGCAATTACCAATTTAACAGTAACAAAGCTACAAGCACCTTCAAAACTGCAAAGTAAACCCAAGCTAAAAGCCAAAGGTCCATTTAAAAATGCATATTTTTGTGAAGTAAAATCATTTAGTTAGATTGAAGGATTTTTCTTTACTCTAACATTGATTATTACTCATTCAAAAATGCTTCGGTAATGAAGGATACTTTGATTTAGTATATTTATTACCATTCTACAAATGGTTCACATTCATCTGTGACAAGTATATTCTATTTTCTAAAGAATGTTTTCCTCACACGTTTTTGTATTGAACAATAAATATAATAAAGTACCCTTGGCACTAAGAATTTTCATACAAATAGGACATGGCACCAAATGCCTGTGATAGCAACATTCTGGTAGGCTGAGGCAGGAAGATCGTAAGTCTGTGCAACTTGGCAACTTAGAAAAACCTCATCTCAAAATGAAAAATAAAAAGAGAAAGGGCCGGGGATTTAGCTTAGTGGCACAAGTGCCTGATGTGAGGTCCTGAGTTCTATCCTGGGTACCAAAAAAAAGAAAAACAGCAAGAGAGAGAGAGAGAGAGAGAGAGAGAGAGAGAGAGAGAGAGAGAGAGAGAAACAAGAGAGAGGGAGAGGGAGAATTGGGGATAGAAATTGAATTGGAGGTAGAAATCATGGAAGAAGGCTCTGAGTTCAATCCCAACATGGAAAAGAAGTAAATAAATAAATTTTTAAAGAGACAAAAATATCAAATGAAGAGAAATAAACATTTGACCATACTTACCATGAACCAAAGTTTGAGGTAAGAACCATATATTAAAGATTAAAACAGAAATTATAGTGGTGAACTAAAACCATTTAACAGGCATCTCTCCAGTGTAACAATAAATTTGCCAGCTTTTTCTCTTTGTAAATATTACTTCTAATATTTTACTGTGTGGTTAACTTTAACACTGTATTATTATCTAAATAACTTTGTAGGATGGCTTCTGTATCATTGGCATAATACAGAAAGACAATGCAATTTTAGAAAACATTTTGATTCATGAGTTCTTAGGTTTTTACTAGAAATGAAGAGACTAATTTGGTTATTTTTAAGGTTTATATAGTTCTCTTTCTTATATTCCTTGATACAATATTTTAAAATAAAATCCCTAATGATAGTAAATATTCTAAATCAATAGAACAATAACCAGCACCCTAACCCACCTCACACTCTAACAAATATGATTCAGTTCTCACCAAGTAATAATGTCACTCTGATACTACTTTAATTAGTTCCCCATACTCCATGTAAAATACCGTCTCCTTAGACAGCAACAAGAAATAACAGAAAAACTGCTCAAGCTGATGTGTGCCTGTCATTCCAGCATTTTAGGAAACAAAGGCAGGAGATTTGCAAGTTTGAGCCTGGCCTGGGTGACTTAGTGGTTTAGGGACAGCGAACGCGACTCAAGATAAAGGCAAAAAGGGGTTGGGGACGTAGCTCAGTGTGCAGACCCTGGTTTAACTTCCAGTCTCCCAGAAAGAAAAAAAAATCAGGCAGGAAGGCAGGAAGGTTTCTAGTATCTTGTTTTGAAACCTTGTATCACTTCACTGTTGCATTTTGATGGGCTTTATTTTGTTTTATTTTGCTTGATTTTATCCTCTTTAAAATAAATTTTAAAAATCCCGAAATGAAGATATATCTGAATGTTTTTCTACCTCAGTTTCATGCCTCTCAACAAACTCACATACTTAAATTGTCCCAGGGCCTTATTTCTAAAGTCCATTCTTAACTATATTTCTGCATATTATGGGAATAGTTTTCTACTTTAGTAAAATGGATAATTTAAAAACAAAAACTGAGGTGGAGAGGCTGATTTGAAAACAGCAGCACAGACCAGGAAATGCTCAATTGCCTACATATACCCTTTAGCCCTGAGCGATAGTGAGGCCTCTGGAAAACCGGACAACCATGAGACATGAACACAAGCTCAAGCCAGTGGCAGGGAACCTGGTACATGTGCCAGTGGTGGGGTGGTGTGCGCATCACTGAAAATTCTAAAAGTTTCCCATTGCTGTACTAGAGTCTGTAAATTACAAACAAATAGGATCAGTTTGATTTTACCAAATACAGTGTAAGGAAAAACCCCGAAGAACTTAATGAAATTATCAGAGAAGAGTTGGAAAGGCAAGAACAGGAATATGATTGGAAACAGGACAAGATTCTCATATAGAGAGATCTGGTGCTCTAGCTCCAATTAAAAAGACATCCATGTGTACAGTATTTATTCTGCATCATCATTTCTGAGTCAATACTCACCATGCAGTGCCCACAGTCCATGATTTTTATAAGCAGTTCTGATACGCAGTGTTCAGTATCTTGGCACAAATCACTAGGGCGTACAGAAGCAGTTCTTACGTGTAGGTTCTCTTATCCCAACAAGTCTGTCTTCCATCAGAATTACATAGTCAGAGACTAAAGAGAATACAGCGTGTACAACCTCCCGCTACTGAGGAGGTAGCTGTGCTTCATTTATGTGAGACGGATATACGGGGGAGAGGAAGGGACCTCCTTGGGTCTGAACCTGCCCTAAAGTAGGCTTAAGAACAAATCTCCCCCGATTTCTTCCCCCTTCTCTTTTTCTCTCTTCTTCCCCTATCCCTTCCTTTGTTTTCTCTCTCTCTCCTTCTCTTTTATTCTGCAGTACTGGGAATTGGATCCAGGAACTTTACACAGAGCTACATATACTCAGCTTTATTTTTTTGACATAGAGTCTTGTTAAGTCACCAAATTGTCCAGTCTGACCTCAAATTTGAATCTGTCTGTCTCATCTTCCCCTAGTTTCTTGAAGATATGCTACTAACTTTTTGACTTATGATGCATTGTAATATTTGCATATTTTAATGTTTACTCAAGAATTACTGATGAAATAAATGTTTTACCATCAATATGCTAGGGAGGAGTGGCACAGCAGTGCACAAGGGGACACACGTGGTTCCTTAATAGGTCATGCGGATGATGTACAATTAAAACCAGAAGTTTTAGAATGCGAGGTCAGTTTGATAACAAGGAAAATGCACTCTTATAGGGTCAGAGTATGGTAACCCCTAATTTACACTTAGGAAGGGTCAGTCAAGGAAAATTTCCAGGAGGAAGTGATATTAAAGTAAGACTTAGAAAAAAAACAGGAGTAAGCCAGGCACAAAATGAAATGCTTAAGAGTGAGGAGCCCCCGCAATGGTCTGGCTCTGAAAGTTGGGAAGTTTGAAAGGGTTTTTGTAAGGGTTACAATGGAGAATGCAGAAGTTCTGGAGGACAGAGTTAAGGACCTACAGGTAAAGGAGGTGATATGTGGAAGGCATCTCGTTTCACTGCAAACTGGAGGACAGGAAATATATCGTATCTTTCTCATTTAACACCTGGCAGCAAATAAGTAGATTATAGACTGGAAGAACTCCATCAGTTTTATCAAACATCTGGGACTCTCTTGGTGATGACTGAAGCCATTCTAAGTTTGAAGTGCTTTTAAACATTTCACATGGTCATTCTCTAAAGTGCTTAATATGTATTGTTTAAGACCTGGTACACACATGTATGCATATATGTATATGCATATACACATTTGCATATGCACACAGTAGTTATACTGTGTCTGTTCTGTTCCAGAATTAATAAAATTATTAAAGAGAAAGGTTGGAAAAAAGTTAAGACCTGGTATCATTTTATCACTTGATAAAAGTTAAGGCACACAATTTCAATATAAAAGATAATCATTCATACTCACATTCAGAGAGAATCAGAGCCCTGTAATATGCTTTCTCGTGCCTGGGGTGCTACATGAGGGACATTGAAAACTCCACTGTCAAAGACTGGGTGGCTGCATGCGGTGCTCCTCTACATCTTTGTGAATGAAATTTCAAGAGAAAAGCTTGATAAACACGCTCTACAGCAGCAGAGGGTCAACACACTTAACTGTAGATATAAAATAAATGAGTTTCCTAGTGCATTTTCTAACATCAAGGGTGTTTAGTTCATAAGAACGAACATAATTGCAATGTATAAATCACCAAATCATTTCTAAAAGTTGGAGGGACTGAACTGGCAGCTAAAGTAGAAATAGTGTTTTGAGTATAATAGTCAACTGCTTAAAAGCAATTTACCTTTATGTTCTTGTAATATTAAAAAAAAAATCCTCAAAGATGGTTCTGGAGAATCATAGCCAGTTACAATAAAGCATAATAAAGTAATTACAGCTTGGGTTTCTATCAAGGCCCTTGCCAAGTAAATGTTCATTTATCTGAAATTTGCTTAAAACAAATAGATTCGATTCACTTCAGGAACAAGAACAACATGACTTTTTTGTTAACACTGATTAATGATTTCAGTTTCTATGTCATTAGTTGACTCATCATTTTATCGCTTGAAAAATGGTCTCTAGAATATGTGGGTTTCACCTCAATGTAAATGTCTGCCCATTTCTTATATTCTACTGACCTCTAGAGACTACATGTGTGTGTGAAAAATGACATACGATCTGTGACCATAAACATATCAAACATGCATCACAAATGCCACATGGATTGACAATAAAAGGAGCTCAAGTATGCAAGCCCATTTCGTTTTGGACAAATATGGATAATCACATGCTTTTCAAACTAAGCCCACGGACAGCACCTTCCTCACGTCCCTGACTCCAGTGAACGATGCTGAGAACGCACAGAACAGTGAACAGCAGAGGAACTGTCTTATTTTTGGTTTGTGATTTGCAGTTGCAGTGCACGGCAAGAGAGAATTCTGACTTTCTGGCCTGGCTTTCTCATAAAACCATGTTTATTTTCAGTTGGGAGCAAACCATTTTATCTGAGTATCTTCTCTCCCCAAACTATAAATGTCTGTATATTTTTTTCTGATTCCCTCCCTGACCAGGACAAGGACATAAAGGATAGAAATGCTGCAGGAGCCTCAGAGGGCTCTGCTGTTCTTGTTTGCTTGTTGATTCTGTCTGTCTGTCTCTTGTTTCTCTCTCTAATTATTAGTTATATTTACTCTTTCCAATTATTAATTATATTTTTGCCTGAAAATTCAACATTAGAATCATTTCTAAATTTGGACTAGATTGTAAACTTCTTGAGAATTATACCTTGGATACCAGTGAAAGATGACTTACAGGACCAAGCATAGTAGGCTGGATCCCCAGCCTCAGAGAAATAAATGAATAAAGCAAGCATTATGCTTTGTTCCTCTTGATATTTCTAGTACCTAGGCACATAGTGTGTCAGCTTATGGGAAATTAACAATGTCAATTCAAAGATCATATTTTATTGGCAATATACATTACACTGTACCTCACCAAGAATATAATATCCCCTGTGTATATTTACAGGTATATGCACAAATATACTCTCTATATGTGCATTTATATATGGATATATATCTGTATATAATAGTATGTACATAGATATAAAGGCTGAGGCATGTTCTATATATAGCACTTGTGACTACATTTGTTAATGACTTTTCTAACAATTTGTTTATAATTTGACAATTACATATTATATTAAAATTCTCATTTATAATATAGATTGGAAACTGTTGGCCATTATTCTACATCATTAGCTAAACCTATGCCACTAAAGATTTCAAATAAATTTCTAATAAGACTCATTTTTAATCTAGTGATAAAAGAATATATTTTTAGTAGCAAAGAGACAATACCACTTTGTGCCCTTTAGCCTATTATGTCAACTATATTATAGAGTGTATATTTTATCACTTACATCAAGTTACACATTTGGAAGTAGAAACATCTTGTGAATTTTTATTAGTACTTCAGAGTGCTACTAATTATTAATAGTCACATCTGTTTAATAGGGATAATGCAAGGGTAAAGGGCATTGTTTGATGGGAAGCTGCTACAAAGTGGTAGAGTTTACAGAGAGCTTGAAAATATCTATACCACAAGTATCAGAATAGGAGATGAAAACAAATTTTGATTTTTTTCTGAATCCAGGGATTGAACTCACAACCTCATGCTTGCCAGGCAGGCGCTTATGCCACTGAGCTAAATCCCCATCCAAATTTTGATTTTTTACTAATACCGAGTAATCAAATCTACTCCTGGCTCTGCATGTGTGGCAAGTGGCTGATGACATCCACTCCTGTCCTAAGATTACAGTCTTTCTGAAAACACTAGGCCTATTTCTTACTCTTTCACATTTTAGTGTAGTTCTGGTGTGCAAAAGCTTTAAAGTCTTCACAGCCCTGAAGGTCTCAAGCATTGTGAGACTTTCAGTGGATCATATCTCCAAAGTAAATAATTTATCAAGAGATGACTGGTATCCAGCCAGTAATGGACATGGGAACCCACTTTTGCATTTAACGTAAGAGGAGTGTGCTAACCAGCATCCTGACTTATATAAAAAGTCACCCTTGCTTGATCTGTGTGCCCTTTTAAAAGAGCTGTCTAACACAATTCTCAACTAGTCAATTAAAAATATTTGGCTTGGAGGGCAGAGAGGGGAATGACATGTCAGAAGAAGGAAGCCAGTGATTTGCTATTATTTGGACTTGTTGATTTAACTTTTTGCCTCACAAACAGGTTGGTAAGTTATTGTTATATAAACAGCTAACCAAAGCATCATTTGTCACTAGAAACACATCCACTTGCCCACAAATTGAAATTCAGCTGGTCAGTTTCAGTGAATAGCTTCAAAAAGCAGACTTTTTATATAATTAGAACTTCTGAGTGATAATTCACTGGTCTGGATTTTTGCTGCTCAAATATGCCCTTCTATATCATTAGTGGAGGTACCAACGATTAGAGGAATGATTCACATCAGGTAGTTAGAGAGAAGACAGGGGAGTCAGAAAAGAAATCTGAATAATCCCTATGCTGGAAATTCAAACTCTGAATAATCAGAACTGTACTATGGAGGCAATTAGGATTCTGTCCAGTTAAGAGAAATTTGTAATCCATTCTGTTTCAAGCCTATAAAGTCACATTTCTCAAAAACTTGTATCTCAGCCTCCAATGGCTTAAAAAGTTCTCTTTACTAGATTGTCTCCAATTACAGAAATCCTTCCAAAGTACAAGGCTACAGAAGTATATTAAACCTGCAGGATACCATGTAGCTGGCTGCTTTACAGAACGTTACAGCACAAAGATCTCAATGCAATGTAATACTACCTAAGCAGTTCCCCAAATCTGATAATGCTATCTGTTCAGGTCACAAGTGTTGTCTTCCTTGGGGTGGGAGGCCCAAAATGTCTTTAAACAGAGGTTCATAATTATAAGCAAGGGAGGTATAGATAAATTTAATCTAACTTTAAGAATACCCCACACACTCGTACCTGCCCCTGGTACACATAAAGAGTAGGGCTACTATGGATTTCAATAGCTCTCTGGGCTGCTTACCAACAACAGAAGAATTGCAAGGACCACAGATGTGTGAGCAGGACCGAGTTTGGCCACAATGGTAAAACTGAAGTCAACAGTAAAAAGTCAGGTCAGATGTAAAGCTCAGCTGTGCTACTATATCAAAACAGGATTGGTGCCTATTAAACAAGAGATAATAATCACACAGCTGTATTAAGATACACGCCTTCAGTGAAAATCAGGATTTGTATGTCATGGATTTGTGAATATCCTTCTTTCCAAGGCTTTTAGAACCCTCTGCAAATGCACAGAAACAAAACAGTCACAGAAGGCAGGCTGGAGGAAACAGAAAAAAAATCCACCTACATTCAAGGTATGAGACAATAATTTCTAAGCCGTTGGGATCTATTTTTTCCCTTGCATTGTAATGCAGTCAAGTGTACGAGTGATGCCTTTTGTGTTTGATAATGTCAAGTGTGAATGTCATGGCCAGCCCCCCATCTCTGATGGTATTAAAATGGTGGGAAGATGAAGAGCTTGGAAAACTAAATGGAACAAATTAAATTAAAGTGGCTGGAGGACAAGGAAAGTCGCTTGTCTGTAGTTAGGTTCTGAGAGGACACACCTCTGTCTGCCTAAACATGGTGACAAATCGTGGTTTCTGAGGAAAAGTGTGGTACTTTTCTTATTTAGTTGTGCTAATATTTATTGTTACTTCTGTCATCATGAGGTCTGCTAAATTCAAGAAAACATCTTATTTCTTTATATGTAAACTTGCCTTACACAGTCTGAGTAGTCTCCGGAAACAAGCTTGTCAGTCAAATATACTAGGTGTCAAGGAGTTCAAGGTGAGCTAGCCAAGGTTTATACAAAGTAACTGACAACACAGGCCATCCAGCAAGGCAATAACCTCCATAAGTAAAATATGTACATTTTCAGAGAGATGAAAACTCTTACATATCATATAAATCCATGTGGATCAATGTCAGGTAACAAGAGATAAACCTAACCTTCATTGATTATGCCCAAATAGCACAGATAGATTTCCCTTGCCTCCAAAAAGCTACAGATCTCATCTCTGACAAATGGTGAATATTTTCTAATAAAATCATGAAAATGTTGTGCATACACAAGATCCCACCCTAATGAGGCCATGACATCTACAGTACAGACAAGAAATTGCAATAACTATAATAGGAAGGTGTTTCTTTCAGCAATTTTTTCTCCTCTCAACATTATTTCCTGAACTTCACTACCTGTGTCTAAACCAATGCAGATTATTCATTGGCCTTTGGCTTAGAGAGTAGGAGTTCTCTTTGTTTTCTCAAAAACTTCCCAAAAAGGTAAAGCAATACCTTAATAGAATCAATAGCTTCTTAAGGTAGCAATTTAATACAACAATAGATGCCCCCTAGACAGTGGTCTCAGAATCTCTTGGGGGAAACCACATGGCATAGTGTGAGCTCCCTTCTCCACTGTCTCCTTTTCTATACCAAGTTGCAACTTCTGTAAGCTTCTAGATCACATCTCTCTAGTGCCCCCCAAATACTTTGGTTTACCATTCATGGTCCTGCATTGTACCAGCAACCAGAATCATTTTCTTAGCATCATTTCCCTCATGATTGCTTCCTTTATGATGTTCTCTCGTATGATGCTGGGAGAGGGATAAATTTTTTGCTTTCATCTTCCATTCCTAATTTAAAGGATTTCCTCAACTCGCAGTGACTTTTCTCTCCCACTCTACTAAGGAAGAAAATGAGGATCCAACATTTCTAGTGCTTCAGGTGGTTCTTGAGCTTCTGATTCTTGAAAATCAGCAAGAAGACAGAGATGTCTTGCTGTGAGGGATTTCACTTGTAGCATTTAATTTATGGTGCTTGAGATATAGTTGCTAGTGCTAGTGAAAGAAGAGAAAGAGGAAAAAAAAAAAAGAACTAGAAAATACAATCCCTGCCAAGCTAGAAAGCTTTACTTTTTCAAAAACAGAAAGAAAGCAAACTGGTAAGTGTCAAATACAAAATGTTTGAATCAAAATGAAAGAAAGAAGAAAGAAAAAAGAAAAATAATAAAAAATAATAAATCCCTAAACATCTCTGTCCCAGTGGACTTGCAGTGCTAATTACAAAATAGAAGTAGCTGACACTGATACCTTCTAAATACAAGTTTTACCATCCCAGAAAAAAAGAAATTAATGAGTGTTAAATCAAAACAACCTATGGAGCATTTCACACCTTAGGAATAAAAACTGATAAAGAAGTGTTTTAATGCTAAAGAAAAACCTACTAGTACATAGGTAGATCTGCCTAAAGTGAAAACATATAAAGCTCTCCAACGTACGTTGGATCCTAGTCCTATCTTTAAGTGATTTTGCAATGCTCAACACTCCCCTCACACTGGAAAACAAAATATACACACTTCCCTTTTCACAACAAAAATTGCTTAATTGATCATTTCCAAAAATAAATATTCCCATAGATAGAGGTCACTGGTTGCCTGAAATTGCATCAGTTAGTGTCTGGGTACGAGAATCTTGGGCTCCTCTGGGATGTCTTTGTCATTTTATCAGAGTGATTAGCAGCAGGGTAGTTTCAGCATGGATCCCTTCAGCTTCAAACACTCATATTTGCTTTTTGCATTTCTATTTTCTCCATCAAGCTTTGTAGCTTTTGCTTTGGAAATCGGGCACTTAATATCCGATGTTAATTACATTTCCTATTCTGAGGAAAATCCTATTGGGCTAATTTTTCAAAATCATATAATGAAAGAACTTCAGTGACAAACCATGTAGGTTTTCGATTGTTTTTTATGGCTAGATCTATTAAACACTTAATATTCAGTGGGAAAACAGTCTCAGAGCAATGAAATTCTATTACTTTAGAGGTTGCATGCTTTTAATTTCTTAATATTTCATTACATGTTGGCAACTGGTGCATATTTTTATAATGCGTTTGATCATTACTCTTCTCAGGGTATTCTATTTCAGCTCTTCCTCTGACATCATATTTGCATGTTAAAGGGTTTTAGCATTCAGGGATGAAATGTTCTGAATAGTAATGTGCAGTTAACTTGATTTTTTAAAAACGGAAAACAGCAAACACACATTATATATAGGGACTAAAGGAGAACAATCTCATAATTTTAAAATCTAACTCATTTTAATAGCTTTCTATAGAACATCATAAAAGGTAATGATTCAATATAATTCATTAATTAGAAAATTATGCGAAGTGCGATCAGTAGAGTTTGGGGAGAAGGATCTTTTTCCTTGCCTTTTATAAGTCTACTGCATTTTTTTCTTTCAAAAAATAATCATTTCTTTGCTCTCCAGCAACATCTACTGGAAAAGTCTGAAAAATGCTATTTATATGAATCAGTTTGAGTCAGGATGGCTTTGATCAACATCTACCTACAAAGTATATGCCGAACTACTACGCAGTTTGCAATACACTTATTTCTGCTGACTTTAGCTCTACTCCGTTTTCTAGAAGGATAGCAGTTCAGTGATGCAAATAGCCAAGCTACAACTTAAAATTTATCTCAGCCTCACCTTGAAGAAGTCATCTTTACAAGCAAACATGTAGGATAAAGACGATATATTTTGCCTGCTCCTACTTCTCAATGGTTGCCACTTATTTAAGAAATAATCATGAGCAGCAGAATAACAGCCCGCAATATTTAGGTAGCAGCTAACGTCGAAAAAAGATCTCATGCAAGAACGCGACACAGAAAAAGAGGATTTGAGAAAAACCACTACCAGATTCTGCAAAGTTGCTTCAGGTGGAAACAGAACACTACCTAGGAGGTGATTGTTAAAACTCAATATGCTGCTACCAGCACGATTATATAAAAACATTCTACAGCAGTTTCTTTTTCCCATGTTCACATGTATCTTTGGTCTTTAAGTTTCTTGCACCTGTATGAGGGGCTTCCCTGGCAACTTCCACTTGGGATTATCTTCGGATGATGAAGTAAGATCAGACCCATAGTCCATTTGGTGCCCATTCCCCAGTACCTAGCAGTTTCTGCTGCTCTCATGAAACTGCATTAAAGGGCTGAGCCCACAGATGCCATTAGATGGTTTCGCTACATGAGACATGCCAGAACGAGGTCCTGAAAGGCAAGCCCAGTTTAGAAACAGTAAGAAAAAAAAAAAAAAACCTATCCATATATATATATATATATATATATATATATATATGGCTCCATATTGGAGCAGCTCTTTCTAGGACTGTATCTTATGGAAGCATTAAAGTCACCGTTCTATATTCATTCCTGAGAAACATTCTTTGCACACAATTTTGTATTTTCAATGTTAAAATTTACCGCCCCCCCCAAAAAAAAAAAACAATCACGGGAAAATGAAATGAAACATTCAGGTGGCATCCTAGGTAGAAACTGGGAGAGAATTTGTCATCCTTAAATAAAAAAGTTGGCCAATTGGAGATTTCTTTTTACATTCTCAAATATCAGTTCATTCATAGCAGCAATAAATTTTATCAGCATAGGCAAATGAACACAAAATCCACAATGACGGAGGTTAAAAACAAATAGCCAAAAGTTTAAAAACTCTATCAAGAACAACAAAAATTCAGGGCTGGAAAGGTTCAAACGTATTGTAATTCGTGTTTATTCAATGTTAAAATAGACATGAGCCTTTGTAAGCTTCATCCCAGAGCTCTCTAAAGGAGAAATGCCATCCAATATAATCTGCAACTTCCATTCATAGCACACAAAAAGGACATCTTCCAAAAAGCTGTCTCCAGTGCAGGCTCACATGTACTCTAGATTTAGGGTCCTAATGCAAAGTTCCGACTTGAGCCTAATAATGAGAGCCCCTCCATCATGAAGCCGCTTAAAATACAGAAAGATTTATCCAACAGCACCCCCGGAGTTCACTCCCCTTTCAAACTGTCATAATTCCGTTATCCCAATTATTTACTGGCTCCATTTCTAGAACGTGCCCTCACCTGATGTTTTAACTTCATATTTCATTTGGGACAACACTTAATCTCCATTTATGAATCATCAACCTAACATAGGTTAAGGAAATATAAGACGCACCTCACCCACAAGATCCAAGTCAAACAAACCCTAGCCTCTAGACTTAAATAAACTCTACCTCTGCTTAAACCTCCGGTGAAAAATTATTATAACGCATCAGAAGTTCAGTTACGAGAAAAATTTTCAAATGCCAGCTGTTTCTTACGGTTTAAGTCCCGGAGTTCAAAGCACTATCAATTGGATTATTTTTTCCCCCTTCGGTTAGCTGTTTAGAATTTAACGTAATGCAAAGTGCTATTCTGATCAAAATCATCTATCTCATCTTTCCCCTTAAATAAAAGGGAGGAGAAATCATTCAGTATAAATGCATTTACTATACAAATCTATTTTCAATTGAATTTGCTGCATGCTCTAATTCATCAAAATTAATACAGGTACTTTCTATGTTAAACAAAAGGAAGCCGACTGAAAAATCGGCTTCTGCTGCGGATGCCTTTCTCAATTACAAAACGGTGAAAACAGAGATTTAACTAAGCCACTCGGTCAAACCCTCGGATCGGATCGGCGCTCTTACCTGCCTCTGCTGAAGGCTTCCTCCCCTTGTTAGCAGCGGGCAGCATCTCTAGCTCGCTCCAATCCTCACCACCGGTCTCAAATTACACCGCTAAGTCCACCCCCTTGCCTTTCCCCTTCTCTTTCTTTATTTTCTTTCTTTCTTTTTTTTTTTTTCCAGCAAGAAAATGCTTATTGAAAGTGATTAGTTTTTGTTGTCCTTTTTAAGTTCCTCCTGCGGGAAGGAACAGGGGAGCAATGTGACGCCACCTTTTAATCTTTTGTAAGAGTGAAAAGGCAGAAAAGGAACGCTCGATCAAACTGAGCTGCACACATGACTCAAACTCGCAGGAGACGCCGCTGCTGCCTGGCGAAAGCACCGCTAGGCTCGAGTGTAAGAACAGAGGAGAGAAGAGAGTCAATGGAATGTGACAATGTATGTGCATCAAAGGCAGGAGGAGAGGGAGAACAATGAGCACGGGAAAGACAGCAAGAGAGGGAGAGATGGAGGGGGGAGGGGGAGGGGGAGGGGGAGGGGAGGGGGAGGGTGGGGGGGAGAGGGAGAGACAGAGAGAGGGAGAGAGGGAGAGAGAACGAGCGGAGAATAGAGAGCCGGTTTCAGGCAAAGGATTCTCAGAATAAAGCCACAGTGCAGTGTCTGGCAGCTTCTGTTTTTATCTCCGCGAGCATGATACACTGCCTCTCTCATTTAGAAACACATTCGTGTATCTTCCAGGTTTGAAAACTGAGATAATCGCAGCGTGTCTCTGGTTTTGTCTGATTGGCATTTAACTGTGCCGTGTACCTGTGAGTTTTTTTTTTTTTTAAGGATGCATTTATGTGCAATTTATTTCGCATATTTATTTATGTAGGCAAAAATGAAAGCTGCTAATTTCTACGGCAATTTGCAATGTAGTTTTACTGGCAGATGGAACTCTACTTATCATAACTGCTGACAAACTGCCACGGGTAAACAAAAGAAGAAACAAATGCTTCGTCTTGATAATTGTCTTTACAAAAAAAAAAAAAAAAAAAAAAAAAAAAAAAGCACACACGAAAATATTAGTACTTGCAAAATCGATGTTTCCTGATTCAAGTTTAAAAGGTGTTTTTATCCATTAGTTTTAGAAATGAAGGCAAAATGAAAGGGAAGACATGATGCTTGAGAGAAAGGTGCTGGGAAGGAGGCTTATTAGGAAAGTGAAAATCTAAATTCTTTTTGGTTGCCTTCCAAATGTGACAAGCGGATTGCTTCCTGGAGTCTTGAAGCAGTTTTTGAGTCACTATTGCTACAGACTTGCACTTCATTCTCTGCCTTCCTGAACCATTTTAAAGTAGGTTCCATTTTTAAAACAAAGTCGAAAAGAAATGATTTCCTAATTCAAATTATTTCATAGGCGCTCCTACCAGCTCTGTTCCATTTCTACTCCTGTGTTGCCACATGGGGGCCAGGATTACACAGTTAAATTCCCTAAGTGACCTCTTTTATAAGGATGTAAATTGCTGATTCCAAGGTCAAGTATTTGGTGTAAGTTAAGTTACTGGTGAAAATGACTGCTTGCTTTCCATGGCAACCTGAGCTAACGCAGTAGTAAACCAGTGAGAGAGGAGATTCCAGCCTTTTGACTGACCATCTCTTTGAAATTAAGAAATCTTAATATCAGAAGATAAATGCCATGTGCCCTACTTATAACGTATCAGTTTTGAAACATCAAAAAAAGAAAACCCATAATATTAGATCGCTTTATTTTATGCATTATATTCCAATTATACACCCAGGACCCTTGGTGTCTTTTTATTTTTTATTTTTTTGAGTTCCTGTGTCAGCCACCAAATCTAAAATGAGAATTGGTCCAAGAAGCATAACACCCTTTTCGCCTTTCCTGGTGCCAACATTGTATACCGGGATTGCTTAATCTTGTTAAAACTCAGAGTGTTATATACTTAATGGTTTGCCAATAGAGGATATGTTTTCGGCTTGGACCTAAATAGAGAAGTAACTCCCTGCCTCCCATGTGCTAAGGATGAAACTCTACTTATCATTAAGGCAGAACAGAGAGTGGAGAACACACAGGGGCCGAACCAAAGGCAGCTGGCCAGAGAACAGAGAGCGCTCAGATGTAGACAGAAAAGGAAGCTACCAGACCCGAGGAGCTGTGAGAGTGGGTGCCTGGAAAATTCAGAATTCTTTACAGACGTTTTGCAGAGGGTAGTGAAACAGCTTCCTTTAAATGACATTATTGATATAGGTGCACCAGTTAAAATTACCTTTATACAAGGGAGTAAGTAGGCTGAAGAATTTTCTGCCAATAAAAATAAAGACCCAGTTACAAAGATACAACTATTTCATCACCATAAAAGCAGGGAAGGAGGCTGAAGGCTTATTGAACAGGATCAAGAAGACGTAGTCAATGAAAGATAAAAAAAGAAATCAAGGCAAGATAAAAAGAGATTTTGTTTTTCTTAAACTATACAAATGGCGATCAGTGTTTTTGCTTACATTTACCACTTCCCTAGTGGAGAGGTGTGTACCTTGAGTGGATATCATTTGTACTTTGATATATGTGACTTATCTCAAGATGAGAGGCTGTCTTACTCTACGGGGGTGCCAAGGGAGCCCAAATCATGTGGTATTTGTTACTGATGGTTACTGTTATGTAACTTGTTCCTCTGTGTGCCTTACAGTGGCATGCTCACGGCTGCCTGTGATTAAGTCCCAGTTCGCTTATCTGCTGCCTATATGACCTTGACAAAGTTGCCTTGCCTCTGAAATGCTATTTCCTCATCTTAAAATGGGTGAAATTCTACCTGCCTCATTGGCATCATTAAGAATAAACGAATCATTTGCTATTGTGGGTTTTGTTTATGGCACATAGCAGGTGCTTTGTATATTTCTACTATAAGGAAATCCATACCACATCTGTTTAAAATGTTTTCACTGCAGTTCACCATTTCTACATGGATGATGCACAGAGACTTCTTTCCACTCTGGCTGCCCAAGCTCTGGCCATTCAAACTGCCCGCCTGGTCCTTGCACTTGGATAACATGCTTAAATTTCAACAGGTTCCACAATCAAATGGATGACTCTGCCTTCAAAGCAAGCTTGCTCTCCAAACTCCCTCACCAGTGTAAAACATAAAGATCTTGAGTTGTTCAAGGGCTCATTTCTTTCCTTTCTAATCATTCAACTATCAATAACTATCAAATGCCACTCCTGTGTCTCTTGGAGATCTGTTTCATTTCCTGGCTCCTGGCCCTCAATGATTTCCACGCTATTGTAGCAGTCCTTACATGTGCCTGATTTCTGTATTTTACTTTCTGTGCTGAACACACACAGGGTAAGGATCTGTGTCACACACTCCTGGGGACATTCTTAAGGTCCTGCCAACAACCACACCCGACTTTGACACCGTCTCTTTTACTCTCTCAAGAAGGCACTTAGGAGCTGAGTGAAGAAGAGTGACATTACTCTAAGTGTGACCTTGAATGGTCTCTAACGTATGAAGCAGCTAATCTTTGGCAAACCAATATTTTACTATTAGCGTCTTATTAGTTAGTGATGCCTTTTCCTACCTGCATGACACAGCTTCTTGAAAACAACCGTTTTCAGAGGTATTCTTTTCTCTGCAATTCATCCTTCACAAGCCAGAATAACCTTCTTAAAATGACTCTCTGAATAACATCCATTCCCAATATTATTGATTGGTCAATTGAAAGTCTGTTTTATTTCATTATCTTATGTATCAGCTTTGTAATCATCAGAGGCTCACAATTCCTTAGAGAATAAAGTGCAGATTTCTCTGTCTCATATTCAGTCACCTCTGAGGTTTGACTCCAACCAGGCCATTTGTTCTGTCACTACCAGACAAGAGCTTGCTACCCCCAACCTGATGCATATGGAGCCCCTTCAGGGCCCCTAGCTTTCTCCTTGTTCACATTAGAGCACTGTGCTTTCCTTGTTTGAGAAGTATTTAACATCTATCTCTCTATCTACAGCCAGAGCAACATAGAAGCCCTACAGAAAGGTACCCTTGAGCTTCCTGGGCTACAGAAGTGACATTGCTTTAATCACAGGAGCTATCCAAGGCCCCAGGAAAGGCAGTGGACATCATCCTTAAGAGCATGGCTTTGGACTTGGCCCAAGGTCCAACCCCTGACCCTGAAATTTGCTTCCTACTGTAGAACATTAGTCAAATTCTTTTTTAAGTCTTACTTTCCTCATTTCTAAGACATTGTGAAGACTTAATTAGCTAATAAATGTAAAACAGTTAGCTCAAATCATACTTGTAGCTAGCACCTACACAATAAAAAGTAGTTATCAATAATAAAATTGCTGCTGGGGATTTAGCTCAGCAGGCATAAGGGCCAGCCTAACAAGTGCTAAGCACTAGGTCGTGAGTTCGATCCCTGACACCAAAAAAAAAAAAAAAAAAAAAAAAAAAAAAAAAAAAAGTGCTTCTTTGGTGAAAGAGACTCATTGTCATCTTCATTGTCATCTCAAAATTGTGACC